>NW_026596051.1:6905113-6969389 GCF_907164565.1 Psammomys obesus
ATTTTCACAATGTTAATCCTACCAATCCATGAGCACGGGAGATCTTTTCATCTTCTGAGATCTTCTTCAATTTCTTTCTTCAAAGACTTGAAGTTTTTCTCAAACAGGTCTTTCACTTGCTTGGTTAGAGTCACACCAAGGTACTTTATGTTATTAGTGGCTATTGTGAAGGGTGTTGTTTCCCTAATTTCTTTCTCAGCCTTTTTGTCTTTGGTATATAAGAGGGCTTCTGATTTTTTTGAGTTGATTTTGTATCCTGCCACTTTGCTGAAGGTGTTTATCAGCTGAAGAAGTTCTCTGGTTGAATCTTTGGGGTCACTCATGTATACTATCATATCATCTGCAAATAGTGACACTTTGACCTCTTCCTTTCCGATTTGTATCCCCTTGATCTCCTTTAGTTGTCTTATTACTCTGGCTAGGACTTTCAATACAATGTTAAAGAGATATGGAGAGAGTGGGCAGCCTTGTCTTGTCCCTGATTTCAGTGGGATTGATTTAAGTTTCTCTCCATTGAGTTTGATGTTGGCTATAGGCTTGCTGTATATTGCCTTTACTATCTTTAGGTATGTGCCTTGTATCCCTGATCTCTCCAAGACTTTAAACATAAATGGGTGTTGGACTTTGTCAAATGCTTTTTCAGCATCTAAGGAGATGATCATGTGGTTTTTCTCCTTCAGTTTGTTTATGTGGTAGGTAACATTGATGGATTTCCGTATGTTGAACCACCCTTGCATTCCTGGGATGAAGCCTACTTGGTCATGGTGGATGATATCTTTGATGTGTTCTTGGATTCGGTTTGCAAGTATTTTGTTGAGTATTTTTTGCATCAATGTTCATAAGAGAGATAGGTCTGAAGTTCTTTTTTGTTGGATCTTTGTGTGGTTTAGGTATCAAGGTGACTATGGCTTCATAGAATGAGTTTGGTAGTGTTCCTTCTATTTCTATTTTGTGGAATAGTTTGAGGAGAATTGGTGTTAGTACTTCTTTGAAGGTCTTGTAGAATTCTGCGCTGAAGCCATCTGGTCCAGGGCTTTTTTTGGAGGGGAGACTGTTAATGACTGCTTCAATTTCCTTGGGAGATATAGGGCTATTCAGTCTTTCTACCTGATCTTGACTTAATTTTGGTAGATGGAATCTGTCAAGCAAGTTATCCATTTCATTTTGATTTTCAAATTTTGTGCCATATAGGCTTTTGCAGTATAACCTAATAATCGTTTGGATTTCCTCAGTGTCTGTAGTTATGTCCCCATTTCCTTTCTGATTTTGCTGATTTGTATGGTTTCTCTCTGCTTTTTAGTTAGTTTGGCTAAGGGTTTGTCTATCTTGTTGATTTTCTCAAAGAACCAGCTTTTTGTTTCATTGATTCTTTGGATAATTTTCTTTGTTTCTAATTGATTGATTTCTGCCCTTAGTTTGATTATTTCCAGCCTTCTGCTCCTCTTGGATGTATCTGCTTCTTTTTTTTTCTAGGTTTTTCAGTTGGGCCATTAAGTTGTTTGTATGTGATGTTAAGGATTTCTTCTTGTAGCCCTTTGTGCTATAAATTTTCCTCTGAGCACTGCTTTCAATGTGTCGCATAAATTTGGGTATGTTGTGCCTTCATTTTCATTGAATTCTAGAAAGTCTTTAATTTCTTTCTTTATTTCTTCCTTGACCCAGCTGTCATTGAGTAGTAAGTTGTTCAGTTTCCATGTGCGTGTCGGCTTTTTGTTGTTTCTGTTGTTGTTGATGTCCAGCTTTAGTCCATGGTGGTCAGATAGTATACAAGGGATTATTTCAATCCTTTTGTATCTGTTGAGGCTTGCTTTGTGACCAACTATATGGTCTATTTTGGAGAAGGTTCCATGTGGTGCTGAAAAGAAGGTGTACTCTTTTGAGTTTGGGTGAAAAGATCTGTAGACGTCTATTAGGTCCATTTGATTTAGGGATTCTGTGAGTGCTTTTATTTCCCTATTTGGTGTCTGTCTGGTTGATCTGTCCCTTGATGAGAGTGGGGTGTTGAAGTCTCCCACTATTAAGGTATTAGGATCAATGTATGATTTAAGCTTTAATAATGTTTCATTTACGAACGTAGGTGCTCTTGTATTGGGGGCATAGATATTCAAAATTGTGATGTCCTCTTGTTGGATTTTTCCTTTGATGAGAATATAGTGGCCCTCCTTATCTTTTTTGATTAACTTCAGATGAAAGTCTATTTTATTAGATATTAGGATGGCTACTCCAGCTTGTTTTCTGGAACCATTTGCTTGAAAAACATTTTTCCAGCCCTTTACTCTGAGGTAGTGTTTATCTTTGTTGCATAGGTGTGTTTCTTGGATGCAACAGAATGTTGGGTCTTGTTTCTGTAACCATTCTGTTAGCCTGTGTCTTTTTATTGGTGAGTTGAGTCCATTGATATTGATAGATAGCAGTGACCAATGCATGTTAGTTCCTTTTGTAATGGAGTCGATGATCTTACCTTGTTTCATTGCTTGTTTTCTTTTCATTTTTGTTGGGATATTATCTGTATACCCTGTTTTCTTGGGTGAATTCGTTTTCGTTGGATTGGAGTTTTCCTTCTAGTATCTTCTGTAGGGTTGGTTTGCTGTATAGATATTGCGTAAATTTAGTTTTGTCATGGAATATTTTGTTTTCTCCATCTATGTTGATTGAAAGCTTTGCAGGGTATAGTAGTCTGGGTTGACATTTGTGATCTCTTAGAGTCTCCATGATGCTTGCCCAGGCCCTTCTGGCTTTCATAGTTTCTGATGAGAAGTCTGGTGTGATTCTGATAGGTCTACCTTCATATGTTACTTGGCCTTTTTCCCTTGCTGCTTTTAATATCTTTTCTTTGTTCTGTAGATTTAGTGTTTTGACTATGATGTGACGTGATGTGTTTCTTTTCTGGTCTAGTCTATTTGGTGTTCTGTAGGCCTCTTGTACATTTATGGACATCTCTTTCTTTAAGTTGGGAAAATTTTCTTCTATGATTTTCTTGAAAATATTTTCTGGACCTTGGAGCCTGGAGTCTTCTTTTTCATCAATTCCTATTATTCTTAGATTTTGTCTTTTCATAGCATCCTTGATTTCTTGGATATTTTGTGATTGGAATTTTTCTGATTTTACTTTTTTTTTGAGAGAAGTATCAATTTCTGCAAGTGTGTCTTCAGCTCCAGAGAGTCTCTCTTCCATCTCTTGTATTCTGTTGGTGATGCTTACTTTTGTGGTTCCTGATCTTTCTCCAAGTTCTCCAGCTCAAGAGTTTTCTCATTTTGTGTTTTCTTTATTGATTCTAATTCTGTTTTCATGCCTTGCACCATTTCTTTCATGTGTTTGAATTTGGATTCCTGTCTCTCTACGATGGACTCTATTTCTTTGTTCATTTCCTTTTTGTATGCCACTAATTTTTTCTCTACTTGTGCCTCTATTTGTTTGGCTATGTTTGCCTGTGTTTCTTTAAGGGTTTTGTCTATTTCTTCTTTCTTTATCTCCAATTGACTGGCCAACTCTTTGAAAGATTTGTTCATTTCCTCCTTATGAGCCTCAAATAATTAAGCAAGCATGGCTTTAAGGTCATTTTCCTGTGCTTCTGATGAATTGGAGTATCCATCGATTTTGGGGTTTGCTGGTGAAGTCATGATGTCCTGATTTATGTTGGAAGTGTTCTTTTGCCTACCCCTGGCCATTGGCTTATCTGAGACCTTCCCTGTTTGTTTTTGGATTCTGCCGATCAGACTGGTACTGTCTCTCTCTCGAGTCTGGAGAATTCTTCAGGAAGCTGAGAGGTCCCGTGTCCTTAGCGTGTGCTGAGGACTATCTGTACCTGTGGGAGGAAAGTATGCAGGCGCAAACAGAGGCAAATGCAAGCGTGCGTGCGTGTGTATATGTGTGTGTGTGTGTGTGTGTGTGTGTGTGTGTGTGTGTGTAAGTGGGCGTGGGCGTGTGTCTCAAGGGACAGAGTGATGGCTAATGTTGGACCCTTGAGTGTGTGGGAGGGGCTCTGCAATGTATATGTCGCAGGCGCTAGTGATGATCGCAGCGCAATTTCTGGCATTAACTGCCTTAACTCCTCAATTAGACCCACAGAGCAGGAACTTCAATGTTCCAAGTGCCCCTCTGTTTCCCAAAGTGGGTATATGGGTGGGAGGGGGTTCGATGCCTGGCTTCTGTTTTAGAAGGACCCAGGATCAAGGGAGCTGCAGATTCTCAAGGGTTCACTCACTTACAGGCAGGTCATTTGGCAGAGATCGGGGTATCTGGGCACTCTGCTCTCTGGTTTGGCCCTGCTTCTTTGATGTGCTCCGCCAGTTCCGTGCTATTGTCACTGCCAGGTTATGAGGTCTTGCTGCAGCTGGAGATTTCAGGGTGGTCACGTCAGTGGGAATCGGGGTAACCAGCCTTTCTGTTCTCTGGTTTGGCCCTGGTTAGTCTTAAACTGGAGGGCTGATGTGCCCCGCCAGCTCAGTGCTGCTCTGCCGCCAGGTTAGAAAGTCCTGCTGTAACTGGAGACTGGGTTGCTAGTCCAGATGCTTTCTGGGAAGTCCTGGAGTCTCTTCACTGTGCTCTCCAAGATTCGGAGGCCCAGCGCCTGGTGTGTCTAGTTTATATGGCGTTTCTGTCTGGTTTTGGTGAGTGTATAGCGTATTCTCTGTCACTGTGGGATTGGGCGGGCTGTACCGTCAGTGATCGCGATCCTGTGGAGCTAGTATGGCGTCTAGCAGACTCGGGCCCTGGGAGGATGGTGCAGCTGCCGCGCGAATCTGGGGCTCCAAGACACAGTACTGCTGGCCTTTGCCGATAAAGGGCTTGGGGCTCTGCCTCAGTGGCTGCAGGCCCCAGGCAGTTAGGTCTGCGCTGAGAAAGGAGAGTCTGAGAAAGGCGAGTCCAGCTGTGCGGAGGAGGAGGGAGGTCTGGGGGAGGGGAGTGCCGAGAGATCAAAGGATCTCACCTTCCCCAAACAAGTCCCTGGGTGACCCGAGACCAAGGTTTTCACCTCCTGCAATGTTCCCTGTTGTTTAGAAAGTCTCTCCGTTGTTTCCCTGGCTTCAGAAGTTCTTCCACTCATCAACTCAGAACTTTATCTCTTCCACAGCTCGAAAACTGTGTGTGCTAGTTGCCATCTTCGTCTCTTGAGTTTTTAATCTTAGCCATTCTGATGGGTGTAAGGTGAAATCTTAGGGTCGTTTTAATTTGCATTTCCCTAATGGCTAATGAGGTTGAGCATTTCTTTAAGTGTTTCTCTGCCATTCGATATTCCTCTATTGAGAATTCTCTGTTTAGCTCTGTACTCCATTTTTTTAATTGGATTGCTTGGATTTTTGCTGTTTAACTTCTTTATTTCTTTATATATCCTGGATATTAGTCCTCTGTCAGATATATGGTTGGTGAAGATCCTTTCCCAATCTGTAGGCTGTCATTTTGTTCTGATGACAGTGTCCTTTGCTTTACAGAAGCTTTTCAGTTTCATGAGGTCCCATTTATTGATTGTTGCTCTTAATTTTTATAAATACAAATATATTTATGTTTTAGTACAAATATAAATCTGCATTTTCTTATCATTGGTCTTATTATCCATTGATACATTCCTGTGTATCTTAGTTAAACAAACAATAAAATCTGGAAATATGGTTCTACTAATAGGTTTTTTTTTTTTTTGCATTTAAGAATTCTGGACATTTTTATTATCATTTATTACAATTTATTCCATTTGTATTCCAGTTGTGACCCCCTACCTTGTCTCCTCCCAAGTCCACCCTCAGTCCCTTTTTTCCCTCTATGCCTCTTCCCTAGTCCATTGATAGGGGAGGTCCTCCTCCCCTTCTATCTGACCCTAGCCTATCAAATCTCATCAAGACTATCTGCATTTTCTTTCTCTGTGGATTGGCAAGGCTGAACACACACACACACACACACACACACACACACACACACACATGCACACCTGCTCTGGTCACCATGAATAGTTTTAAAACTAAAGAGCATTTCTAAAAGAACGGTATTTATTAACAATCTTTAAAAGTTTTTAATTTAGAACCAAAACATCTGGGCCTAGAGGTCTTTTCTGAAAATGATACTCCAACCAAGGACCATTCATGGAGATAACCTAGAACCCCTGTTCAGATGTAGCCCATGACAGCTCAGTCTCCAAATGGGCTTCCTAGTAACATAAGCAGGGACTGTCTTTGACATGAACTCAGTGGCTGCATCTTTGATCACCTCCCCCTGAGGGTGAGGGGCAGACTTACCAGGCCACAGAGGAAGACTATGAAAGACAGTCCTTATGAAACTTGATAAGCTAGGGTCAGATGGAAGGCGAGGAGGACCTCCCTTATCAGTGGAGTGGAGAAAGGGCATGGGAAGAGATAAGGGAGAGAGTGAGAGAGGGAGGGATGGATGGAGAGAGAGACTGGGAGGTGACAATGGTGGGTGCTGGGATTCAAAGTGATTCAATTGTAATAAATTATATATATTAATTTTTAAATTTTCAAATCTTCAGGATGAATGACAACTTTCTGAGCTTGCTGGAAAAATAACAGTTTGTAGAGAGAGCATTCAAAAGAAAGCCTATTTCACTTTCCTTTTCCAAAATATTGTTATTTTCTCACAAACTTTAAGTCGGTTTTCTCAGAGTACTCATTTCATCAGCTACTTGTATTTCTCAAATAACTTCAATTTACATGTTCAATTTACATAACTTCAATTTACTTTTTGTTGCATTTTAAAAGACTGCTACTTTTCATTTTTAGCTCCGCTGTAGATTTTTTTAATTCTTTTTTTTTTGAATTTTATTTTTTTCTTTTTTGAATTTTATTTTTTTCTTATCAGTTACATTTTATTAACTCTGTATCCCAGCCGTGTCCCGATCCCTCATTCCCTTCCAGTCCCTCCCTCCCTTCCTCCTCTCCACCGTGCCCCTTTCCAAGTCCACTGATAGGGGGGACCTCCTCCCCATTCATCTGATCCTGTTTTATCAGGTATCTTCAGGACTGGCTGCAAAGCTCTCCTCTGAGGCCTAACAGGACTGCTCCTCCCTTGGGGGGTGGGGAGGCCAAAGAGCCAGTCATTGAGTTCCTGTTAGAAATAGTCCTTGTTCCCCTCACTAGATTTTTTAAAAGAAAAGAAAAAGAAGAAAATTCAGAAAACTACATGATCATCCATAAACCCAGGGAGCCTTCCTATAATCTTCAAGGCCTTCTATTGGTAACAGTTGAACTAATCTTGTTAATTGAAGAGGACTGATTTCCTTGGGCCTTTAATCATTCTTCTTGTGGTACAACATTTAAAGTTGTATATTTACCGTTAAACTCTCTTACAGACTATTTCTTCATTATAAAAATTTTCCGGCGGCTAGCCCAAGCAGGAGCCTCCATGCTCTGTGACTGAGACTGCAAAGGCAGCTGCCCCAAGTACAGACCTCCCTGCCAGGTGGCCAAACAGTGGACACTGTTGGGCTGACTGATCTCCTATACTCTCATTTTCCCCTGTGGGTCCAATTCCGAGAGTAGAGAACAGGGGGAACCCCTGTGCTTTCTGATTAGGTCTGCAAGCAAGTGAGAGCTCCTTCAAGTAAGTGCCTACAGAGCCCCAGATCCAGGGTCCCTCTAAGCTAGCAGCCAGACATCTGATCCCTGCCACCCACACCTCCACTGAGGGCAATATAGGCATCCTTGGGACAGTGTTCGCAACATTGAATCCCCTGTTGTATGGGGCTACCAGTGGAGTCCATGCAAACAATTCCTGGAGGCCAGACAGATCTTAATACCAGGAGGACAGTGCAACAGGCCTATAGGGCACTGAGGTATTCAGGCACCTGCACATGCATATTGTGCCCTCCAACAGCGCCAGCGCCCACAAGCATCAACAGATACAAGAAATCGAAATAATCCCTTGTATCATATCAAACCACCATGGCCTAAAAGTAGATCTCAACAACAGAAATAACAAAAACCCTATATACACATGGAAACTAAACAACTCTACTCAATGACAGCTTGGTCAGGGAAGAGGTGCCAAAAGAAATTAGAGACTTCCAAAACATCAATGAAAATAAAAGGGCAACTTACCCAAACTTATGGACACAATGAAATCAGTGCCTAGAGGAAAGTTCATAGCACTAAGAGCCTCCATAAAGTAGTTTGAGACATCTCATACAAGCAACATAATGGCACATCTAAAAGCCCTAGGGGGGTAAAAAAAAAAAAAAAGGAGCAGACACACCCAAGAGGAGTAGACAATTGGAAATAATCAAACTCAGAGCCGAAATCAGTGAATTAGAAACAAAGAAAACAATACAAAGAATCAATGAGAACAAGATCTGGTTCTTTGAGAAAATCAGCAATATAGACAAACCCTTAGCCAAACTAACGGAAAAGCATAGAGAAAATATCCAAATCAGCAAAATCAGAAACAAAAAGAGGACATAATGACAGACACTGAGGAAATCCAAACAATTATTAGGTCTTATTACAAAAGCCTATATGCCACAAATTTGAAAATCTAACTGAAATGGAGACTTTTCTTCACAGATTCCCATTCCTAATATTAAATCAAGATCAGGTAAGTAGATTAAATAGATTAAATAGATTAAATAGTCCTATATCCTCTAAGGAAATAGAAGCAGTCACCATAAGTATCCCTTCCCCAAAAAAGCTCAGGGCCAGATGGTTTCAAAGAAGAGCTAAGTCCAACTCTCTTCAAACTATTCCACAAATTAGAAACAGAAAGAACATTACGAAAATCGTTCTATGATGCCAGAATCACCTTGATACCTAAACCACACAAAGATCCAACAATAACAACAACAACAAAAAACTTCAGAACAATCTCTCTTATGAACATTGATGTAAAAATACTGAGTAAAATACTTGCAAACAGAATCCAAAGATATCATCTACTACGACCGAGTAGGCTTCATTTCAAGCATGCAGGGGTGGTTCAGTACATGTAAATCCATCAATGCAATCCAACATATAAACAAACTGAAGGAGAAAAAACACAGGATCATCTCCTTAGGTGCTGAAAAAACATTTGACAAAATCCAACATCCATTCATGTTTAAAGTCTTGGAAAAATCAGGGATAGAAAGGCACATACCTAAACATAGTAAATACAATATGCAGCAAGCCTATAGCCAACATCACTAAATGGAGAGAAACTTAAATCAGTTCCACTGAAATCACAGACAATGCAAGGCTGCCCATTCTTTCCGTATCTCTTCAACATAGTATTTGACTTCCTAGCTAGAGCAGTAAGACAACTGAAGAAGATCAAGGAGATACATATTAGAGAAGAAGTCAAAGTACCATTATTTGGAGATGATATACATTAGTGATCCAAAAAAATTGAAATACAGAACTCCTTCAGGTAATAAACATCTTCATTAAAGTGGCTAGATACAAAATTAACTCAAAAAAAAAAAATGAGTAGCCCTCCTGCATAGGAAATACAGAAGAGCCGAGAAAGAATTTAGGGAAACAACACCATTCACAAACCCACTGATAACATAAAGTAGCTTGCTGTGTGACTCTAACCAAGCAAGAGAAAGGCCTGTTTGAAAAAAAAAAATCAAGTCTCTGAAGTAAGAAATTGAAGAAGATGGGGAGATTTCCCATGCTTAAGGAACAGTAGGATTAACAGTGAAAATGGCCATTCTGCCAAAAGCAATCTACAGATTCAATGTAATTCCCATCAAAATACCAACATAATTCTTTACAGAACTTGAAAGAACAATTCACATTTTCATAAGCAAAAAAAAAAAAAAAAAAAAGAAAGAAAAAGAAAAAGAAAAGAAAACAGAATTGCCAAAATGATTCTGTAAAACAGATTGTCTGGAGGTATCTCCATCCCTGATCTCAATCTGTCCTACAGAGCAATAGTAATAAAAACTGCATGGTATTGGCATAGAAACAGAATGGTGGATCAATGAACTTGAATAGAAGACCCAAAAATAAACCCACACACCTACAAATACATGATTTTTTTTCACAAAGAAAGCAAAAACATACAATGGAAAAAAGATAGCCTCTTAAACAAATAGTGCTGAGGTAAATGGATGACTACATGTAGAAAAATGCAAATAGATCCATATTTATCACCCTGCACAAAACTAAAGTCCAAGTGGATCAAAGAACGCAACAAAAATACAGACACACTAAACCCATTAAAAGAAAAAATGAAGAACCTTGAACTCATTGGTACAGGCGACAGCTTCCTGAAGAGAACACCAACAGCACAGACTCTAAGAGCAACAATCAATAAATGGGACCTCATGAAACTGAACAGCTTCTGTAAAGCAAAGGACACTGTCATCAGAACAAAACGACAGCCTACAGACTATGAAAGAATCTTCACCAACCATATATCTGACAGAGGGCTAATATCCAAAATATATAAAGAACTTAAGAAGTTAAACAGCAACAAACCAAGCAATCCAATTAAAAAATGGAGTACAGAACTAAACAGACAATAATCAATAGAGAAAGATCAAATGGAAGAGAACCACTTAAAGAAATGCTCAACATACTTAGTCATCTGGGAGATGCAAATCAAAAGGACCCTAACATATGAGCTTACACTTATCAGAATGGCTAAGATGAATAACTCAAGTGACAACACATACTGGAGAGGGTGTGGGGAAAGTGGAACTCTCCTCCACTGCTGGCGGTTATGTAAACTTGTACATCCACTTTGTAAACCAATCTTCCACATTCTCAGACAAATAGGAATAGTGCTTCCTCAAGATCCAACTATGCCACATTATATCCAAAATATGCTCAAGTTAACAAAAAGCACATTTGTTCAACCATGCTCATAACAGTTTTATTTGCAATAACCAGAACCTGAAAACAACCTAGATGTCCCTTAACTGAGGAATGCATACAAAAATTGTAGTACATCTATACAATGGAATACTACTCAGCAATTAAAAACAAGGAAATACTGAAATTTGCAGGCAAATGGTGGGAACTGGAAAAGATCCTCCTTGAGTGAGGTATCCCAGAAGCAGAAAGCCACACATGGTTTATACTCACTTATAAGTGTATATCAGACATATAATGTAGGATAAACATATTAAAGTCTGTATACATAAAGAACCTAAGCAAGAAAGAAGACCCTGGGTAAAATGATCAATCCTCATTCAGAAAGGCAAATGGGACAGTCATCAGAAAAGGGAGAAAACAGGGAACAATATAGGAGCCTACCACAGAGTGCCTCTGAAAGACTCTACCCAGCAAGGTATCAAAGCAAATGCTGAGACTCATAACCAAACTCTGGGCAGAGTGCAGGGAACTTATGGAACAAGGGTAAGAGAAAAATACATCTTGGGTACAGGTGTTCCTCAAGGAAAGCAACATAAGCAAGAAATCTGGTCCCAGGTGTCTTTTCTGAGATTGATACTCCAACCAAGGAACATGCATTGAGATAACCTAGAATCCCTGCACAGATTAGTCCATGGCAGCTCAGTCTCCAAGTGGGTTCCCTTCTAACAGAAACAGGGACTGAACTCAGTGGCTGGCTCTTTGATTATCTCCCCCTGATGGGGGAGCAGCCTTACCAGGCCACAGAGGAAGACAATGCAGCCAGTCCTGTTAAGACCTGATAGTCTAGGGTCAGAAGGAAAGAGAGCATGGACTTGGGGAGGGATATGGGAGGAGATGAAGGAGGGAAGGTGTGGGATTGAGAGGGGATGATTGAGGGAACTACAGCTGAAATACAAGGTGAATAAATTGTAATTAATAAAAAATAAATAAAATTTAAAAATTTTTTTTGTGTTCCACTCCCCGTGCTTCCCAATGGTTTCATGGGAAATCCTCAGAAAAACCAGTTTTATATGTTGCTACAGGTTTCCAGAATATGATATATTTGGAAGTTTACAGCATAAGAAAATTTCAAGCTGCCTCTTTTACCTATTTGAATGTATTTTAATTTCCTTCAAGTATTTTTATGGTTTGATACTCTTGGACCTAATTTTGATGTCCCTCTACTACACTGTTCCTATATCAAAATATAAGCCATTGTTTTGATGGCGTTGGAGACGAGGCATTCTGTAAGTTATTGATGTTGGATGAGGTCAGGAGGCTGGCACCCAATCTTATATTTACAATGTGTTTATTTCTTCACCCATAAGAGGACATCATAGCTTCCACACTGAAGATTCTGAGTAAAAGTTTAGTAAATGTTTGGCTGATTTTGTGGAGATATGACCGGAGAATTAAAGAGGATTTAGTGCTCTTCGAAATTTCTAAAAAGCCTCCCAAATCAGCTCTGCAGTCGTGCTTTCCACAAGTCATAGATCAGATCTCTGTTGCCCCATTGAATGAGCTCCTTTGTTGTTGCATGGGATATCAATGTCCATTTAGTGCAGAGTGTGTTACACAGAGTGCTGGTGGGCAGGTTGGCATATGAGACTTCTGTGAGGGGCTGATGGTCAGCAATGGTGTAGGTCACCACTAGAAGCTTTGGCTCCATGGAGGCTGTGTAGATCTGGTGAGTGGGGGTCCTAGGAGTAAAGGCGCCTGCAGTGGAAGTGACTGTAACCATAACAACAAACTTCATCATGGCTCCCTGGCCAGGGTTCCTGGAGGAGAAGCACAATGGTCCTGTTCTGCTCTACAGGCATGAGATCAAAAGGGGGAAAAGACAGAAGAAGAATACAATTCCTAAAAGCAGGAGAAAAAAACTCCCTATTTTCACTCATTTCATTTTGTTTTTGATGTCAGTGTTCAGGGTTTTTAGTCTTATAACAGATGTTCTGGTTGACTTAGTCAGCAATTCTGTGATAACAAATGATACTCAGCATCTTTTCCTGAGTTCATTTGCATGCTGTATATCTTGTTTTTGAGATCTTTGTTACATGTTTGTTTATATTTAATTGATGTTTATTTTCTTGTTTAGAGGTTTTAATTAAGTTTCCATATTTTGTAAACAGTTCTTTGATTTGCATTATTTTGATATAATAGATAATATGTAGATTTTCTTTTCATTCTCATAATGTTCTCTGTTTTTTATGCTCTTCTTTAATTTTAGTTGTTCTGCAGGCCTATAATAGAAGTTTTATTTTTGGTAAAGCTAAATTTATCATTTATTGTTCACTCAAAAATCATGCTTTTGAATGATCGAAAGTACAAGATATGCTAGATTTTCTCCATATTATCTTCTCCAAGTTCATATTCAATATTTCAAAAAAGTTCTATGACCCATTTTAGTTTACTATTTTGAAAGTTATTCTCTGTGTAAAGTCACTTTATTATTTCTAAGTGGATGCTCATTCATTGTACTCTCAGGCTTCATTGATTTTCTCCATTGATTGCTATTTGTAGTTCAATAGTTTCTGTTTTAGTTTTTGAGACTTTCATACATACATATAATGTGATTTTATAAAACCAACTCCCCATTCTCTCACTCCAATTCTTCCCTTATTTCCCCTCCAAAATTCATGTGCCTTGTTCTTTGGTGTTTAGGTTTTGTTGTTTGTTTGATTATTTGTTTGCTCTTCTCTCATATACTGCAATCCAAATGCCATTTTCCATCCCTTCCCCTCTCCTTCCTTCCCTCCCTTTCCTTACTCACATACCCCATCCATTTCTCTTTGGTTTTTCTTCAGATAAGCATATCAATGAAACACGTCATATCAACCTGCAATAAAACTAGGCAACACCCCTCATATTAAGGTTGAAATAGTATCCAGAAAAGGGTCCCAAAAGCTGGAAAAAGTGTCAGAAACAGCCTCTGCTCCTACTATTAGGAGTCCTATAAGAAGACCAAGGTATACAACAATAACACATATACAAAAGGCCCAGGTCAGACCCATGCAGGCTCTCTAATTTTTTATTCACTCTCTGTGAGCCCCAATGAGCCTAGGTTAGTTGATTCTATGAGATTTCTTCGGTGTCCTTGACTCCTCTGGCTCCTACAATCCTTCTCCCCCCTCTCTTCCACAGGATTCTCAGAGCTCTGCTTGATGATTGACTGTTTTTTTTTCTTCATCTGTTTTCATCAGTTTCTAGATAAAGCCTCTTTGATAATGATTATGCTGAACTCCTATCTACAAGTATGGCAGAAATATCATTAGAGATCATTTCATTGATTATTTTTTATTGCCATTTCTGTTTGGTTCTACCTCAGATCTCTGAGATATTAAGTCTCTGGTTCTTAGCCTTCTAAATAGTGTCAGAGATGGGCACCCTCTCATGCTATGGGCCTCAAGCTGGACCAGTTATTGGTTAGACAGTCCCATAATTTATTCTTACACATTTTTAGAGCCACCAAATTCATTAAGTGCTGCCTGTCTATATGGATATAGGACCATTTACTAGCACTCAGTAGCTCTTCCATCCTGAATCCTTGAAATAAACTAATATTCCCTAGCCCAGCAGCCATTAGTTGCCGAGGAGTCCTCAGATAAGTGTGTGACATCATAAACCTCCTCCTTCCCTTCATGCTGAGATGTGACTGACTCTATCTTTCATAGGTCTTGAGCATAGTCACAGCAACTCTTCTGTAAGAAGAAAATACCATTTTGCTGCAGATGTCTACTCCCCATGACTCTTAGAATCTTTCTACCTCCTTTTCCACAGTGGATCCTGAGTCATTGATGTAGAGGTATGATATGCATATGCCATTTAGAACTGAGAGCTCTTCCGACCCTTATTCTCATCACATTCACCAATTGTGGGTCTCTCTATTAAATTCCATGTGTTACAAAAAGAAACTTCTCTGATAAGGATTGAAAGATGTCCTAATCTACTGGTATAAGGATAAGAACTTAGTTTATTTCTCTGTCATTAAGTAGTATAACAAAGGTAGATTATTCCCTATGATTTAACAAGTCATGGGTTTGGGCCTGGTTAACAGTCCTAGAAGGGAGTTTCATCTTGTGAAGCATGCTAATCAGAAAGTGGTTAGTTACTCCCATGATATCCATCCACTGTTGCATAATTAGGCATGTCTTGTCAGTCAACTCATTATTGTGGCCTGTAGGGCTCACAGATGGGTAAGATATTGAATACTTTCTCCTTTCATTATAGTGTACATATAATGTCCCAAAACTATGAAAGCTATTCAACAGTGGTGAAGCTTTTAAGTTAGTATTAGCTTTAGTTTGCTCTGTTTTATAACTCAAGTGTGGGTTGCCTTCAGCAATAGAATCTCACTCTCAAGTTCTGAAAAGTAACCAAGAGCAATAGCAAGACCGTATAATATTTGTGTGGTCTATGGGATGCCATTGACCAACAACTTCAAAAGAAGTATCTCTCATCTAACAGTAGTTTTCTTTTTTTTGGGGGGGGTTGTTTTTTTATTCAAGAGCCAATTGCATCTGGAAAAGGGATTGTCTTCTGTTACAGAGTAATTAAGTTTGAACTCCATATGAAACTGCATATGTGTATATTTCATGAAGCTTTACCACTGCTAGGTGAAATGGCTTTCTCAAATGCCTATAGTATTAGTTGTCCTTCTCCATACTCATTTCTAGCAAGCCATCTCATCTCAAATCTATTTAAGTCTGTCTGTTCCCTTATTCTCCTTTCATTTAATGCTATGTTTTAACTTAGCTTGAATTAACAGAAATCTAGTGTGAGGCCTATGTAACCTCATGTCTGAAAAAGAAACTGTCTTAGGGATAAATGACTTAGGCATAAACTTCAGTTTCAAAAAGGAGAAAAACCCACAAAACTATGCTTTGACCACGTACCTGTGGTAATATTTAACCATCACCCCTAGCAATGGTTAGTCAGTAAATACCTGAAGTTTAAACAGGTGTTCTTTACAATAAGATGAGCAAAACAATTATGGTTTGGTACTCCAGAAACCCAATATTTGCTAAATGCCAATCAATCATATAATAGACCTGCCAAGCTAGAATTTCCCAAACCTTGCTGTAACCCTAAATAAAAACCCCTCTCTCCCTGAGCATGAGGCTCCCCACTCCAGAACTGCTGTGTCAGAGATGGTGTGGGCCCAAGATCGAGCTTGTAATAAATACCTTATTGCATTTGCATCAGAATCAGCTCCTTGGTGGTCTTTGGGGTCCACAAGACTTGGGTATAACACTAGATGACTGATTTTAGCTTTTACTTCTTTTCTATTATACATTAAATATTAACTGTAAACTTCAATCACTTCCACTGTAGTTCAGAAAATATGATAAATTCATTTTCTTCCATTAGGGGTCATTGGTCACCAGTCCCCCAGGACAAAGGGAAAAGAAGAAATGGGGAAAGGAGGAAGTTTACAGCCTGCAAACAGGAAGTATGGCAGAGTGATTTCCAGAAACAGCTTCAGTGAGACAGTTCAACTTTATTTGGGTGTAAAAAGAAGGCTAGCTAGTTCTTGGGGTGCGAGTGGAGGGTTCTCAGGATAAGTGTGCACTATTGACTGGAGCTTGAGGTCCTGGAAATTCTTTGTTTGCATTTGGCAGCATAGTCCTATCATATGAATGGGTACAGAGTACTTAATTATCCTCTGGGCAGCAGGAGGAGCACATTGGCAGGGAACTGTGTCAAAGCTTATACTCCAGATATGGTTAGCCATCTGTGACTAGAGACACTATCCAGATGAATCCAGGCAGAGAAAGAAGCTGAGAACTGGAATCCTTGATTCTGCTCAGAACTTGGAAGAGCTGTCCAGACATGGCAGGACTGCAACGTTAAATAGCAGAGTCTTCTAAAACATTTAGATCAACATACTTAAATTTTTAATAGCACATTTTAAATAGACCTTACATTATTAATGGGTAGCTATTTTTTATTCATTTTTGTTTTTATTTGTTTGTTGATACAGAGTCTTACTATAACTCAGTTTGGCCTACTCTTCACTATTGTAGCCTAATCTGGTAGTGAACACACAGCATTTCTCTTGCTACCATATTCATTACTGTAAGGCTAGAACTGAGGCAATCTGCCACACTAAGCCCACTGCAGCAGGCACCCCAGGCTGAGGCAATTCCAAACCTCGGCCATCCCAACCCACTTCAAGACATTCTGATGCCTCACAAGCTGTGGTGACCCACTGCTGCCCCTACTCCATTGCACTAGCATCCCAAAGGTCCCTTGCACCTTCCAAGAGCTGTGTGTAGATGCCAATTTAATATATAACAGCAAGTGGAGCCTTACCAGTAACCCTTCCAGACTCAGAGCAGTCAGCTTCTCCTTCCTGCCCTGGGACTGTGGAGGCAGGAGACAAAATGGCAGCAATTCCTCTGAAATGCCTCAGCAGGAGCTGTCCATGGTGACTCTTCCTGCCTCAATCTACAGGAACCTGACACCTTTCCTGCCTCAGAATGCCTACTGCCACCGCCATGGGAGCTGCCCTTGATCACAATCTTTCTTGCTTTCCTGCTTCAGTCTACTGCCTGCATAGTGAACTCTTTGAACATTTTGGACACTTTGTATACTTTCTAAATCCTCAAGGCAGAAAAGTGGCCAGACCCAGGCCTCCTTTCAGAGCTGTGATGTTCCTGGGCTCCCATGTGTCAGGATACCCTTGGGACTCTGTACCACCTCAGAACTGGGATACCTTCCCAGCCTGGTAGCATGTGACTCAATCTGCCACACCAGAGCTCTGAGTTTCCAGGATACCCTTCCATCTGAGTACCAGAAGGCTGGACACTGTCCCACCAGATCAGGAAGGCAGGCCAACTAACAAAAGGTAACAACAATTACTGTTGACTGTTTATTTTTTATCAACTCTAAGAGGACATGACAGGACTTCTGACTGGACAATAAAGCCTGGAATCACTGGATGCAGTAAAAAAAGACATGCATAGTAATGTGAAAAAGTAAGGAATTTTCATGGTTCATACCCATTTAAAACAACCATAAAAAAAAAAAAAACAACAATGAAAGCAGGCTTTCATTGTTCTTATAGGTGAGGCAAGGATAGTTTTGCTACCATAGTTATTGAAACATGAAACTTACTTTGTATCAGGAATAGCAGATAAAAACTGCACTGAGAAATGGAATTCCCACACAGGAAGCATACACCCTAAAGGGGATTCCTAAACCCCATTCAGAAAACAAGAAAAAGAAAATAAAATGCATCATTTAATTCCACATTAATCCATAAATTAATATTTAATGAAATGATATTTAAAACTAATCTGAGTTTTCTTAAGTAGTCAACAAAATTATTTTTAATTATATGAGAGAATGAAGATTCTTGAATTTCATTGTCAATAAAACAAAACATAAATGTCATAAAGAAATTCAAGATCTAATTTAACACATAATGCAAATGTTAATCATACGACACAGTACTCGTGTGCCAATCAAAGTGTAAGCTGCTGTGTAGCTGAACACAAACTCATAAATGAAACCTCAGAAAAAATAAAACTTGATATGTAATAAGCATGGCACTCATAAACTAGAAATAAAAAGAAAGCTAATTACTTGTTTAGATAATGGACTTATAGGAAATAAAATGCAGGATTTGTTTCTTAATTAATTATGTGTTGTAGACAACATTAAAGATTTAACTGTGCAAGTTAAATCAAAAGCTGAAAATGTACTATAATATCTTTTTATCTAAAACTAGGAAATTCCCTCAAGAAACATTAAGAACTCAAAATATATTAAGATTTTTTTAAAGTATTGAAAATGACTCTATTAAAAATTTAAAATAGTCATTCAACTAGTATATATATATATTCCAAACGTCAGCCATCCCAACCCATATATATATGGATGAAAGACTTGGAAAAGATATTTGAAACTTTAAAAATTGGCAGATTAATATCTATATGACATAAGACATTTCAAAAACATAACTCATGAATCCAAAATAAGTAAAATTCATTAAAAACAGAAAAGTGGACAAATAATAAGGTAAACTCAAAAAGTTCACTAGTTTACTTCAAGAAGACATTGCGATCCATTAGCAGTTACATAATTTTTAAGAATAATATATAGCACATTCCCACAATTATTAGCTTTTTAATTGCAAGAAAAGCATGCTAGATTTAGAGCAATAGGAATATTCTTATATTTGGGACAAAAATGCGAACTTGCAAATCACTTTTGAGTGGTAACCTGGTATTAGCATGGAAATCCTGCATTCACATCACTGATTACTTATATTCCCTAGTCATGGGTATGCCTCCAGTGGAAGTCCTAAGTCCATAATGGCACATTCATAGTGCTTTTCTTGATATTCTCCAATATTTTTGTTACCCATATTAGAAATCAATGTAACTATTGAAACCTGTTAAATTAAAAAAATAATGCAACTCAGCAGTTAAAGTGTTTGTTATACAAGCATAATAACCCAAGTTTGGCACTCAGTATCTAAATGTGTATGGAGACATATATTTAATACCAGCACTATGAAGGATACAGAAAAATTTCTGGGGCTCAATGGCAAGACAGACTAGGTTCAATGACAAGTCCCAGATTCTAGGGAAAGGCACTGTCTCAAGAACATGTAGAAATTTCCCAAGGTTTAATGAAACCCAAGGTTAACCTCTGTCTTCCACACCCACACACATACACATGCATAGTCACGCACACACACACATATATACACACACACATATATACATATATTCATATATATATGCATGAGCACCCACACACAAATATACAAATGAAGCATAACATCTATATGAATAATGATAAGTTAATCTACCATGCAACAATCAGAATCAATAAGTCAAAACCATAGAATGGAAAAAAGACAGCATCTTCAACCAATGTTGCTGGCCTAACTGGATGTCTACATGTAGAAAAAAGGAAATAGATTCATACTCAGAACCCTGCACAAAACTAAAGTCCAAGTGGATCAAAGACCTCAACAAAAATCATACACTAAACCTGTTAGAAGAAAAAGTGGGGAAGAGCCTTGAACTCATTGGCACAGGAGACAGCTTCCTGAATAGAACACCATCAGCACAGGCTCTAAAAGCAACAATCAATAAATGGGAACTCCTGAAACTGAAAATCTTCTGTAAAGCAAAGGACACTGTCCTCAAAACAAAATGGTTGCCTACCAATTGGGAAAGGATCTTCACCAACTGTGTATCTAATAGAGGGCTAATATTCAGTATATGTAAAAATTCAAGAAGTTAAACAACGACAAATCAAGTACTCCAATTAAAAAATGGGATACAGAGCTAAACAGAGAATTCTTGTTTTTTTATATTAATAGTTTTTTAGTTTTAAATAATTTTATACATTCCCAGCTGTAGCCCTCCCAACCCCTCCCAAACCTCCCCTCCCTCCCTCATCTCCTCCCTGCCCCTTCCGAGTCCACTGAGAGGGGGTGTCCTCTCCTTCTGTCTTGCCCTAGCTTATCAGGTATCTTCAGGATGGTTTCAATGTCCTTATTTGTGGCCTAGCAAGGCTGCTCCTTCCTCAGGGGGGAGGGGAAGCTCATGTATTCATGTCAGAAACAATTCCTGTCCCCCTTACTAGGGAACCCACTTGGATACTGAGCTATCATGGGCTATGTCTGAGCAGGGGTTGTAGGTTATATAAGACAAAGGGGATGTACATTGGAGAATAGGAGAATTCTCAATAGAGGACTATCGAACGGCAGAGAAAACACTTAAAGAAATGTTCAATGTCTTTAGTCATCAGGAAAATGCAAATCAAAACGACCCTGAGATTTCATCTTACACCCATCAGAATGGCTAAGATGAATAACACAAGTGACAACACATACTGGAGAGGATGTGGAGAAAAGGGAACCCTCCTCCACTGCTGGTGGGAATGTAAACTTGTACAACCACTTTGGAAATCAATCTGGCACTTTCTCAGACAATTAGGAATAGCACTTCTTCAAGATCGAGCTATACCACTCCTAGGTATATATCCAAAAGACGCACAAGTATACAAGGACATCTGCTCACCCATGTTCGTAGCAGCTTTATTTGTAATATCCAGAACCTGGAAATAACTCAGATGCCCCTCAGTTGAGGAATACATACAGAAATTGTGCTACATCTACACAATGGAATATTATTCAAAAAACAAAAAACAAACAAACAAACAAACAAACAAACAAAAACAAGGAAATCATGATATTTGCAGTAAAAAGATCTGGAAAAGATCATCTTGAGTGTGGTATCCCAGAAACAGAAAGACACACAGGGTATATACTCACTCATAAGTGGATATTAGACATATAATATAGGGTAAACATACTAAAACCTGTACACCTAAAGAAGCTAATCAAGCAGGAGGACTCTGGCTAACATGCTCCCTCCCCATTCAGACAGGCAAAGAGGATGGACATTGGTGGAGGGAGAAAACAGGGAACAGGACAGGAACCAAACATAGAGGGCCTCTGAAAGGCTCTACCCTGCAGGATATTGAGGCAGATGCTCAGACTCAGCCAAACTTTGGGCAGAGAGCAGAGAATCTTATTAAAGAAGTGGGAGATAGTAAGACCTGGAGAGGACAGGAGCTCCACAAGAACAGCAAGAGATCCAAAAAGCCTGGAAACATGGGTCTTTTCTGAGACTGATACTCCAACCAAGGTCCACTCATGGAGATACTCTGGAACCCCTGCATAGAGGTAGCCAATGGCAGTTCAGTATCCAAGAGGGTTCCATAGTAACTGGGACAGGGACTATCTCTGACAGGAAATGATTGGCCTGCTCTTTGATCACCTCTCCCTGAGGGGAAGCAGCCTTACCAGGCCTCAGAAGAAGACAATGCAACCAACCACTCCTGATGAGACCTGATAGACTAGGGTCAGATGGAAGGGAAGGAGGATCTCCCTTATCAGTGGACTGAGAGAGGGACAAAGGTGGGCAAGAGGGAGAGTGGGATTGGGAGGAGAAAAGGGAGGGAGGTACAGGGTAGATACAAAGTGAATAAACTGAAATTAAAAATAAAAAAAATCTATGATTAGTAATTTGCGTATCTTGTAGGCTGTGGTTACATAGAAATTATAAAATACAGATGAACATTGCCTTCAATATTTTTGTCATACTGTGACAAAATACCCGGTAAGAAGTAACTGGAAAGAGAAATGGTTTGTCTTGGCTTCTAGCTGGAGAGAATAATATCCACCAAGGATAATATAGCAGCGCACATGTAAGGATGCTCTTCACATTGCCTTCATCATCAAGGACCACAAAGTGCAAAGGAAATTGGGAAGACTAACTTCCTTCAGAAAGGCTCCACAGATAGCATCACCTGCTGGGGACCAGGTGTTCAAACACATGAATCTATACTGTACATTTAACATTCAAATTATAACAAATAATCAATGTACATAATATTTACAAAATTTAAAAACATGCTAATGCAGAAGGAGGAAAGACCACAAGGTCTCAACCCTAGACAAAGAACTGCAGACAACTAATGAATTAACCTCTCCTGGGTCCCATAATTGGTTTTTCTAATAGAAAGTGATGATCCCAGAAATTATAGAACATAAACACCAGAAAACTAACTCAGCAGGATGTTTTATATATATATATATATATATATATATATATATATATATATATATATCAATAATAATCAAAAAAGAAGCCACTAATTTTAAAGAAAATTGGGTTGTGGGGCAGGGGTTGGAAGAAGAAAAGGCAAGGGTGAAATGATGTTTTATTCTAATTGAAAATGTATTTAAAATAAAAATAGGACTGCCTTCATTCAACAAAGCATTGAACAACTATTATGCATCACATAGAAGCTGGAGCATCTCAAGAACAAAGGGAAGCATCCCAGTCCTGGCAGCACATACACTGTGGGGATCCATCATGGAGTAGCTAATGTAGATAATAAGAAAAAACAAATAACCCTGGATAGTAATGAAGGGTCTGTGCAGCAGATATTTATAGAGTTAGCTGGCAAAATGGTGAAATGTGTAAGTTTCACATCCTGAGATGAAAATTTCTCCAGAAAAAGATGGGACCAACTATAATAATGCAGTTGAGTTTGAACAGGAGAACCAGAGAAGTGGTATCAGGTTGTATACCATAATATTAAAACCCATTTTTTTTGTTTTTTTGTTTTTTTTTTTAATTTTATTTTTCTTTTTAGTTACATTTTGTTAACTCTGTGTCCCAGCTGTATCCCACTCCCTCATTCCCTCCCCAACCCCACACTCCCTCCCTGGTCTCTTCCCTGCCCCTTTCCACGTCCACTGATAGGGGAGTACCTCCTCCCCTTTCATTTGACCCTGTTTTATCAGGTATCTTCAGGGCTGGCTGCAAAGTCCTCCTCTGTGGCCTAACAGGACTGCTCCTCCTCTGGTGGGGGGGGAGGTCAAAGAGCCTACCCTTGAGATCCTGTTAGAAATAGTCCGTGTTCCCCTTACTTTGGAAAACTACTTGGTTACTGAGCTACCACAGGCCACATCCGAGCAGAAGTTCTAGGTTATATCCATAGATGGTCCTTGGTTGAGTGTCAGTCTCAGAAAAGACCCTGTGCCTGGATATATTTGGTCCTTGTAGAGCTCCTATCCTTTCCATATCATACTAACTCCCCTTCTTTCATACGATTCCCTGGACTCTGCCAAGGGTTTGGTTATGAGTCTTAGTGTCTGCTTTGAAACACTGCTAGTTAGATTCTTTCAGATGCCTTTTTGGTAGACCCCTGTCATATGTTCAATGCGCATCCCATTTGTCTTTCTAAATGAGGATTGATCATCTTCGCCCTTGCCCACTTTCTTGATTATCTTCTTTAGGTGTGTAGATTTCATTATGTTTATCATATCTTGTAGGTCTATATAAGCGAGTATATACCAAGTTTGTCTTTCTCCTTCTGGGATACTTCACTCAGAATGATCTTTTCTAGATCCCACCATTTGCCTGCAAATTTCATGATTTCCTCCTTTTTGATTGCTGAGTAATATTCCATTGTATAAAAATACAATTTCTGTATCCATTCCTCCATTGATGAACATCTGTGTTGCTTCCAAGTTCTGGCTATTACAAATAAAGCTGCTACAAACATGGTTGAACAAATGTCCTTGTTGTGTACTTGAGCAAATTTTGGGTATATACCTAGGAGTGGTATAGCAGGGTCTTGAGATAGCACTACTCCTAATTGTCTGAGAAAGTGCCAGATTGACTTCCAAAGTGGTTGTACTAGTTAAAACCCATTTTAAGAGCAGATTTACAGGTGAAGGGGTTCAGGCTGCAATGTAGGAGCTATGAAGATGAGTATAAAGATAGGATTCTCACAAATGTCTTCAGATCTTGAGAAAGCTTTTCTATGAGCCAAAAGAACAAGTCAATAACTGGTAAAGAACCTGTGTGCCAGAACAAGAATTGGATGCAGAGGAAGAAAGAATAGTTGCAGATGGACATATTCAGAGAGAGAAAGGTCTGTTATGCCAATTAGGAATACATAAGAATAGGAGTACAATATGAAGAAAGGCAACTTTGGACATAAGACAGAAGCCATAGCTTTTGCATATGATACAGTGGTGTTAGCAGATTTGAGTCAGGAAAATAAGAGAGCTCAAAGCCCTAATTACATACCTCCTGCAAACAAGCCACATCTCCTAATAGTACTAATCCCAGCAGACCTATGGGAAACAATTTTATTCAAACCACCACACTCATACATTCCATACAATGCTCTATATATAAAATCTCATTCATTGTTCCTCTGAATTGCATACTTGAGGATGTCTGCCTGGGACATGAAGGGATATATCCTTGGTTCCTTAAAACTCCCAACACAGTAACTGAGATCAAAGTAAGTCTACTGCCACCTCTGGTGCTTGTTGACTTGTCCTATCTGAATATGATGAGTATCGAGTGTGGCTCCTCGCCCAGGCACCTCATGGTGTGTGATAGCAAAGGCTTCTCATGTTTTCAGTACCCTCAGGCCCGAAGGGTGGCTCCTTGGGACTCATTTGATCCAAAAACTGTACAAGTCAAAATCAAATTATGGGGATGGTTATTGGTGCAACACAAATTCCCATTTTTAAAAACTTCTCATTTTCTTAATCTCTATGCAGACTTTTTTTTTTTGCATTTTACCCTTTCTTTGTTGCATATTTGACTTGATGAGTATGTGTCTTTGTTCTCTGTGGCTTCTGAGTAGGAAGAGAATGCTTTGTGGCTGTGTGCTTGTCTGGGTTTGCAGCAATTGCTCACATTAGCCAGAGGCTGAGCCTGAGTCAGTGCCCTAGCCTTATGTTCTAGTGTTTACAGATAGTTGTGACACAGGACTGGAATGACAAGTATCATCCCCCTCCTGTATCTTAAATGTTATATTCAAGAGTGAAAAATTCATCATTATTGTATGCTCATTGATTTATGGTGGTAAAACCTATTAAATAATTTTAGAATAGAAATTCTTTTTTAATCCTCATATCGTTCCATGTATATTGTATATCATAGGTCAATTGTCACAGCATCTGTTAGAACGTTCATTGAGATTGGAAGTACCCTTCATCCAGAGCTGCCTGCTACCAATGAACAGGCATCTGTGGCAACAGACAATGTTGAATTCATGCACAGGAAGTTGACAATGTTCTCATGGAGGTACAGCTGGTCATCCATATCAATTCAACATATGTGTGTGTGTGTGTGTGTGTGTGTGTGTGTGTGTGTGTGTCCAATGCATTTGGATGTTTAAAGAGATCACTAAGTGCATTGTATGGAAGCTTAAGCTTCATCATCAAAGCCTTGCATTCTCTGTCTCCTCTGGTACAAAGAATGGAGAGGTTCTCCTGCTTTTATACTTACCAATTCCTCACATGCTAAGAATCTCTGATGATAAGCCAAATAGCATCCAATTATCTCAGTAAACAGAACATTGGTTTGGTTTAGAAGAGACCCATTTAGATAGCTTTGAAGGGAAGAAGGGGCACATATAGAGCTTCATTCTTGGAATGTTATCTTCCAGACAGTCTAACTAGATCTTATTCTGCAATGGCAAACTAAACATCATGGCTTAGGACTGGCTGAGAAGAAGAAAGCCATCAGCAGGAATGGGATAAGATATTGGGGGTGTTGAGTATGATTAAAAAAACATGTGTCCAAGTACAAAACTGTGAACAATTTATTTTAAAGTAAACGTCTATTAAAATGAACAAAATAAATCACAAATACCTTCTGAGATGACAAATCTTCAAGGTGCTCATCCCAGAGTCCTTAAAGGCCCACACACCCAATGTCAAAATGCAGAAGCAGGCTACACACATGATTCCACCCCCAGTAATTCTTATGATGGATGATAACAGATGGAACACTTGGCAATAATGGGCACAGCTGTGGCAGGGCCAGAATAAAAGAGGAGAGAAATCATTACATTCCAAGTAAGCACTTCTAATTATCTGTTTCCTTTTAATATGAGAAATGGTGCTGCATCCAGCCTTCTAAACACTGACCACAAAGCAGATTTATTTTCATTTATGACCTCAAGATGCTATCTATCCCATGCAGAGGCCCCCGATTCCCTAGTATTATCAGTGTATTTTTGTCATTACAGTGTGCCTAGTTTCTAGAACGCATGGTCACAATGTTCCTTATTAGAGCCATTTCTATTAAAGCTGTGGCTGTGGGTAGAACAGAAAAAGAAGGTTGAAGGAAGCAGTTATTATCCTAGATAATTTTCATTCTTTTCTGGCACTATTATTCTAACCAGTGAAACAAAGTAGGGTAATGGAAAAAAAAAAAAAAAAAACAGAAAATTACAGATTTTAATGAAAGTTCTCCCATAAGATACTGAAGGTTGTTTGTTTAACCTCCCAGAGTTGCCCTTTGAAGAATGTCAAGTTAGATTACTTAGAACTTTAGTTCGGGATTTAAATGATTTCTTGCTAAGCTACCACTTGTGGGACAGATGGAAAGTACTTGCTCACATATAAGAATCAATATTCTTTTTAACGATGATAGCTTTTATCATTTCTGTTTCTGTTAGAAACATATTTTAGGAAGTAAAAGTGGCTCTTTCTTCCTTGTACTTTCTTGTCCCCTGTGCTCGACTTATGGCATTGTGCAGTCTAAGGCAATAGGCCTGACCTAGACCTCAGTGAGGGCAATGTTGGAACCAGAGAAGACGCTGCAAACCCTCTTTCCTTTCTTTTGATGTTTGGAATCCTGCTTTTAAGCTAACAGAATGAAACACGCGGCTAATCAAGGAAGCTTTTCCTAATTGAAAGGATTCTCTGCAGAGTCAACCAAACCCTGGAGAAGTGCTGGCTTTGCAACTCACTGCTGACAGTCCTCCTTCTTGTAAACAAAAGCTCTCCAAATCTGTTTCCATAACCACAACTGAAGACCTTGGAAATGAATGCACAGTCTGCATACAGATTCCAAAATGATGCCTGGTTGGGGCCACTGATCAAGAATTGTCATTATTATGTTGCTTTTAGCTTGTCAGAGATTTTGTAGCCAAAGATGTCAACTGCACTAATGTTTATTATATCTGAACATGTAAAAGCACAAAATGTATATGAAATGAACACAGCATATATATGTTTTATATATATATATATAATTAGAAAACACAAATAGCATACAACACTACACAAATGCATGAATTCACTATGCATTAAACATAATTAATATGCAAGAAACAAAACATGTACACATAACACACTACACATGAATATCTAAAATATGTGACACATGTAGCACACCCTCCTAAGATATCTACAAAAACACTCACATCTTTGGTGACACACTTTATGAACTGAGCTCTCCATAGCAAGTCTCCACTGATCTGCTGGTATAATAAGTTACTCAGTCTGCTTAGGGTCTATCTATTTCAGGAGCTTTTTATGGTGAATAGAAGAATCAGATTACACTGGTTCTTAAGATAAGTTCTAGACACCCTTGCCCTCCAAGTTAAAGCCACTCTTGGGCCTCTAAATTCAAATAAACTAGTGTGTACATTTTCACACGTCTCACTGAGCTCCATCCCTGTACATTAATGGTGCTTAGTCTGTCTCTTCACTCAGACTTTAATCCTATTCTCCAGGCAACATACTGTCTTGGCAGATATTGATGACTCCTTGGCACTGAGATGCTACCCAGGAAGTTAGTTTAAGATTGGGAATCCTGCTATCTAAGATCATACCCTGGGTGGGGGTTTCATTAGCTTGAGATGATGCTCTCTCCTTGAGAACTCTCGTTGCTCCTCTCTTAGCTGCTGGCTGTTGTAATAATCAGTGAGAAAAAAAATGCAACTCTAAAGATTGCCTCTATCAATCTCATATGGGAGCTCCAAGAAGTACATGATAGGATGGTGACATGTTATTGATGAAACTCCTCAATTTCAAATGAGGGGGCTCACTTGTCTTTGAGTTACTGACGTCTAATAATGTATTGATTCTACTAATAGGTAGTTATTAACAGTTTTTACACATAAAAATTTTAAGTATTAGACTTTTTATTCCTGTATAATTGATTTTAATAAATTCTCTAGTATTTTCCTAAACATCCTTATCCTCAGCATACTGACTGAAATATAAGACATTCATTTCTAAATTCGTGTCTCACTTCCCTTCATTGGTTTGTGGTGAATCAACCCAGAAAAATTCTAACTTTTACACACACCACTTTGTTTTTACACCTCATAAGAAGTACATAAGACTGATTAAAATGGGTATCCCTATTTTTCTCTACAATATGGTTGGCTCATTTTATTAATTTTTAATTACCATAGTAAAGAATAGGATTCACTGTGACATTTTTATTTTCACACATGCATATAATTATACTTTGTTCTTATTTGCCCAACCTCCCTTCACTATTTCTGCTTATTACTGGTACCCTTCCTTACCTCAAATAGACCCTCCATTCTCTATTTTTATGTCATATATCCATTATCCTTCCTCCTCTCTCATATACTTTCCTTGTAGAATTCTCTCTTTCCTTATTCTATTGAGAAACTACACTGAGTTTCCTTGGGGATACCAACTGGATATAAGGGCTTGGCTTTCCTCACAACCTCACCAGCATTTATTGTCATTTGTCTTCTTGTTGAAGCCATTCTGACTGAGGTGAAATGGATTCTCAATGTAGTTTTAATTTACATGTTCCTGCTGGCTGAGAACATCAAGCACTTGTTCAAATATTTATTGGGTATTTATGTTTATTCCCTTGAGAATTACCTGTTCAATTATTCATCACATTTATTAACTGGACACTTCTTTGCAGAGGCTGTTTAAGTTTGGAAATCTTTTAGGCTTCAGATAATAATGCGTATTTGAATACACAGGTCACATCTGTAGCTGTTGCTTCACTCTGGTGATTGCTTTTTGCTGTGAAGAGTTTTTAATTCCCTGTGATTCCATTTGTCAATTCTTGGGATTAGCTCTAGTGCTAGTGAAGTCCCCTTTTCTGCCCATGCCTTGAGGCGTTTTGCCTCTGTTTCCATCTGGAAGTTCCAAAGACTTAAGGCTAACAATCTAAGATAATTTTTGTGCATAGTGGGAGGTACTAATGTAATTTTATTCTTCTATGTGAGGATATGTCATTTGCCCAGCAACATTTGTGGAAATTTTATCTTTTCTCCATCTGTTTTGGATACATCTGTGAAAGATTAGGTGTCTATGGATGTTATGAATATTTCTGAAAATTCTGTTTTAATAGAATTTCTATATGCTTCCATTTTTCTGCTGTTTTGATAATATGTCTCAACAATACAACTAGAAAAAAGTATTATGAGGCCTCCAACATTGTTCTTTTCATCTAGTATTGCTTTGGCTATTCAAATATTTTATGTTTCCATGTGGATTTTAAGATTGTTTCATTTTACTCTTATATAGAATGCCAGTGAATGTTTGAGGGGATTGCTCTGAGCCTTTAAATTGCTTTCCATCTTTGCAATATCAATTACATCACTCCATGAGCATGGGAGGTCTTTGCATATTCTAATTTCTTATTCTATTTAATTCTTCAACTTCTTAACTTCCCAGAGACTCATACTCCAACCAAGATAATCTAGAACCCCTGCAGAGATGTAGCCCATAGCAGTTCATTGTCCAAGTAGGTTACATAGTAATGGGAAGAGGGACTGCCTCTGACATAATCTGATTGGCCTGCTCATTGATCACCTCCCCCTGAGGGGGGAGCAGTCTTACCAGGCCACAGAAGAGGACAATGCAGCCACTTTTGATGAGAACTGATAGACTAAGATCAGAAAGGAGAGGAGAACCTCCCCTATCAGTGGACTTGAGGAAGGGAATGCATGCAGAAAGGGGAGGGAGGGTGGGATTGGGAGGGGAGGAGGGAGGGGCTTATGGGGAATACAAAATGAATAAAGTGTAATTAATAAAAAAGTTTACATTGAGTAAAAAAAATAAAATAAAGCAAACCAAATTTGCAAAAAAAAATAGTTTTAGAAGTCTTTCATCTTCCTGGCTTGGTTTATTTCTACATATTTTTGAAACTATCATGAATGGGGAATTTTTTCTTGCTTTCCCAAATATTTTATAACTGCTCTAAATAAGAGCTCTTTGTTTGCATATTAAAAATTTTTTTCTACTTTGCTAAATGGCTTTTCTTTTTTTTTGTCGTAGTTTTTTCTAAGCATTGTGTTTGCAATAATGAAATATAACCTCATTTCTTCTTCTACCAGTGGTATTTATTTTATTTCTCCCTCTTATTGCTTAAGACTTCAAAAAATACTATAGTGAGTAATCTCAGAGAGTAAGGACACATTTATATCATTCTTGATTTAAAAGAAGATGATGTCAGTTTTTTATCAGTATATTATTGACTACCAGTTTGTCATGCACATCCTTTATTGTGTTGAATTATATTCTCTCTCTAATTATGTTTCTTTGAGGATTTTATCATGAAAGGATGTTGGGATTTACCAAAAGCATTCTGCTTCTAAGTTTATTTACATGATACATGACATTTATTGATTTGTGTTATGATAAAATATCTTTGTGCAGGCAGGCTGAAGTTGGTAATGGTTTATACTCTTCTGAAGATTTTTCCTAAGATAGCTTGTAAGAATTTTATGGTGAAATTTTGTATCTGCAGTAATTATGGAAACAGATTTTTTTTTTGTCCCTCTATGCATCCAGTTTTGGTATCACAGTAATACTGGTGTCATGGAATAGACTGATGGATATCATTTCACTTCTAGTTTGTAGAATAGCTTAGAGAACCTCAATGTCCACTCTTAAATGTTTGGTCAAATTTAAGTCACTCTGTCCACTGCTGGTCCTGTCTATGTTGGGAAACTTTATTACTTTTTTCTATATCTTGTTTTCTAAGGATTTGTGTATTGTGTGTATCTCCTTGAGGTAATGTTGGCAGGTTACAGAATCTGTTTTCAATTCATTCCCAAATAATCTTCTGCATTTAATGGTTACATGTTGGCTTCAGCAGGTGAAAGACCTTTTGAAAAAAAACTTCAAGTCTCTGAAGAAAGAAATTGAAAAAGACATCAGAATATGGGAAGATCTCCGGTGCTCATGAATCGGTAGGAGTGACATAGTGAAAATGGCCATTCCGCCAAAGCAAACTACAGATTCAATGCAATTCCCATCAAAATACCAACACAATTCTTTACAGACCTTGAAAGAAAAATTCTCAACTACATATTGAGAAACAAAAAAAAAAAAAATAGAATTCCAAAATAATACTGAACAACAACAGATCATCTGGAGGTATCTCCATCTCTGATCTCAAGCTGTACTACAAAGCAATAGTAATAAAAACCACATGGTACTGGCATAGAAACAGGGTCTAGGGTTCAAGTCCCTGTTTGGGCGCCACCTGCCACGGACCGGCCCAGTCTGGCTCCTGTCGTCCACGGGAGAACAAGGCTTTGGACAGGAAGACACGGTTTTGGTGAAGAATTGACAGACAGAGACACCTCGATGGTTTTGACTCTGCTGCAACTTTACTGAAATCAAGCTAGTATTTTGATAATGATTTCACAAAAGGCACCTTAAAGTTGGCATGCTTCCCAGAACATTCAGACTTTTACCAAGAATACAAAGTTTACATTTTAACTCAAAATGCAGTCAAACATAAAGCAGTGCCCACAAAAAAATCTTGGCCTAAAAACTTTTTGATCAGAGCAAACAAAGAAAAAGAAACCTCAAATGCAGTTTCATTATTGCTAACCAGTAAAGAGGAAAGTCAGGAGCTAAGTCAGATGCCTGCCAAAATCTTTCTCTGTATCAAAATCTTAACTACACCTTTGTTAACCATCCTCCCTTATGTCCTGCTTAAGATTTATGATCTTCCCTAGGAACAAGGCACTGAAGGGAGGGGAAACTCCCGCCAGTTGCACCTCTCATGCTATTATTTCTTAAGAAGAAGCCTATTATTTTTTACTATTCTTAATGCCTATTAACACTAAATCTAATTCATTACTTTTCTTAAACTTATTCCTTTTACATTCTATTTTTATTAAAGCTTTAATAATCTACTAATAATAAATTTCTTTATAAAATTAGTTGTGCTGTTTCAGGAGTCACAGAGAAAGATCAAAGAATTCATTATTCCAGCCCCAGAGCCACAACTGAAAAAGCATAGAAATCTCAGAATACGTCTCTTTTCCAAGTGGGATGAGTCTGCCAGGGACCTTCCAGGGAGCGAATTTCCAAAGAAAGCGTATCTACCATCCTGTAGCACATGCTACTATGGCGACACTGGCATGGGTGTTGGCATCTGATCACTGGAACCAAACAGAAAACCCAGATATAAACCCACACACTTACAACTACTTGATTTTTTACTAAGATGCCAAAACCATTCAAAGGAAAAAAGACAGCATCTTCAACAAATGGTGCTAGTCCAAATGGATGTTCATATGCAGAAAAATGAAAACAGATCCATATTTATCACCCTGCACAAAACTGGAGTCCAAGTGAATCAAAGATTTCAATATAAAACAAGATACACTAAACCTGTTAGAAGAAAAGGTGGGAAAGAGCCTAGAACTCATTGGCACAGGAGACAACTTACTGAACAGAATACCATCAGCACAGGCTCTAAGAGAAACAATCAATAAATGGGAACTCCTGAAACTGAAAAGCTTCTGTAAAGCTAGGGACACTGTCATCAGAACAAAACGACAACTTACAGACTGTGAAAGGAACTCCATAAACCCTATATCTGACAGAAGGCTGATATCTGGAATATATAAAGAACTAAAATTAAAAGGCAAAAATTCAAGCAGTCTAATTTTAAAATGGGGTATGGAGCTAAACAGAGAATTCTATATAGAAGAATATAGAATGGCAGAGAAACACCTAAAGAGATGCTCAACATCCTTAGCCATCAGAAAGATGCAAATCAAAAGGACCCTAAGATTTTACCTTGCACCCATCAAAATGGCTAAGATCAAAAACTTAAGTGTCAACACATGCTGGAGAGGTTGTGGAGAAAGGGGAACCCTCCTCCATTGCTGATGGGAACGCAAACTCGTACAACCACTTTGGAAATCAGACTGGTGCATTCTCAGACAATCAGTAATACTGCTTCCTCAATATCCAGCTATACCACTCCTAGGCATATATCCAAAATAGGCTCAAGTACACAACAAAGACATTTGCTCAACCATATTTGTAGCAACTTTATTTGTAATAGCCAGAACCTGGAAACGACCCAGATGTCCATCAATGGAGGAATGGATACAGAAATTGTGCTACTTTTACACAATGGAATACTACTCAGCCATGAAAATCAAGGAAATCGGGGGGGCGGAGCCAAGATGGCGACTAGCACACACAGTTTCCGAGCTATGGAAGAGACAAAGTTCTGAGTTGATTGAGTGGAAGAAATTCTGAAGCCAGGGAAACAACGGAGAGACGTTCTAAACAACAGGGAACACCACAAGAGGTGAAAACCTTGGTCTTGGGTCACCCAGGGACTTGTTTGGAGAAGGTGAGAAATGATCCTTTGATCTCTCGGCACTCCCCTCCCCCAGACCTCCCTCCTCCTCGGCACAGCGGACTGGCCTTTTTCAGCACAGACCTAACTGCCTGGGGCCTGCAGCCACTGAGGTGGAGCCCCAAGCCCTTTATCGTCAAAGACCAGCAGTACCTGTCTCAGAGCCCCAGATTCGCACAGCAGCTGCACCATCCTCCCAGGGCACGAGTCTGCTAGACGCCATACTAGCTCCACAGGAGTGCCATCACTGACAGTACAGCCCGCCCAATCCCACAAGGACAAAGAATACGCTATATAATCACCAAAAACAGGCAGAAACGCCATACAAGCTAGACACATCAGGCGCTGGGCCTCCGAAGCTTGGAGAGCACAGTAAAGAGACCCCAGGACTTCCCAGAAAGCATCTGGACTAGCATCCCAGTCTCCAGTTACAGCGGGACTTTCTAACCTGGCGGCGGAGCAGCACTGAGCTGGCGGGGCACATCAGCCCTCCAGTTTAAGACTAACCAGGGCCAAACCAGAGAACAGAAAGGCTGGTTACCCCGATTCCTACTGACGTGACCACCCTGAAATCTCCAGCTGCAGCAAGACCTCATAACCTGGCAGTGACAGCAGCACGGAACTGGCGGAGCACATCAAAGAAGCAGGGCCAAACTAGAGAGCAGAGAGCCCGGATACCCCACTCTCTGCCAAGTGACCTGCCTGTAAGTGAGTGCACCCTTTAGAATCTGCAGCTCCCCAGATCCTGGGTCCTTCTAAAACAGAAGCCAGGCATCGAACCCCCTCCCACCCAAAGTGGTTTGGGAAACAGAGGGGCACTTGGGACATTGAAGTTCCTGCTCTGTGGGTCTAATTGAGGAGTTAAGGCAGTTAATGCCAGAAATTGCCCTGCGATCATCACTAGCGCCTGTGACATATACATTGCACAGCCCCTCCCACACACTCAAGGGTTCAACATTAGCCATAACTCTGTTCCTCGAGATACACGCCCACGCCCACTTACACACACACACACACACACACACATACACGCACGCACGCTTGCATTTGCCTCTGTTTGTGCCTGCGTACTTTCCTCCCACAGGTACAGATAGTCCTCAGCACACGCTAAGGACACGGGACCTCTCTCAACTTCCTGAAGAATTCTCCAGACTCAAGAGAGAGACATTACCAGTCTGAGCGGCAGAATCCAAAAACAAACAAGGAAGGTCTCAGATAAGCCAATGGCCAGGGGTAGGCAAAAGAACACTTCCAACATAAATCAGGACATCATGACTTCACCAGCAAACCCCAAAATCGATGGATATTCCAATTCATCAGAAGCACAGGAAAATGGCCTTAAAGCCATGCTTGCTCAATTATTTGAGGCTCATAAGGAGGAAATGAACAAATCTTTCAAAGAGTTGGCCAGTCAATTGGAGGTAAAGAAAGAAGAAATAAACAAAACCCTTAAAGAAACACAGGCAAACATAGCCAAACAAATAGAGGCACAAGTAGAGAAAAAATTAGTGGCATACAAAAAGGAAATGAACAAAGAAATAGAGTCCATCGTAGAGAGACAGGAATCCAAATTCAAACACATGAAAGAAATGGTGCAAGGCATGAAAACAGAATTAGAATCAATAAAGAAAACACAAAATGAGAAAACCCTTGAGCTGGAGAACTTGGAGAAAAGATCAGGAACCACAAAAGTAAGCATCACCAACAGAATACAAGAGATGGAAGAGAGACTCTCTGGAGCTGAAGACACACTTGCAGAAATTGATAGTTCTCTCAAAGAAAAAGTAAAATCAGAAAAGTTCCAATCACAAAATATCCAAGAAATCAAGGATGCTATGAAAAGACAAAATCTAAGAATAGGAATTGATGAAAAAGAAGACTCCAGGCTCCAAGGTCCAGAAAATATTTTCAAGAAAATCATAGAGGAAAATTTTCCCAACTTAAAAAAAGAGATGTCCATAAATATACAAGAGGCCTACAGAACACCAAATAGACTAGACCAGAAAAGAAACACATCACGTCACATCATAGTCAAAACACTAAATCTACAGAACAAAGAAAAGATATTAAAAGCAGCAAGGGAAAAAGGCCAAGTAACATATGAAGGTAGACCTATCAGAATCACACCAGACTTCTCATCAGAAACTATGAAAGCCAGAAGGGCCTGGGCAAGCATCATGGAGACTCTAAGAGATCACAAATGTCAACCCAGACTACTATACCCTGCAAAGCTTTCAATCAACATAGATGGAGAAAACAAAATATTCCATGACAAAACTAAATTTACGCAATATCTATACAGCAAACCAACCCTACAGAAGATACTAGAAGGAAAACTCCAATCCAACGAAAACGAATTCACCCAAGAAAACAGGGTATACAGATAATATCCCAACAAAAATGAAAAGAAAACAAGCAATGAAACAGGGTAAGATCATCGACTCCATTACAAAAGGAACTAACATGCATTGGTCAATATTATCTATCAATATTAATGGACTCAACTCACCAATAAAAAGACACAGGCTAACAGAATGGTTACGGAAACAGGACCCAACATTCTGTTGCATCCAAGAAACACACCTATGCAACAAAGATAAACACTACCTCAGAGTAAAGGGCTGGAAAAATGTTTTTCAAGCAAATGGTTCCAGAAAACAAGCTGGAGTAGCCATCCTAATATCTAATAAAATAGACTTTCATCCGAAGTTAATCAAAAAAGATAAGGAGGGCCACTATATTCTCATCAAAGGAAAAATCCAACAAGAGGACATCACAATTTTGAATATCTATGCCCCAAATACAAGAGCACCTACATTCGTAAATGAAACAATATTAAAGCTTAAATCATACATTGATCCTAATACCTTAATAGTGGGAGACTTCAACACCCCACTCTCATCAAGGGACAGATCAACCAGACAGACACCAAATAGGGAAATAAAAGCACTCACAGAATCCATAAATCAAATGGACCTAATAGACGTCTACAGATCTTTTCACCCAAACTCAAAAGAGTACACCTTCTTTTCAGCACCACATGGAACCTTCTCCAAAATAGACCATATAGTTGGTCACAAAGCAAGCCTCAACAGATACAAAAGAATTGAAATAATCCCTTGTATACTATCTGACCACCATGGACTAAAGCTGGACATCAACAACAACAGAAACAACAAAAAGCCGACACGCACATGGAAACTGAACAACTTACTACTCAATGACAGCTGGGTTAAGGAAGAAATAAAGAAATAAATAAAAGACTTTCTAGAATTCAATGAAAATGAAGGCATAACATACACAAATTTATGGGACACATTGAAAGCAGTGCTCAGAGGAAAATTTATAGCACTAAGTGCCTACAAGAAGAAATCTGTAACATCACATACAAACAACTTAATGGCCCAACTGAAAAACCTAGAAAAAAAAGAAGCAGATACACCCAAGAGGAGCAGACGGCTGGAAATAATCAAACTAAGGGCAGAAATCAATCAATTAGAAACAAATAAAATTATCCAAAGAATCAATGAAACAAAAAGCTGGTTCTTTGAGAAAATCAACAAGATAGACAAACCCTTAGCCAAACTAACTAAAAAGCAGAGAGAAACCATACAAATCAGCAAAATCAGAAAGGAAAATGGGGACATAACTACAGACACTGAGGAAATCCAAACGATTATTAGGTCATACTACAAAAGCCTATATGGCACAAAATTTGAAAATCTAAATGAAATGGATAACTTTCTTGACAGATTCCATCTACCAAAATTAAGTCAAGATCAGGTAGAAAGACTGAATAGCCCTATATCTCCCAAGGAAATTGAAGCAGTCATTAACAGTCTCCCCTCCAAAAAAAGCCCTGGACCAGATGGCTTCAGCGCAGAATTCTACAAGACCTTCAAAGAAGTACTAACACCAATTCTCCTCAAACTATTCCACAAAATAGAAATAGAAGGAACACTACCAAACTCATTCTATGAAGCCATAGTCACCTTGATACCTAAACCACACAAAGATCCAACAAAAAAGAACTTCAGACCTATCTCTCTTATGAACATTGATGCAAAAAATACTCAACAAAATACTTGCAAACCGAATCCAAGAACACATCAAAGTTATCATCCACCATGACCAAGTAGGCTTCATCCCCGGAATGCAAGGGTGGTTCAACATATGGAAATCCATCAATGTTACCTACCACATAAACAAACTGAAGGAGAAAAACCACATGATCATCTCCTTAGATGCCAAAAAAGCATTTGACAAAGTCCAACACCCATTTATGTTTAAAGTCTTGGAGAGATCAGGGATACAAGGCACATACCTAAAGATAGTAAAGGCAATATACAGCAAGCCTATAGCCAACATCAAACTCAATGGAGAGAAACTTAAATCAATCCCACTGAAATCAGGGACAAGACAAGGCTGCCCACTCTCTCCCTACCTCTTCAACATAGTACTTGAAGTCCTAGCCAGAGCAATAAGACAACTAAAGGAGATGAAGGGGATACAAATCAGAAAGGAAGAGGTCAAAGTGTCACTATTTGCAGATGATATGATAGTATACATGAGCGACCTCAAAGATTCAACCAGAGAACTCCTTCAGCTGATAAACACCTTCAGCAAAGTGGCAGGATACAAAATCAACTCAAAAAAATCAGAAGCCCTCTTGTATACCAAAGACAAAAAGGCTGAGAAAGAAATTAGGGAAACAACACCCTTCACAATAGCCACTAATAACATAAAGTACCTTGGTGTGACTCTACCCAAGCAAGTGAAAGACCTGTTTGAGAAAAACTTGAAGTTTCTGAAGAAAGAAATTGAAGAAGATCTCAGAAGATGGAAAGATCTCCCGTGCTCATAGATTGGTAGGATTAACACTGTGAAAATGGCCATCCTGCCAAAAGCAATCCACAGATTCAATGCAATTCCCATCAAAATACCAACTCAATTCTTTACAGATCTTGAAAAAAAGATTCTCAGCTTCATATGGAGAAACAAAACACCCAGAATCTCCAAAACGATCCTGTACAACAACAGATCATCTGGAGGTATCTCCATTCCCGATCTCAAGCTGTACTACAGGGCAACAGTAATAAAAACTGCATGGTATTGGCATAGAAACAGAAAGGAGGATCAATGGAACCGCATAGAAGACCCAGAAATAAACCCACACACCTATGAATAGTCAATATTTGACAAAGAAGCCAAATCCATTCAACGGAAAAAAGACAGCATCTTCAACAAATGGTGCTGGACCAACTGGATGTCTACATGCAGAAAAATGAAAATAGATCTATATTTATTACCCTGCACAAAACTAAAGTCCAAGTGGATCAAGGACCTCAACATAAAACCAGATACTCTAAATCAGTTGGAAAAAAAGTGGGGAACAGCCTAGAACTCATTGGCACAGGGGACAACTTCCTGAACAGAACACCAACAGCACAGGCTCTAAGAGCAACAATCAATAAATGGGACCTCATGAAACTGAAAAGCTTCTGTAAAGCAAAAGACACTGTCATCAAAACAAATAGACAGCCTACAGATTGGGAAAGGATCTTCACCAACCCTTTATCTGACAGAGGGCTAGTATCCAGTATATATAAAGAACTAAAGAAGCAGAAAAGCAACAAACCAAGTAATCCAATTAAAAAATGGGGAATGGAGCTAAACAGAGAATTCTCGAAAGAGGAACATCGAATGGCAGAGAAACACTTAAAGAAATGCTCAACCTCATTAGCCATTAGGGAAATGCAAATCAAAACGACCCTGAGATTTCACCTTACACACATCAGAATTGCGAAGATGAAAAACTCAAGTGACAACACATGCTGGAGAGGTTGTGGAGAAAAGGGAACCCTCCTCCATTGCTGGTGGGAATGTAAACTGATTCAACCACTTTGGAAGTCAATCTGGCGCTTTCTCAGACAACTAGGAGTAGTGCTACCTCAAGACCCAGCTATACCACTCCTAGGTATATACCCAAAATTTGCTCAAGTACACAACAAGGACATTTGTTCAACCATGTTCGTAGCAGCTTTATTTGTAATAGCCAGAACTTGGAAAAAACCCAGATGTCCATCAACGGAGGAATGGATACAGAAATTGGGGTATTTTTACACAATGGAATACTACTCAGCAATCAAAAAGGAGGAAATCATGAAATTTGCAGGCAAGTGGTGGGATCTAGAAAAGATCATTCTGAGTGAAGTATCCCAGAAGGAGAAAGACAAACTTGGTATATACTCACTTATATAGACCTACAAGATATGATAAACATAATGAAATCTTCACACCTAAAGAAGATAATCAAGAAAGTGGACACAGGCGAGGTGATTAATCCTCATTTAGAAAGACAAATGGGATGTGCATTGAACGTATGACAGGAGTCTACCACAAAAGGCATCTGAAAGACTCTACCTAGCAGTGTTTCAAAGCAGACACTAAGACTCATAACCAAACCCTTGGCAGAGTGCAGGGAATCATATGAAAGAAGGGAAGTTAATATGATATGGAAAGGATAGGAGCTCTATAAGAACCAAATATATCCGGGCACAGGGTCTTTTCTGAGACTGACACTCAACCAAGGACCATCTATGGATATAACCTAGAACTTCTGCTCGGATGTGGCCCGTGGTAGCTCAGTAACCAAGTAGTTTTCCAAAGTAAGGGGAACACGGACTATTTCTAACAGGATCTCAAGGGCAGGCTGTTTGACCCCCCCCCCAGGGGAGGAGCAGTCTGTTAGGCCACAGAGGAGGACTTTGCAGCCAGCCCTGAAGATACCTGATAAAACAGGGTCAAATGAAAGGGGAGGAGGTCCTCCCCTATCAGTGGACTTGGAAAGGGGCAGGGAGGAGACCAGGGAGGGAGTGTGGGGTTGGGGAGGGAATGAGGGAGTGGGATACAGCTGGGACACAGAGTTAACAAAATGTAACTAAAAAGAAAAATAAAATTTAAAAAAATGGTGAGCTATCTAGAAAAAAAAAAGAAAAAAAGAAAATCAAGGAAATCATGAAATTTGCAGGCAAATGGTGGAATCTAGAAAAGATCATCCTGAGTGAGGTGTCCAAGGAGCAGAAAGACACACACCATATATACTCACTTATAAGTGGGTACTAGACCTAAAAGATAGGATAAACATACTAAAATCTGTAAACCTAAAAGAGATAAACAAGAAAGAGAACCCGAGGTAAGATGATCAATCCTCACCTAGAAAAACAAAGGAGATCGACATTGGAAGTAGGAGAAAACAAGTAACAGGACAGGAGCTTACCACAGAGGGCATCTGAAAGACTCTATCTAGCAGTGTATCAAGGCAGATGCTGAGTCTCATAGCCAAGCCTTTGGCAGAGTGCAGAAAATCATATGAAAGAAGGGGGAGTTATATGATGTAGAGGGGACAGGATCACCACAAAGACCAAACATATCAGGGCACAGGGGTTTTCTATGAGACTGTTTCTCCAACCAAGGACCTTGCATGGATATCACCTAAAACCCTGCTCAGATGTAGCCTATGGTAGCTCAGTACCCAAGTGGGTTCCCAAGTAAGGGGGACAAGGATTATTTCTGACATGAACTCAATGACTGGCTCATTGAGCTTCCCCTTCCCCCTGAGGGAGGAGCAGGCTTGTTAGGCCACAGAGAAGGACATTGCAGCCAGTCCTGAAGATACCTGAAAAGCTAGGGTCAGATGGAAGGGGAGGAGGACCTCCCTATCAGTGAACTTGGAAGGGGGCAGGGAGGAAATGAGAGAGGGAGGGTGAGATTAGGAGGGAAAGATGGAGGGACTGTGGCTGGGATACAAGTGAATGACCTGTGATTAAAATAAAAATAATAAAAAATATTTTAAAAAGAATAAATATTCTCTCATAGGCCAACATCTCACAAAAACACCAAAGTTTGCTTACCAGAGACTACCTGATTTGAGCCAGTAGTTTGAAACATAAACTTTAGTATTATATTGGTATGTGGGGAGGTGCTGCAATAAATCAACAAAGCTAGATAAAAGAGACTTTGTCCTTTGAGAAATACTAAGATCAGAAGGAAGGAGAGGAGGACCTCCCCATCAGTGGACTTGGGGAGGGGCATGCGTGAAGAAGGAAGAGGGAGGGTGGGACCGGGAGGGGAGGAGGGAGGGTCTTATGGTGAAATACAAAGTGAATAAAGTGTAATTAATAAAATAAAATAAAATAAAATAAAATGGATTCAAAGAAATAAAGAGAAATATAAATAAAATGTGAGAGATCCACATTACTCTAGACAAAGACAGGATGGTTGGTTGAGACCGACAATGTCAGGATCCATGTATTGTTCTACAATGAAGAACTTCACAGCAAAGCAATTCAATCTCCCAGGAATCACTGGGGCACATGGGAGGGGCTTGTAAAATGGAGAGAGTCATACAGCTGAAGGTATGTGTGTGTGTGTGTCTGTGTGTGTGTGTCTGTGTTCAAAAGTCACAGTCCTGGAAGAAGGCAGAATACTGATTTCATACACCAAGCCACAGGTGAGCATGAAAAGGCACAACCTGGAAATATCTCCCATCGTAGGAAGATAAAAGAACAGTGGATTGAGCTAAAGTTTGGCCAGTTGTTTTATGTTTGTTTTGTTTCTGTTTCTGTTTTGTGAGCCTTGGGAATTTGATTTAATAAAAACTCCATCAGTGACTTACTACTGAACACCTTCAGGTCCTTCTCTAGTCCAACTCTTCATTCAGTTTTCATACTAGAATTAGGTAATTTCTGTAAGAAAAAGAGAACACTAAAGGAGAAGGAAAAAATTATTTCCCTTTTCATTATTTTCTGGTCTATCCCCTCTAGCAAAGAACCTGATTTCTGTTTATAAATCATAACCTCCTAGCTTAATGTAGTGGAAGAAACACTTTTTACTCTTTTTCGGATATAATGGATGGATGCTATAGAAACCCGTCATTATCTCTATGCACCTGCTCACTTGCCTTTCTCTTGTGATATGAGATTCATCTTGTAAGGGTGCCCTGTATCTTTACAGCCTCTAGGGAAAGTTGCAATCAAAGCCTAGCCACTTCTGTGGAAAGCACAACAGGGGTCCATCTCTTTAACCTGGCATCCAGATGGACTAGAATATTCACTGTAGGAAAAGCAGAATCAAGTCCATCAGACAGAGAGGTCTCAGGAGTGCCTCAAAAGAAACCAAGAGCCTAAATACATTTGAAAACTAAAGTGCAGTGTAAATCAATACTTTTGAGCTTACAGCTCAAGGTTATTCATTCAGCCAAGACCTCTTGCACATTTCAAGTTTCTTCGCTTTAAGTTCAAAGAGTTCATGCATTTGAAATTTGGAAGAAGAAAAAAGGTCAAATTTTACATTTTCACAGAAGGTGGTATACCTTTGGAGTAATAGTTATTTAGGATTGCATGTTGGTACCATTTATTCTGAAATTTATTTTTTATTCTGCTTTGTGCTAGAACTGTTGGGAAAATTAGAATGTTTCACTGTGATCTAGAGCTCATAATGGTTATGCATATTTGTCTCTTTGGGATGCCCAAACACAATCCTTCTTGTAATAAGTCAATTTTAAGTCATATGCTTTATTTGATTTATCATGACTTGCTCTTTCAAGGGAAAGGTGCTTTGAGAACATGGGCAGAATAAATATTCTTTTTCGGATAGGGACAAAGATTTCCCAGGCCAGAAATCAACCCTCCCCAAGAGCTTTTCTGATATCTGGAAATGTGCTTTCTGGGGTAATCACACACTAGCATATTTCACCTGCTAAAATCTCAGCACAGATGAGGTTTTCGGAATAGTAGTAACTGGAAAAAGAGCTGCTCTGTAATGAGACCACAAGAGCTTTGTTTTAAAGACAGAGGGCCAGGGGTTAACTGTGGTTTTGGCTGACTCCGAGAGACAATGAGCTCTGCAGGAAAGGGTTCAGTAGCTTTCTACATTAAAAAAAAAAAAAAAAAAAAAAAAAAAAAAAAAAACCTGATGGCTGTGCTTTGTCTCCTACACTTAGATTTAGGTTGGCAATGAATCATTAAATCAGTTGGACCTCAGTTTCTTTATCTGTAAAACAAGATTGTAATAAAGATTGTACCTGTCTTGTAGCATTCTGAGTGACAGCTAACCTACAAATGAGTGAAAGCAGTGATTGGTAAATAGTGATTGGTGCCGGAATCTTTCTACTTATTAGCAGAATCTACATCTGCATCCAAGCCAGAAAGGTACTATACAGCACAGATTTTAATGTACATATAAAGCCTAGGAAGATTCAGTAGCCAAAAATGAAAATAACAGTGGTCCAAGAGAAATAAGATGATCTAGAGCATAATTGATGAGAAATGTAGCATGTCAAATCTAGATTTAACTTTTACTTAAAACACTATTAAACTAGTGGTTGGAAAACCTGAGGGGTCAGCCCTGTGTTGCAAGAGTTTGATGACTAGCAATGGCCTTGTTTTTGTCAGTCTGACTGTATACTAAATATCTTCCTATTTCCTAGAATTGTTATAAGGGTTTAACAACTTACTAAACAATGCTCTGAAGATTTTTAACACACAATGGAAGTAATTACAATAGCTAATATTTATTAGTAGTTTAATTTTTTAAGAACCTGGTAATTTTTACAACTCTTTCCCATACAAATAAATAAATAAATTTATTTATTTAGACAAATAAATTGCCATTTGAAATACTGCTATGAAATAATGTCATAATTCTTCAACATTAAACAGATGAGTTCTTAATTAAATACCACATCAAAAGCCATGGATGTAATGAGATAGCATTTCAATGTACACAGTCTACTCCCAAAACCTAGACTCTATACCTTCTCTAATTCATCTACAAGGGAATAATTCACTGGTTCAAAGCAAAGATTATGCTGAGCTTAAAAACTGTGTTGCTGTACAGCAACCAGAACAACGGAAATTCAACTCTGAACATGAACAGCAATATCAATACAATTGCCCTGTAGGTTCCCTTTTGTACTTTGGAAGAATAACAAACAAGTACCATGCAAGATGATAGAAGGTGAATAGGGTGAAATAGTGTTAACTCTTCATTATGCATTTGAGGATTCAACCAGCCAAAACATGCAGAAAAAGTTTGTGTCTGTATTAAATACGCAGCAATCTTTTCTTGTCATTATCCCTTCATCAACATCATGGCAGTTATTTGAAGAATACTGCTTTTTGTTAGAAATTATAAGCATTTGAGAGATGATTAAAAGTACACAAGAGATTATATATATTATATATGAATGCCATCATTATTATATAATGGGAGTGTATATCCACGGACTTGAATATCATTAGCAAGATTGAACCTTGCTATTCCAGGTAAGCTCGGTTCACCATAATAACTAGCCACATAGATAAGATTTTATTATCCAAAAATTCTCGACATTTATCTATAAAATCAGAGATTCAAGCCTTTAGAAAAGTTTAATGTGTCTTTTATAGAATTGTTCAGAGATGGACGTCAGAATTACAGTTTGTTAGTGAATTAAGTTTTTTCTGGTTTTCTAATGTATGTAGCTGTCAAGTGAGACTAGCCTGTAATTTATCAAAGACCCAGATAATGTTTCCAATATAATACATTTATCTTCTCAATAAGAAAGGTCAGTTTCCTTGGATTCTAACAACATCTGAAAGTATCCATCTAATTAGACCTTTGAAAATCTATGAGAATGATACATTTTATCTACCTGTCATCTAAGTTTCCATTGGTGAAGTTTCTCACAAGTAAAAAACAATTATTTAACTACTTAGAAAACAGCAATACAATATGCTGAACCCATTGTTTGAGAGAAGCAGAAAAAAAATAAAAGGAACTTGGCATTTTTAATCAGTTCTTTCCTCTGGTGTCTACACAGACAGGAAAACACTCACCTATAACGGTGACTCAAGCACCTAGACTAAGTGAGTCAACTACATTTGAAGGACTCCAAAGCCCAGGAATTTACTTTAAGCTTATGCTTGCTTTATAGTGTGGTAGACCCATGTACAAACAAGTCTTAAGTAAGATGGTTCTCATCACCATCACCGTGCAGAGAGATACATATGCTGGCCAGACTACCAACACAGACATTCTGCCTATGTGAGGTATCACAGTTGGATAAAGTGTGTCCTTTAATATAAGTGGAGGATTTGGAGCATTCAGACAGTTCCCTCACATTGAGTTCAATTGACAAAGAAATTGAGGTGTGGGAGAGAGGTTTTAATTAACTTTTCCATGCTATATCCCTCTGCTAACTCAGTACTATGATTCAAGAGTTAAGACAGATTAGGTTCAAATGCCAACTGCATTTCTCTAAACAGTAATGTGTGACATATTTACAACTTTCTAGGAAATAATATTCTCAACAATAAGAGGATTACCAAAAGTAAGGTTAGAGTGATGACCCAGCAGTTAAGAACACTGCCTACTCTTCCAGAGGACCCAGATTTGATTCCCAGCACCTACATGGCAGAGTCTATAACTCTAACAGCAGGGGATACATTGCCTTCTTCTGCCCTCTGCAGGTACTACAGAAACACACATATAAATAACATGCAGGAAAAAAAATATCCATACATTTAGAAATCAATAAGTCAGTTTATTTCTTAAAACCAAATAAGGAACATCATAGAGTTCTTGGAAGAAATACATAAGTTAGAAAGTAAGTTAGCCAAATTACTGTGTAAGTCACAGAAGGCATACCAGCGAAATAATTGCAATGTAAAAAAAAAAAAAAAAAATTGCCCCTAAGCCATAAAACAGATGATTATCACTGGTCAAATTAAGACTACTTCCCAGATGGAAACAGAAAATTCACCTTCAAAAGGGAAGCAATATTTGCTTCAAAGCTTAAATGATGTACTGAATGCTAATAGCAGAGTTGATCACAGAATGTTTGGGTAAGGAAGGGCTTGAATACCAAAGACTATATGATATATTTCAGATAGAGTTCACACTATCTGATTCAATTGTGTGTTAGACCAGAGGAAATACACAACATCACATTATCTGAGATATGCAAAAAGTGGTCTTAAGAGATCCATTTGAAAAAAATTAAACATGGCATCCAGTTTATACTTTTTTATTCTAATTCTGTTGCCCTTTAATTCTATCATATGTGTATGTGTGTGCTCCACATAAAGAACAATAGTTGGCTGGGGCTGGAGAATTGGCTCAGAGGTTAAGAGCAGTGGCTGCTCTTCCAGAGGTCTGGAGTTCAATTCCCAGCAACCACATGGTGGCTCACAACCATTTATAGTGCCCTCTTCTGCTGCACAAGTATTCATGCAGACAGAACATTGTATAGACAATAAATAAATAAATCTTTAAAAAAAAAAAGAACAATAGTTAGGGAACACTGTCAATTTACCATTGGTTCTCATATCGAAGAGGTTGTATTTTTATATTCAAATTGAGTGTTTAAAAGCCATTTAAGTGTCTCTGAACTGAGATAGGGTGTTATGGGTTTACCACCCTCTTCTCTTGATATGTAAAGTAGCTTAAGAAAACCATCAAGTCCTGCTACAAAATCACTACTTTCTAGATTTCTCATATTGCTTCCAGATGTCATTTAACTTGTTCTTCTACCTTTTCTGTGTGCTATAAATGGAAAGGTAAATTCAAAGACATGACTCTGTCAAGTTATATGTTTAGGAAGCTTCACAGGAGGTGCTAAATGCCTCATTTACATCACATCAGGAGGCACATAAAGTGGCATAAGGTCACTAAGTGATGCTGAGATTAATCTCAGGTAAGCTACTGACAGAGCTCCCCTGTGAAGCTAACTTATATCCCTCATGACTACCAAGGCATATGTGAAGTGATAATCTTGCATAGTATTTAATTTTGCTTGCGAGAAACTTCAAATAATCACAGCACTATTTGCTAACGACTTTCTGAGCTGATTATTATATTAGGGTTTATTAAATGACCATTATTAAATTCAATCACTTTTTTTGAAATTTGTATAAAAGATATTTGCTCAAGAAATATATGTCTTAAGATTCTCTGCACTCTGCCCAAAGTTTGATTATGGGTCTCAGCATCTGCTTTGATACCTTGCTTGGTAGAGTCTTTCAGAAGCCCTCTGTGGTAGTCTCCTGTCCTGTTCCTTGTCTTCTCCTTCTTCCAATATCCATCCCATTTGTCTTTCTGAGTGAGGATTGATCATCTTACCCTGGGTCCTCCTTGCTTAGCTTCTTTGGGTGTGCGGATTTTAGTATGTTTATCCAATATTATATGTCTAATATCCACTTATAAGTGAGTATATACCATGTGTGTCTTTCTCCTTCTGGGATACCTCACTGAGGATGATCTTTTCTAGTTTCCACCATTTTCCTATAAATTTCATGATTTCCTTGTTTTTAATTGCTGAGTAGTATTCCATTGTGTAAATGTACCACAATTTCTATATCCATTCCTCCATTGAGGGGCATCTGGGACATTTCCAGGTTCTGGCTATTATGAATAAAGCTACTTTGAACATGGTTGAACAAATGTTATTGTTGTGTATTTGAGCATAGTTTGGATATATGCCTAAGAGTGATATAGCTAGATCTTTAGAAAGCACTATTCCTAATTGTCTGAGAAAGTGCCAGATTGATTTTCAAAGTGGTTGTACAAGTTTACATTCCCACCAGTAATGTTGGAGGGTTCTCCTTTCTCCACATCCTCTCCAGCATGTGTTGTCACTTGAGTTTTTGATCTTAGCTATTCTGGTGGATATAAGGAGAAATCTCAGAATTGTTCTGATTTGCATTTCCCTCATGAATAAGGGTATTGAACATTTCTTTAAGTGTTTCTTTGCCATTCGATATTCCTCTATTGATAATTCTCTGGAATCCAAGATGGCGGCGCCAGGAGGACACTGTGTCTGAGCAGCAGGACAGCAATGTCGGTACAGTAACTAAGAGACTAAACTCTGGGCCCTAAAACAACAGAGATCATGTTTCCCAGGTGAGAGGAAACTCCACGGTGTGGGAATCAGTCAGGTCTACTCTCAGGTCACCCAACTAGAACCTGGAAGAGATCCTGGGTCGTGAAGACACTGGGTCACCAGACCAGAACCACAAGCCTGTGTGTCCTGATCAGCTTCCCAGGCTGAACTGGGGGCACCAAAACACCAAATCCTGGGAGTCCCAGTCATAAGAAAACCCCACAGGGAAGGAAGCAAACGGAACTGACCTCAGGTCACCCAGTCTATCCCTGGAAAAGGCTCTGCAGACTGGTGGGCACACAGTAGCCAGCCCTGAGCAAGGCTCGAGCCACCAGCCCAGAGACCAAATGCATGCCAGATTCTATCACAGACAGAACTGTGCACTCCAGGGCACCAGAGACTGGTAGGGAGAAAACCCCACAGGGAAGGAAGCAAATGGGGACTGACTTCAGGTCAACTAATCTATCCCTGGAAAGGTCCTGCAGACTGGCGAGCACACAGCTGCCAGCCCAGAAACCTGCTGTGCACCTGACTCTGAGCCACAGAAAGAACTGTGTGCCCCAGGACACCAGGGACTGGATCTTCCTGTTGGGAGAAAATCCCATGGTGGGGGAAACATCTGGCCCTACCTAAGGACACCTAACTCCAGAAAAGTTTCTGGTTATCTATAGGCTCCACTAGCCTGCTGCATTCATGAGAACGGTGCTCACCTACCACTGTTTACTGCTTGGGTACTGGGACACAAAGCAACAAACCTCAGACCTACAGAAGCCTGGGATTCCTGAAATCAACCCCCAGATACTGCTCCAAGGGGCAACCAGTTATCCCTAACTAAACTGACCAAACCATGGGGCACCCAGGTTATAGCAGCAGCTCACTAAATTTACAGCAAGAAACCCAGAAGCAGGGAAGCCTTCTCTAAGACTTCTCTGGATGAGAGCAGAGCCCTCTTGACTAACAAAGACCACAGTTGCCACTCAGGTCTGTATGTCTGAGGTTAGCTGTAGCAATTCCTGACCATTCAGTGACCATACACAAAAAGCTAAGGAGGCCTCCTTGAGGAAAAATCATCTTCTTACCAAGGGGTTTCTCCCCACCATAGGATTCCAGGAACCACCAGAAACAAACACCCAAGAATTATGATAGCCCAATGGGTAGAGGCCAGCGTAAAAGTTCAACCAACATAAGACTGAGCAATATGGTATCTCCAGAAACCAGTTATCCAGGGCAAGCAGTCCTGGATACCCCAGAATAAATGAAATTCAAGAAGTTGACCTTACATCTATGCTTATGAAGAGGATAATAGAGGAAACAAATAAAATGTGTAAAGAAATAGAGGAAAATAAAGTCAAACAGATTATGGCCATCAGTAAAGAAATACAGGAAGTTGCAGCCAAACAGTTTGTGGCCTCTAGAGAGGAAATAATTAAATCACTGAAAGAAATAAAAGAAACAGAGGAATGTTCAAACAAATAGCTGAAGAAATTGAAGGAAAAACAGGAAAATACAGTCAGACAGGTGAAGGAAATCAACAAAATGGCTCAAGATCTGAAGATAGAACTGGAAAAATTAAAGAAAACACAAATGGAGGAAATTGTGGAGAGAAAGAACTTAGGGAAGAAAAACGGTACTACAGAGGTAAGCATAACCAATAAACTACAAGAGATGGAAGAAAGAATCTCAGGTGTAGAAGATACAATGGAAGAATTAGATGTATCCATCAAAGAAAATGTTAAATCTAAAAAATTTCTGACATAGACCATCCAAGAAATCCAAGACAACATGAAAAGACAAAACCTAAGAATAATAGGTAGAGAGGAAAAAGAAGACTCCCTTCTCCAAGGCCCAGAAAATATTTTCAACAAAATCATAGAGAAAATTTCCCCAACTTAAAGGAGAGGTCTATAAGGATACAAGAGGCCTACAGAACACCCAATAAATTAGACCAGAAAAGAAAATCTTCCCACCACATAACAATCAAAACAGTAAATACACAGAACAAAGAAAAAAATACTAAAAGCTGCAAGGAAAAAAGGCCAAGTAACATATAATGGCAAACCCATTAGAATCACACCTGACTTCTCAACAGAGACTATGAAAGCCAGAAGAGCCTGGAGAGGTATCATGCAGACCTTAAGAGGAACACAGATGTCAGCCCAGGTTACTATACCCAGTAAAACTCTCAGTCCTCATAGACAGAGAAAACAAGATATTCAGTGACAAAAACAAATTTCAACTAAACCTACACACAAATCCACCATTACAGAAGATACTAGAAGGAAAATTACAACCCAAGAAAACTAACTACTTTCAAGAAAACACAGGAAATAATTAACCTCACTACAGCAAAACAAAAAGTAGCCAAGCACACAAACTTACAACAGCTAACATCAAAATCAAAGGAGCTAACAGCCACTGGGCATTAATCTTTCTCAACTTCAATGGACTCAATTCTCCAATAAAAAGACACAGACTAACAGAATGGATGCGTAAACGAGAATTATCTGTTTAACTCTGTACTCCATTTTCTAATTAGATTACTTGATTTGTTGCTTTATAACTTAAGTTCTTTCTACATTCTCGATATAAGCCTTCTGTCAGATATAGGGTTGGTGAAGATCCTTTCCCAGTCTGTAGGCTGTTGTTTTGTTCTGAAGATAGTGTGCTTTGCTTTACAGAAGCTTTTCAGTTTCATGAGGTCCCATTTATGAAGCAGTGGGTTTGGTCCCTAAAAGCCATGTAAAAATCAAAGAACAACAGAATGTTTGTAATTCTTGTGCTTGGGAGGCAAATAGAAGATAATACCTGGGGCTTATTGGCTAGCCAATCTAACTAAATAAGAGTCCTAAGTTCAATTAAAGATTTTAAAAAATGCGAGAAATTCATGAGCATACCAAATGTCTAGCTTTGGCCTCAACATAACACTGCACACAATGTACTCTTACATCCTTACACAGAAACACACACACACACACACATAAACAAACAAACATACACAGCTACATGCACACTTAGTTTATTAAAAATAAAATTTTAGGGAGCTGGAGAGAATTCTCAGCAGTGAAGACCACTTGTTCTTACAGACAACCCAGTTTTGATTCTTAGTCCTCATTTAACAGCTCATTACCCCATTCTGGAGAATGTCTTCTTCTGGCCTTGGTGGGCATCATTCATGCACATGGTACAATAAATACAGGTGAGCACACATATGTGAGCAAATTTATTTCTTTATAAATAAATAAAAACACAGAATGAGGCTTTAAAATCATTGAAAATAAATTTTCCTTGAAATCTTCCAAATTAGGAAACAGTGGAAACACATAAATTCAAAAATCTATGTAACTCCCTAAGAAAAAAATGAATCAAAGAAATCAACATCAAGGCAGTAAATAATCAATCCCTTTAAACATAAGGACAAGTAAAATACTTTAAGCCACTAAAACTATGATCATTTATGTGAGGGGAACATTAGTCAAGTGGTAATGGTGTCTGAATGTTCATAGTATTTTTCAAATGCTGAAAACAAAGCGAACTATTACTACAGAAATCACTCAGCAATAATGGTGAAATCAAGACATTCTCAGTTGAGAAATTAGGAAAACATTACTACCCAAGCTGACCTTAAAAATAAATGGCTAAAGGAAAGTCTCACCAGAAACCGAAAGATATTAAAGAAAACATGCAAACTGGGAAAGAAGATCACTGGAAGTAAAATTATTGTTGATTACAAGAGGCTTTTCTTCTGAGATTCTGAAATGTGCTTAATTGCCACTAAAGAAGCACACTACTAGTCACTATGGTTCAAAGTGTGTGCAGGGGAAACAATCATAGCTCTTATAAGTTGGAGAAAATGGAAAGATGTGAAGGAATGAGAGATTTATGTATTTCAGTTGAACTGGTAAAATGTTGCTAATTACCTTGTAAAAACATGTGTCAATAACTATTTCTTTTTTATTAATTAATTTATTTATTTATTTATTTGTTACAATTTATTCACTTTGTTTTCCAGCTCTAGCCCTCTCCTTGATCCCCTCCCAATCCCAACCTCCCTCCCTCTTCTATTCTCATGGCCCCTCTCCCAGTACACTGGTAGGGGAGGTCCTCCTCCCCTTCCATCTGACCCTAGCCTATCAGGTCTCATCAGGACTGGCTGCATTGTCTTCCTCTGTGGCCTGGTAAAGCTGACTCCCCCAGGCCCTCAGGAGCCAGCCACAGAAACAGTCTCTGTTCCCCTTTACTAGAGAACCCACTTAGACACTGAGCTGCCATGGGTTAAAACTGTGCAGGAGTTCTATGTTATCTCCATGCATGGTCCTTGATTAGAGTATCAGTCTCAGAAAAGACCCCTAGGTCCAGACTTTTTGGGTTCTGTTGCTCCCCTTGTGGAGCTCCTGTCCCTTCCATGTCTTTCTATCCCCCTTCTTTTATAAGATTTCCTGCACTCTCCCCAAAATTTGGCTATGAGTCTCAGCACCTGCTTTAATATTCTTCTGGGCAGTCTTTCTGAGGCCCTCTTGGTATGATCTTGTCCTGTTCCCTGTTTTCTCCATCTTCCGAGGTCTATCCCTTTTGCCTTTCTGAATGAGGATTGAGCATCCTACCCAGGGTCCTTGTTCTTGCTTAGGTTCTTTAGGTGTACAGATTAGGTGTATGATTATCCTATATTATATGTCAAATGTCCACTTATAAGTGAATATATACCATCTGAAGCAAAAAGACATAGTATATTATTGATAACGATTACTAAATCCTTTCCTAACTTCAACAAATAGATGTTCACTTACTAAAGAAGTAGAACACTAAAAATTTAAGTTTAAACAAAAGCTACAAAAGCTTTCATCATTAGTTATGGCAAGGAGAAAGGGAGGAGGAGAGAGTTCAGGGAGTGGCACTGCATGAGAGGGAATAAGAGGTGTGTCACTGGGGTTGGACTTTGACACTTTTAAGCCCTTGTCAGGCCTAGTGCCTCCCTCTCTTCCTTCTACTTGCATTGTTAGGCAGGAGTAATCACAAATCCTCAAATAAAATAGATTTTAGAGGAAAAAAAAATTTAACAAGAATAAAACAACAAAAATGGATGATATGTAAAGAAACTATAAAAACCTGAAATGTATATGTATCAACCACCCTCTAAAAAAAAGAAAAACAAAAAATAGCAAAATTAGAATTTCTAAGTATTACTAAGTAAATGGCCAGAGTGCCTGAGAATTGATAATACCAAACGTGTCATGAAGAACTTGCATACCAGATTTGGCACTGACTTCTAAAATCTACAAATAGTTTTTATTTTCTGAGAGGGGCAGGGCAATCTTCTAATTCTCTGTGCATGCTGACACTAATAAGTCAGAGTAACTCTAGGGACACACAGAACACAGTTATAGGTGCTACCAGCAACAAAGAGAGGTTCAGGTTCAAGGTCAAATGGGGAAATCATATTTTATTTAGTATTATAGTGAGGACTCCAAATGATAGGGAAAATATCAAGGAGAGAGCATGTTCTTTCGCCATCATTTACTTCTTTATTTTTTTAAGCCCATAGATTTTCAAATAATAAGTAATAAATTTATAAGGTGGAAGTATTTCTGTCAACTAGTAAAAAATATAACTAAATTACTTCATCCTTGAATCAACAGGAAGTAACAGACAATCACTGAGAGAAATAAAAAAGAAATCATAGAAAAAAATTGTTTGGTAACAGTGTGTTGGTATGTTCTTTTGGAATGTATACACTTAACCCTTGCTCATTCAAATGCTGATTTCTTTCCCCCACTCTCTGGTTTCAATCCGGACATTGGATTTTGATATTTATTCTAAGCATCACCTGTCTCAACTTTGTGTAAACATGCAAAAATAAAGCAACTAGCCACAATGTTGAGCAAGGGAAAGGAAGCAGGTAGAGAGGGAGGAGCCAGAGGACAGGAAGCAGTGGGAGGCAGAGAGCTGGGAGAACAAAGGTAGGAGAGAGATCTTGGAACGATATAGAGAGAATGAACTGGACCAAAGTTTTCACAAAAAGCCAGTGTAATGGGTGAATCTAAATGCTAGGAAACTATGAGGGATTGGAGGTTTAGGATGGAGCAGCCTTACCAGGCCACAGTAGAGGACAATACAGCCACTTTTGATGAGAACTGATAGACTAAGATCAGAAAGAAGAGGAGAACCTTCCCTATCAGTGGACTTGTGGAGTGGCATGCATGCAAAAAGGGGAGGGAGGGTGGGATCGGGAGGGGAGGAGGGAGGGGTTTATGGGGGGATACAAAATGAATAAAGTGTAATTAATAAAAAATAAAAAATAAAAAATAAAAGGATGGAGTAACTATTGCCCAGCATTGTGTTCTAGGTTAATTAAATAAATACCAGTCTCTGTGTGGTGATTTGGGTACAGGGTTGTTTAGGATTAACAGCAGCATTAATAAAAGATAAACCAATATAAATATCAATAGTCACCTACAACAATGGTGTATTAGAAATGGCCAGCTTTAATCTGGATGCGCATATCTGCCATGCGTTAGAAAGTCAAGGATAAGGTACATTTTTAAAGTTTATGGAAAGTAAAATAGATTAAATTGACAGAAAGAAGCATTCAATGATGGCTTAACTGACATGCCTTCAATGTTTTTATTTAGGCTTAAGGACAAGGGGAAATAGTATTAAGGGGTAACATTTTTTAAATTAATTTCCTTGTGGTTTCATTAGTGAGTATAGTAAACTCCAGGCTGAGATAAAAACATACTGTTTGTGATCAGTAAGGGGATATGGTATAAAGGTTAAATGTCCAGAAGTTTGACATATATAAGCAATAATAGCGACCTGGTAATTGGCTCTCTTGGAGTAATAAAAAAAAAATCATTACCCACAGCACAGATGGTTGCTTGAAATATTAAGAAAATATGGAAGATGTAAAAATCAGATTACATTTTATAAAAAATTGTCCACAAAAAAAAAACAGAATATGATAGTGAATACTGTATACAATAGCAACACAAATGCACAAAAAGTAAAACCAAACTTAATGGTAATTAGAAAAGATGTGACTTGAATAGATAGATGAGACTCAGCTCTTTAGCATAAAATTGATCCCCACATCTCAGTGACTTATAGAAGTAATACACACATCTCTCTGATGGTTCAGGCTTTTGGGATGCTGATGTGATCACCCTTTTCTAAAGGTCCAGACATCAAGAGCCAACTACATGAATACATTTCCACCAGTATAAAAAGAAAACAGAGAGCATATCAGAACCATGTCTTAAGTTCATGCTTTAGTGTGACAATCCTACTTCTCGTCATACTTTTTCAGTCAAATGGCTGTCTACTCTCAAAGGAACAGAAGTAAGCAAATATGCCATGGAATTTAAGCAATTATTCACAGTATTTAAATTGTTTTGATAATTGTTATGACTGAAAATGTGATTTTTATAGAAGAAAATAAACTCCACATAATTAATAAACATATACACACAAACACATACACACAAATTAGACAGTCATTTGCTAGGGGATGAACCTCAGTACTCTGCAAAAGCAACAAGAGCTCTTAGCCACTAAGCTATCTCTCCAGCTCCACATTATGTCCATTTTTGCTTAAAATTTTCTTGCAAGATATAATGTATTTTGATCTAATCTACCTTTCATTTACTCCCCTACCAGTGCCCCCCTATTCCCTTGACTACTTTTATCTCTAAACTTCATGTGCTATTTTTTAATCTATTGAATCCAGTTAACGCTGTCTACATGGGCATGGGCTTAATACCATCTATTGGAGTATGAGTGGCCTCTCATGTCTCACGTCTCTGAAGAAACCTGATTCTCCCACTAGAGCAGCCACAAATTATCAATAGCTGTTTACATAAAAGAACTTTCCCTCCATGCTGATATTTTTTTTTTTCTGGATTAAACTTCTGCTGGTCTTGTGGATGCTGTCACGAGCACTCTGTGAGAATGCCATGTGTTCATAATATACTGCTTTGTTGTCGTTCACATCTTCTGGCTCTTAGAATTTTTCTGTCCTCTTTTCTAAGATAACTGAGCTTTTAAAAGAAGGGTTTAGAGCTATGACAAACACCTTGTCTCAGTCGTTTACTTTGTTGTTCTCCCATTGTTAGAACTGGAGAGAGAGCAACTGTACCCATGTTTTCAGTCACCTTGAAATCACTATTGGACCTTTACATAATGATCGCCTCACTCCTTTTGTTTATGCTTTTCTCTGTATGTGTGCCGGTATTGTAATTAGCATCATTTTCACAAGAACAGTAATTAAATTACTCTAAAATTGCAAGAAAATTATCAACACTCCCATAGCTAAATGGGTAGCTATTATGAGTTGAACCATCAGAAATTAGGAAATATAAACAATAACAAAACACATGGAAAATATCCAAGAACATTTGTAATATAAGCATAGAAATTTAAGCAACAAGAAATTTTAATTTTATACCTATTAAATTAACATAAATCTAAATAACATGGTAGGACATAATCCAAAATGAGACAACAGTATCACACTAATTCCTTCCCGTAACACTGTAAATTATTTCAGTCTTGCGAGTATAATGGCAATACATTTCAACAGCTGAGAGGAATTTATTAATCTTTGAACCATTAATCCAATTCCTGGGTATTTATTTCTAAGAAATGATTTAATAGACAAAGTCCCACTGAGGTTACATATTATGTTGCAGACAGTGGCGTCAATAGAAACCTAGCTCTCCCATGACAACTATTTTCCTGGGTCCTCTCAGGTGAAGATGCTCACTCCCCAGCATAGTCTAGATGTGGGCTGAACATTAACTTGTATCTCTCCTTCACAGTCCCAGCTGCCACTATAGAAATTAAGTGGCATATCTCTGGGTCACTGTAAGCTCCCAATGATTGTGTCTTGGGTGACTTAATTAAAGTTCACACCTTAGGGAATTATCTTAGTAACAGTAAGTAGCCCCTAAGAAATTCATCTTGTGATTTGCTTGGCCAAACCACTAGGTTTGAAAAAATAAACAGTAGCTGAGAAAGAAAGAAAATCTTGAAAGGATAAGATCATATCATGTAACTAATTAAGGATATTACTGAGAAATATTTCTCTACTCAAAGAAGAAGCACACAAACCCTCATAGACTTATAAATACTCACAGACATACAAACAAACATGTATACACATAAACACACACTGTTATAACTGAGCAGAACAAGAGGGAGAAGTAACTGCAGTGTTGCTGTTCTGTTTCTGAGCATTTCTCAGAGGATCCCTGTAGGATGGGCTTTTTACACTCAGCCCTTGGGTACTTCCTCTGTTGTGAACTGAGCTCACCGTGAATACATTGCTGACTGGACACTCTGAGGCATCCTCCACATCTTACTTTAAACGTTTGGGTTATTATCAAAGTCCATCTTGGATCATCAATTGACTTCAACTCCAAATATCGTCAGTGTAATTTTTATAAGACATTACACTGTCACCCCAGCTCTCTGTTAATTTTCGCTTTCTGCATTTAGTGAAGCCTGATTCCATATCTAAAATGAGCTCTACTCTCAGCTCCTGGACTTAACTATTTTCTCTTAACATCTTCATTAACTTCGACACAGACAGCCTAGCCTGATAAACCTTCCTCTGTGTTTCCTCCCTTTACCTCCAATCAGGCTGCTTACAGATTGTTGAATACCTAAAAAAAAAAAAAAAAAAAAAAAGCCTCATTTACTCCTTATCCCTTTTTACTAAATGAGCTCTTGTTTCTTTGTGTTGTGGAATGGTAGAAAGCAGGTGTGCAGCTTCACAAAGGCAACGATTCTTCTCTTCGTAAGTTGTTCTGGAGATAACTGCTTTCAGAGTTATTTCACAATATTCTGTACCCAATAAGATTTAATTCACCCTTGTTCTCAACTAATGCTAGAAGATTTGAAATTCTAAATTGTGTTTTCAAAATGTTACATTGAAACATGACTTATGCTGCTACTAAAGCATATGTACTAAGATGATTTAGTCCTTGTCCTGGCTTACTTTAGAGTTATTAATGCTTTTTAATAGGTAATTGTCTAGAGGACTCAGATTTTTGTTTCATTTATAATTATACTACTTTTCAACATCCTTAATTTTTCTGATGAAATCTTTTACATCCCATTATATCTAATACATTTTACCCCTTCCTTCAGCTGCCATTTCTTTTCAGGTTACAATGTGAAAAGAAAAACATAGAAAATAAAATGGCAAAGCAGTTATCTCAAGTCTGTTCCCTTTTGCTACAGTTAAATACTACAGACTGGGTAATTTACAGAATAATGCATCATTCGGCATGTGATTCTGAGAATTGTGAAGTTCGTAATCTCTCTGGAGAGGGCATTATTGGTGGTGGGTCTTTCTCCGGTGTCCCTGGGAGATGCTGGCCATCATATGTTGGGAAAGAATATTCTAATTCAGGTCTCTGTTTCTCTTAGAAAGCCATATTCCCACTAAATTAGAGGCCCTTCTTCATCTTCACTAACCCCAGTCCCTAGTTATTTATCTTAATTATACCCAACTACTATGTACAAACTAAATCTTCTCCTTGCCAGTGCCTCATCATGGAGATTAACTTTTAATATCCATTCTGATGGGGACATTCAAACCTGGGGCAAAGTCACCAATAAGCTTTATCATGCGCACATTCACTTTCAATGTTAAAATTTGCCAATGTTCTGAGCACAGCCAAAAGATGAGGGAATAACCTCAAGCCTAAGAAACCTTAGAAGTTGATTTCAAGTCAGTGGCTATGATAGCCAAGAAGCTAAGTCACAAACCCAGATGCTGCCTGGAACAAACACTCAGATCCAGCTAATGTCTTGCTCTGGGTAAGTCTACTGACCATGGCATCTAATAGTTCCAAATTTCTAAGAGTCTCAGACTTCTCTGAAACTTCATATTGACTTTCCTGTTCCACTCTATTGCAAAGATATACACGTAGGGTTATTTAGATCATTAATGATAAATTAAAGAAACGAACACTATATTTTATGATCCAGTCAGTCTGGGAAGAACAACTCAGAGAGAAACGAGAAAATATCTTAATGAGAAAACTTTGCACAGCATAAATCATAATGGCATATAATTGAAGTTGGAAGGACCAATGTAAATAATTCCAAATATTTATGAAATACACAGTTCCTGTGAGATCTATAAATATAATTTGCTCTTAGATCTTTCTTGGTAATGAATTTTTTGCCATGAGAAATAACTTCTAAGATCTTAGACTACAATTATCTCAGCTGAATGCTCCTTAATACTGTTTCTGTGCTGGGTACAATGCCATGTACTTTTTATTATTTCTTTTAATTTTGGAGGTTATATTATAATTAGATCATCTCCCTTTCCTCTTCCCCCTCCATACACTCCCATTTGCTCCTCCTTGTTCTTTTTCAAATGCATGGCCTTTTTTAAATTAATTGTTGTTATTCACATGTGCACAGATGTATATTTTTCTCCTAAACATGTAAATATAGCCTGCTCAGCCTGTATGTTACAGGATATATGTGTATCTCATCAGTACGACTGCCGAAACATGAGCTGAACAAGAACAACATCAATAGACATGCTAAGGTGATCAGGAGAAAAAAGGACAACTTCAATCCTATACACACACACACACACAAAACAAAAAACAAACAAAAAAAAACTGAAAACAACTAAGGAATGCTGAGAGCAAAAGAAATAGTGTTCCTCGGGGAAGAACACACTACCTGGTTATCTATTACCAAATATCTGTCACATACTTTTATAAAGACAATCAAGTGACCAATAGCCTGGGTATGGTTTTCAGTTGAGAGAGACAGAGTCACAGGGTTGTGTACTTGAACACCTTTTGGATATATGCCTAGGAGTGGTATGGCTGGATCTTGAGGTAGCAGTATTCCTAATTGTCTGAGAAAGCGTCAGATTGATTTCCAAAGTGTTTGTACCAGTTTACATTCCCAACAGCAATGGAGGAGGGTTCCCCTTTCTCCACAACCTCTCCAGCATGCATTATCTCTTGAGTTTTTGATCTTAGCCATTCTGATGGGTGTAAAGTGAAATCTCAGGGTCGTTTTGATTTGCATCTCTCTGATGGCTGGGGATGTTGAACATCTCCTTACATGTTTCTCTGCCATTCTATATTCTTTTACAGAGAATTCTCTGTTTAGCTCATGAGCTTCCCCTCCCCCTTGAGGGAGGAGCAGCCTTGCTAGGCCACATTACAACCATCCTGAAGATACCTGATAAGCTAGGGCCAGATAGAAGGAGAGGAGGACACCCCTTCTAGGTGGACTCTCGGAAGGGGACAGGAAGGAGATGAGGGAGGGATGGGAGGATTGGGAGGGAAAGAGAGAAAGGGCAACAGCTGGGATACAAGTGAATGTATATAATTATTTAAAAATTAAAAAAATATATTAAAAAATAAAAAATAAATAAAATTTAAAAAAAAAGAGTCACAGGGTTAGGTAGGCAGTCTGTGCCCCACATAAGTGGTGAGACTGGCGTGTGCAGGTCTGTACTTCAGGAGTCCTGCCTCTAGTGTCCCAAGACCCTATAGTGCATCATGTTAGGAGGAGCTGTGAATGTCACTAGGATTTGTGTGTCTTCAGTGGCATATACTTTTTGTCTAGCAAAAAATTTTGTAGTGGATATGGGAAGAGTGAATATTAAGCAATGGACACTTATATGACTGCTTTCTCCTTTTGGTCATGGCCTTCTCCTAATATTAATATTTTTGTCACCCTTACTGAGAAGTGAGCACACTGAAACTGGGCGTTCTCCCCAGACTTGCTCCCACTCACTTATTCTGTGTCGTCCCTAGGTTCTGCTTCCACGTAGCTCTAGCATATAGAAGCATATACCTTCACAGTGCTTTGAGGAAGTTAGCTGCTCACAGTTCAGAAACAGTGCCTGACCCTCAAGGTAGTCTGTCATCAGTGTTTCCATTTAGTAGGTAGCATACAGAGGACAGGTAAGAGTCACAAATTCACAAAGGCAAGTCCAGGTCTGGAGTCAGGCTTCATCCCAAGACTCATCTACTTCTGATTTATTCACCAAGCAAACAAATGAAACAGACCTAACAGGTGAATGCCACAGGATGTGAAGGGAAGAATCTGCAGCCTTGAGCTTCTAATTTTCAGATTTGTGACTCTGGACCAATGGTACCTGCCTCAACAAGGAGCCTTAAGTTACCTCCTCAGGACTGTTCCACAGCTACTACAAAAGAACTGTGAGTGGGCATGAGGCATTGTGTTTTTCTATTATTTATTTTTATATAATATAATTACATCATTTTCTTCTCTTTTCTTTCCCTTCCCCTATAGTACTCCTTGCTTTCTTTGAAATTCATGTCCTCTTTTTTCAGTAATTTTGTTAAAATTACAAACACACACACACACACACACACACACACACACACACATTCTAACCAATAAGACTGCCTAAACATGAACCAAACAAGGGCAATGCCAACACACATGCTAACATGGGTGAGGGAAAGAAAGCTCATGATGCCTCAACCCTACACAATGAACTCCAGGCAAGCAAGGAATGCTGAGAGCAGGAGAAATGGCCTTCCCCAGGGAAGATCACATATATCAGTTACCTAATACTAAATATATCCATAAAAGTAACATAATCCAGACTGAGAATGTTGTATTGATATATTCATCTAACTGTATTAAAATAAGACATACAAGTGAATCATGAACCCCTAAGAAATCTTCAGTTTACCCAAATGAGTTAGTAAGAATTTAGCAGTTTGGAATTAGAACATTTGTTTGAAGTCTATCTTCACCTATGATCTGTAATCCTAGAAGACTGCATTCTTGAGTGGTGGAGCTGACAATAAAATTTCTAGGGAAGAAGCAATTGTGTGCTCATGTCCTGTTCAGCTAGAGCTGGCAACACTGAGAATTTTCTCTAGACAGCACTTCAAGCAGGAAGCCCAGAAGTTTCTCTAGGTCCTCATTGTCTCTTAAATGTCAAAACCAAGAATTAGAATACACTGAGTCACTATATGTTTTCTGAATTTGAAATTAGAAAATCAGTTGTGTGATAAAGAGCACAGAATCCCCATGAGGCAACATTAACAGATATTTAAATCTTCATGTTATCAAGTCTTTGCTCATGCTTAGCAGTTATATGGTCCAGAGAAGCAATAGAGGTATACAGGGACATTCCTGGGAAAGGGGGAATCTATGATGCTAATTATCTATAATTCAATAGGTTGAAATTAGATAGTGAGTTACTATGCTATAATAAATGGCTAAAAACACCTATTAGCAAAATTTTATATGATGGGAACGTACACAGATAGCTAGAGAGAAATATATCTGTTTTTCATATATGTACATAGTCAGTAATTATTTTAAAATTTCCACAATTATTTACCCAATGCAAATATCATTTAATAATGTTTTCAGGGAGGCGGGGCAAGATGGCGTTGCCGGGAGGACTCTCATTCTGAGGAGCAACACAGCAGGATTGGCACAGTGACCAGCAATCAGAACTCGCGGCCATAAAACACAAGTGGTTGTGTTTCTCAGGTGAGAGGATACCCCACTGTGGGGGATTCAATCAGCTTTAACTCACCCAGCTAAACCACGGAAGAGATCCCGGTTCCTCCAGGCTATTGGTCGTCAGCCCAGAGCTACCTGCCAGCGCAATCTGGTAACGGTCCCAGACTGAACTGTGGGCCCACAACACCATAGACTGGATTTCCCAGTCGAGAGATAACCCCACGGCGCAGGAAACAATTGGGACCGACCCCAGGTTACCCAGACATCCCCTGGAAAAGACTCGGGTTCCACAGGTACCCCAACAGCCAGCTCGGACCCAGAGCCGGAAACCCAGGCTCCAGCACAGAGCCCAGTCTGCTCCCGTGATTCACAGCCTCAGATAGAACTGTGGGCACCAGGGCACCAGGGCACCAGACTGCGTGTCTCTGGCAGGAGGAAACCGCCAGCGGAGGGGGTCAGCAGCTCTAACGCTTAGGACACCCAGCACCAAAACACTTCCTGGACTCACGAAGACTCTAGTGCAGGCAGGAAAGCCATGCTCTGCCGCCATTGTTGAGTTCCCCTGGGGCACTGGGACACACAGCTGCATCCTCAGACCTGCAGGAGCCAAAGAGCCATTACAGCAGCCCTCAGATACTGTGCCAGGGATCGGCCAGTTGTCCCTGGCTAGTCTGCCAAAACTGTGGGAATCCCTGATACTTCAGGAGGGCTGCACCCACAGCGTCTGGACCAGATCGGTGCCTACAGCCGCCATCCCAGACAGAGACACACAGCTTCTAATCCAGAGTGAGGCACCCAGCCTCCAGACCAGAACAGTGCCCCCAGGCGCCAACTCAACCTAGGTGCACATTCTCCAGGTCCAGAGCGGAGCAATAGCCTTTGGCCCAGAGACTTGCTGAGTGCACCTCTCACTTTCCCAGACAGAACTGTGCGCCCCAGAATAACAGACTGAGTTTCCCTGTTGGGAGAAAACCCCACAGCTAGGGAATCAGCAGTGTCTTCAAGAGGACTGTACATGGAAATTTAGTGAGCAGCAGCACACTAAATTTATAACAAGAAACCCAGCAGTGGGGCAGCTGTCTTGAGAAATTCTATGGGTA
>NW_026596051.1:6979389-7064248 GCF_907164565.1 Psammomys obesus
CAATTAGGAAAAGCGCTTCCTCAAGATCCAGCCATACCACTCCTAGGCATATACCCAAAAGAGGCTCAAGTACACAAAAAGGACATTTGCTCAACTATGTTTGTAGCAGCTTTATTTGTAATAGCCAGCATCTGGAAACAATCCAGATGCCCTCAACTGAAGAGTGGATGCAGAAACTGTGGTACATCTATACAATGGAGTATTATTCAGCAATGAAAAATAAGGAAATCATGAAATTTGCAGGTAAATGGTGGGACCTGGAAAGGATCATCCTGAGTGAGTTGTCCCAGAAGCAAAAAGACATGCATGGTATATACTCACTCATATAAACATACAATATAAATTACCCCACTAAAATCTGTACATCTAAACAAACTAAGCAAAAGAGAGGACCCTAACTAAAATGTTCAATCCCCATCCTGAAAGGTAAAGAGGATGGACATCAGAAGAAAAAGATAATAGGAAACAACCTTGGAACCTGCTACAGAGGGCCTCTGAAAGCCAGAAGAAAACAGGAAACAACCTTGAAACCTGCCACAGAGGGCCTCTGAAAGCTTCTGCAGTATAGACTGTCAAAGCAGATGCTGAGCCTGATGGCGAACTGATGGGCAGAGTGAATGGAATTTTATGTAAGAAGTGGGAAATAGTAAGAGCTGGAGGGGACGGGAACTCCACAAGGAGAGCAACAGAACAAGATAATTTGAACACAGGGAACTTCCCAGAGACTCATACTCCAACCAAGGACTATTCGTGGAGATGACCTGGAACTCCTGCATAGGTGTAGCCCATGGCAGTTCAGTGTCCAAGTGGTTTACATAGTAATGGGAAGAGGGACTGCCTCTGACATAATCTGATTGGCCTGCTCGTTGATCACTTCCCCCTGAGGGGGGAGCAGCCTTACCAGGCCACAGAAGAAAACAATGCAGCCACTTTTGATGAGAACTGATAGACTAAGATCAGAAAGAAGAGGAGAACCTCCGCTATCAGTGGACTTGGGGAGGGGCATGCATGCAGAAAGGGGAGGGAGGGTGGGATTGATCGGGAGGGAAGGAGGGAGGGGCTTATGGGGGGATACAAAATGAATAAAGTGTAATTAATAAAAAATAAAAAAAGAATAAAACTTTTGGACACTTAATATCAAAAAAAAAGGTAAAAAAATAAATATTTGACAGCAACATAAAAATAATAATAATAATGTTTTCAGATATTTACATTACACATTTGTTTGTTCTTTCAAAGTTAAATGCAGGGTAAAATTTAGTTTAAAAAAAAAAGTCATCAGGAAGGATTTTAAGAATGTCTGTATCCCAGCATTCTAAAATCATTGAAAACTAGAAAAACAAATAAATGGGAATTAAGACAAACCCACTTTGATAAACTATTTAGCATGTTTCTTTATTCACTTTGCTATAGGTATTCAAACCAGGCAAAGTCCTTGGTCTTAACATATGACCTACAATTAGTCAAATTTGAGGAATTTTATGATAAATGTTAAGTCACACCAAGAACTCAAAGAAATGTTATGAATTATCTGCTTTATTATCTCTTAGCTGCTTTTTCACAGGTCTTAATTAATTGTACCTTCTTTATTATACATGAAGCATAAATGAAAAACAGAGCCAAAGACTTACTGAATACTTGTAATAAAAGTTACACAGTCACAGCCATACCACAGGGGCATGCACACATAAACCTGTGCATACAGTGAAAGAGATAAGGATTAGAGGAGGTGGCATCTGCCTTCTAAACGAGGCTTTGCAAAATAAGCAAACTTTTCTTTTTACTTACAATTCAAATATCCTGCTTTTTAAAGTAGGAAAATACTGATTATTTTGTGTTCTCATAAATACAACTCCACTTTGAACTGCAATGAGATAACAGTATCTCCTAACCCCCAAAATCCCTTTTTTAGGAATTTTCATTTTATTATTTTTATTTTTATTTACATTACATACCAAGGGTGCCCCTCCTTTCTCTCCTGAAGTCCCCCCTTTTCCTCTTTTCTCCTTCCCCTCTACTTTATCCCCTCTACTTGATCCCAAAGCAGGCAATAGAGTCCATGTTAGAAAAAGCCCTGCCCTGTCCACTCCCAGCCACCCCATATGAAGACCAAGCAGCCTGCACATGTGTGCCGGTAGCCTAGATCCAGATAATGCATGCTCCTTAGTTGATGTCTCTTATTTGGAAAGTTGTTTCTGTTTCTCTTCTTGAGGTCCCTGTTGTTTTGAGGTTCTTCCATATTTTTCCCAACACTACCACAGGACACCAGGAAGCACCCCTCCATTGCTGGTGGGAGTGCAAAGTTGTACAACCTCTCTGGAAATCAGTCTGGCACTTTCTCAAAAAATTGGGAATAGTTCTAACTCAAGACCCAGCTATACCACTCCTGGGCATATACCCAAAAAAAAATGTTCCACCACACAACAAGGACATTTGCTCAACTAGGTTCATAGCCATTTAATTCATAATATCCAGAAACAGGAAATAACCTAGATGTCCCTCAACCGAAGAATGGATACAGAAATTGTGATACACAACGGAATAGTACTCAGCTATTAAAAACAAAGAAATCATGAAATTTTCAGGAAAACGGATGGAACTAGAAAAGATCATCCTAAGTGAGATAACCCAGACCCAGACTCACATGGTATGTATTCACTTAGAAGCAGATATTAAAACTATAGTACAGGATAATGATAATACAATCAACAGATCCAAAGAAGCTAAGTAACAAGGAGGGCTCAAGTCATGGTGCTGGATTGTCACTCAGAAGGGGAAGCAGAATAGAGAGTAGATGTGGATAAAGAGAGGGAACTGGTCAGTAGTAGTACCTCCTAGCCAGGTATGACAGGTAAAAGGAGGGGAACAACAACCCCCACACAAAACCTTTGATCCAAAAGTTATCCTGCCTACAAGAAGGACAGGGATAATAAGGGATCAAGACTGAGGGGAAATCCAATCAATGATTGGCCCAATCTGAGACCCACCCCAAGGTAGAGAGCAAACCCCTGACCCTATTAATGATACTCTGCAATTCTTGTAGACAGGACCCCTAACTTGACTGTCGTCTGGGAGCCTCCAGCCAGCAACAGATTGAGCCAGTTGGTGAAACTTGCAGCCAAGCATGGGGCAGAGCTCCAACATCACTTTATGAGAGCACACTGTTCTCTGTTAATATTGTAACCTATAGCTAAATCATATCCTAAGAATGAGATTATTATATCCTACCTAAAGTTTCAGTGTTAATTCTCTCAAACTACTTTTTTTAAAATAAATAAAATAAAAACCAGGAATTACATGTAATGAATTTCAAGCACATACTCATAAACACATGTACATTTATGAAGACACAGATGTGCTCCATCTCAAAATAATAACTGCCATCAGTTATGACTTTGGGTCTATGCAATGCACACCTGTGTTTGAATTCATCTTCATCAACCATTACTGTTTTTATTTTTTTAATTTAATTTTTGATTATACTTTATTTACTTTGTATCCCGCCTCTAGTTCCCTCCCTCCTCCACAGTACATCCCTTCCTCCCCCTTCTCCATGGATGCCCCTCCCCAAGTCCACTGGTAGGGGAGGGTTTCTTTGTCTTCCTTCTGATACTAGTCTGTTAGGTCTCATCAGGAGTGGTTGCATTGTCTTCTTCTGTGGCTTTGTAAGGCTGCTCCCCCCTCAGGGAAAGGTGATCGAAGAGCAAGCCAATCAGTTCATGTCAGAAGTCCCTGTTCCCATTACTATGGAACCCACTTGGACACTGAACTGCCATGGGCTACATCTGTGCTGGGGTTCTAAGTTATCTCCATGCATGGTACTGGGTGAGAGTATGCCTCTCTGGAAAGACCTCTGTGTTCATATTTTCTGGTTCTGTTTGGCTATAAGTCTCAACATTTGCTTTGATAGTCTGCAGGGCAGAGCCTTTCAGAGCCCCTCTTTTTCTTCTAACCGATTTAATATGTGCAGTTTTATGTTGAGGTCTTTGATCCATTTGGACTTCAGTTTTGTTCAGGGTGATAAGTATGGATCTATTTTCATTTTTCTACATGTAGACTTCCAGGTAGACCAGCACCATTTGTTGAAGATGCTATCTTTTTTCCATTGTATGGTTTTGGCATCCTTGTCAAAGATCAGGTGTCCATAAGTGTGTGAGTTTATTTCTGGGTCTTCTGTTCGGTTCCATTGATCCACCATTCTGTTTCTATGCCAGTACCATGCAGTTTTTATTACTGTTCTTCTGTAGTACAGCTTAAGATCAGGGATGGAGATACCTCCAGAAGATCTTTTATTGTAGAGGATTGTTTCAGCAATTCTGAGTTTCTTGTTATTTTGTTTGAAGTTGAGAATTTTTCTTTCAAGGTCTGTAAAGAATTGTGTTGATAGGGATTGTATTGAATCTGTAGATTGCTTTTGATAAGATGGCCATTTTTACTATGTTTATCCTGCTAAGCCATGAGCATGGGAGATCTTTCCATCTTCTCATATCTTCTTCTAATTCTTTCTTCAGAGACTGCAAAAATTTTTCATACAAGTCTTTTACTCCCTTGGTTAGGGTTACACCAAGGTATTTTATATCTTTAGTGGCTATTGTGAAGGGTGTTGTTTCCCTAATTTCTTTCTCAGCCCTTTTGTCAGAGGGCTACTGATTTTTTTGGAGTTAATTTTGTATCCGGCCACTTTGCTAAAGGTGTTTATCAGCTGTAGGAGTTCCCTGGTAGAATTTTTGGGGTCAGTTGGGTATACTATCATATCATCTGCAAATAGTGATACTTTGACTTCTTTCTTTCCAATTTATATCCCCTTTATCTTCTTCAACTGTCTTATTGCTATTGCTCTAGCAAGGACTTCCAGAACTATGTTGAAGAGATATGGAGAGAGTGGGCAGCCTTACCTTGTCCCTGATTTCAATGGGATTGCTTTAAGTTTCTCTCTGTATACTTTGATGTTGGGTATAAACTTGTTGTATATTGCCTTTACTATGTTTAGATATGTGCCTTGTATCCCTGATCTCTCCAACACTTTAAACATGAATGGATGTTGGATTTTGTCAAATGCCTTTTCAGCATCTAAGGAGATGATCAAGTGGATTTTTTCTTTCAGTTTGTTAATATGGTGGATCACATTGATGGATTTTCATATACTGAACCACCCCTGCACACCTGGGATGAAGCCTACTTGGTCATAGTGGATGATATTTTTGATGTGTTCTTGGACTTGGTTTTTAAGTATTTTGTTGAGTATTTTTGCATCAGTGTTCATAAGGAAGATTGGCCTGAAATTCTTTCTTTGTTGGGTCTTTGTGAGGTTTGAGTACCAATGTGACTGTGGCTTCATAGAGTGAGTTTGGTAGTGTTCCTTCCATATCTATTTTGAAATAGTTTGAAGATAATTGGAGTTAGCTCTTCTTTGAAGGTCTGGTAGAATTCTGCACTGAAACCATCTGGTCCTGGGCTTTTTTTTTTTTTTTTTTTTTTTTTTGGATGGGAGACTTTTAATGACCGCTTCTATTTCCTTACGGGATATAGAACTATTTAATTGATTTACTTGGTCTTGATTAAGCTTTGGTAAGTGGAATCAATCAAGAAAATTGTCCATTTAATTTAGGTTTTCAAATTTTGTAGCATATAGACTTTGGAAGTAAGTCTTAATGATTGTTTGGATTTCCTTAGTGTCTGTTGTTATGTTCCCCTTTTCAGTTCTGATTTTGTTGATTTGGATAGTGTCTCTTTGCCATTTCGTTAGTTTGGCTAAGGGTTTGTCTAGCTTGTTGATTTTCTCAAAGAACCAGCTCTTGGTTTCATTGATTCTTTGAATTGTTTTGTTTCTAATTGATTGATTTCAGCCCTGAGGTTGATTATTTCCAGCTGTCTACTCCTCTTTGGTGTGTCTGCTTCTTTTTTTTCTAGTGCTTTTAGGTAAGCCATTAATTTGCTGGCATGGGATGTTTCGAATTTCTTTTTGAAGGCACTTAATGTTATGACCTTTCCTCTTAGCACTGCTTTCATGATATCCCATAAGTTTCTGTATGTTGTGCCTTCATTTTTATTGAATTCTAGGAATACTTTTATTTCTTTCTTTATTTCTTCCCTGACCCAACTGTCCTTGAGTAGCAAGTTGTTCAATTTCCATGTGTGTGTAGGCTTTTTGTTATTTCTGTTGCTTTTTATTATTTCTGTTGTCACTGAGGTCCAGCTTTAGTCCATGGTGATCAGATCGGTTACAAGAGATTATTTCAGTCTTCTTGTATCTGTTGAGTCTTGCTTTGTGACCAACTATATGGTCTATTTTGGAGAAGGTTCCATGAGGTGCTAAGAAGAAGGTAAATTCTTTTCTGAGTGAAAGATTCTGTAGTCATCTGTTAGGTCCATTTGATTCATGACCTCTGTTAGAGTCATTGTTTCATTGTTTAATTTCAGGTTTGTTTACCTGTCCTTTGTTGAGAGTGGAGTGAAGAAGTCTCCCACTATTAGTGTGTGGGGATCTATGTATGGTTTCAGTTTTATTAATTTTTTTTTTTTTTTTTTTTTTTTTTTACAAATGTGGGTGCTCTTGTGTTTGTGGCATAGATGTTCAGAATTGTGGTAACTTGTTGGTGGAGTTTTCCTTTGATGAGTATGAAATGACCTTCCCCATCTCTTTTGATTAATTTTGGTTGGAAGTCTTTTTTATTAGATATTAAAATGGCTACTCCTGCTTGCTTCTTGGGTCCATTTGCTTGGAAAACTGTCTTCCAGCCCTTTACTGTCAGGTAATATCTATCTTTGTGATTTAGGTATGTTTCTTGTATGCAACAGATTGTTGGGTCTTGTTTACACATCCATTCTGTTAGTCTTTGTCTTTTGATTGGAGAATTGAGTCCATTGATATTGAGGGAGATTAATGACCAGTGGCCTTTAGATGCTTTGATTTTGTTTTTGGATATGGTAGTGAGTTTGTATGCTTGGTTACTTTTGGTTTTGCTGCAGTGAGGTTATTTTTTTTTCTTGTGTTTTCCTGAATGTAGTTAGTTTTCCTAGGTTCTATTTTTCCTTCTAGTATCTTCTGTAATGCTGGACTTGTGGGTAGATATATAGTTGAAATTTGTTTTTGTCACTGAATATCTTGTTTTCTCCACTAATGGTGACTGAGAGTTTTGCTGGATATGTTACCCTGGGCTGACATCTGTGTTCTCTTAGGGTCTGCATTACATAAGTGAAGGGCCTTCTTGCTTTCATAGTCTCTGATGAGAAGTCTGGTGTGATTCTGATGGGCTTACCATTACATGTTACTTGGCCTTTTTCCCTTGCAACTTTTAGTATTTTTTTCTTTGATCTGTATACTTACTGCTTTGATTATTATGTGACAGGAGAATTTTCTCTTTTGGTCTAATTTATTAGGTGTTTTGTAGGCCTCCTGTATTGTTATAGGCCATCTCTTTAAGTTGGGGAAATTTTCTTCAATGATTTTGTTGAAAATATTTTCTGGGCCTTGGAGGAGGGAATCTTCTTTTTCCTCTATCCCTATTATTCTTAGGTTTTGTCTTTTCATATTGTCTTAGATTTCTTGGATGGTTTGTGTCAGGAATTTTTGGGATTTAACATTTTCATTGACGGATACATTGAATTCTTCCATTGTATCTTCCACACCTGAGATTCTTTCTTCCATCTCTTTTAGTCTGTTGGTTACACTTTCCTCTGTAGTTCCTGTTTTCTCCCCTAAATTTTTCCTTCACCTATCTGATTGTATTTTCCTGTTTTTCTTTTAGTTCCTTCAACTGTTTCTTTGAACATTTCTCTGTTTCTTTTATTTCTCTCAGCAATTTAATTATTTCTTCTCTGAAGGCCACAAACTGTTTGGCTGCATCTTCCCATATTTCTTCACGGATGGCCATAATCTGCTTGTTTTTAACTTCTTCCGTTTCTTTAAGGATAGCCATGATCTGTTTCATTTTATCTTCCTCTAATTCTTTACGTATTTTATTTGTTTCCTCTATTATCCTCTTCATCAGAATAGATGTAAGGTCATCTTCTTGAATTTCAATTATGCTGGGGTATCCAGGGCTGCTTGCCCCTGAATGTCTGGGTTCTGGAGATGCCATATTGCTCTGTCTTTTGTTGGTTGAGCTTTAATGCTAACCTCTACCCATTGGGCTGTTTTAGGTGTTGGCTGTTACTTTCTGGTCCTTCCTGGAGTCCTAGGGTAGGGAGAATCCCCTTGGCAGGAAGATGATTTTTCCTAAAGGAGGCCTCCTTCACTTTTTGGGTATGATCACTGTATGGCCAGTGTTTCTCGGGAATTGCCACTGCTCACCTCAGGCATAGAGAACTGAGTAGTACCTGTGGTCTTTGTTAGTCAAGGAGGTTCTCCCCTCACCAGTAGAAGTCTTCGAAACAGCTGTGCTGCTGCTGGATTTCTTGTTCTGAATCTAGTGAGTTGCTGCTGTTGTTACACTGTTTTCCAAGTACAGCCCTCTTGAAGAACCTGCTGATTCCCTAGCTGTGGGGGTTTTCTCTCAACAGGAAAACTCAGTCTGGTACCCTGGGCAACGCAGTTCTGTCTGGGAAGGTGAGAGAAGTTCCCAGCAAGTCTCTGGGCCAAAGGCTGAGTGCACTGCTCTGGGTCGGGAGACTGTGCACCCAAGTTTGAGATGGCTGCTGGGGGCCCCGCTCTGTTCTGGAGGCTGTACACTCCTCTCTAGGCTGGCACCTGAGGAATCCACTCTGGTCTGGAGGCTGGGTACTTCACTCTGGTCCAGAGCTGTGCACCTCAGTCTGGGATGGCAGCTGGGGGCACCACTCTGGGTCCGAGGCTGTGCATTCCTCTGTTTTATTTTTTTTTTAATTTTTATATTAATTAGTTTATTCACTTTGTATCCCAGCTGTAGCCCCTCCTTCATTCACTCCCAAGCCCACTCTTTCTCCCTCATATCCTCCCATACCCCTCTGCAAGTCCAATGATAGGGGAGGTCCTCTTCCCCCTCCATCTGACCCTAGCCTATCAGGTCTCATCAGGACTGGCTGCATTGTCTTTCTCTGTGGCCTGGTAAGGCTGCTCGCCCATCAGCGGAAGATGATCAAAGAACCAGCCACTGAGTTCTTGTCAGAGACAGTCTCTGTTCCCCTAACTATGTTATTCACTTGGATACTGAGCTGCCATGGGCTACATCTGTGCAGGGGTTCTAGGTTATCTCCTTGCATGGTCCTTTGCTGGACTATCAGTCTCAGAAAAGACCCCTGGGCCCAGATTTCTTAGTTCTGTTGCTCTCTTTGTGGAGCTCCTGTCCCTTCCAGGTCTTTCTAGCTTCCCCCTCTTTCATGAGATTCCCTGCACTCTGCCCAAAGTTTTGTTATGAGTCTCAGCATCTACACTTCAGGGTAGAGTCTTTCAGAGGCCCTCTGTGGTAGGCTCCTGTCCTGTTCCGTCTTCTCCCTCTTCTGTTTCCATCCCTTTTCCCTATCTGAGTAAAAATTGATCATCTTACCCAGGATCCTCCTTCTTACTTAGCTTCTTTAGGAGTACAAATTTTAGTATGTGTATCCTATATTATATGTTTAATATACACTTGTGAGTATATACCATGTGTGTGCTTCCTGCTTCCGGGATATCCCACTCAGGATGATTTTTTTCTACATCCTACTATTTGCCTGCAAATTTCATGATTTCCTTGTTTTTAATTGCTAAGTAGTATTCCATTGTGTAAATGTACCACAATTTCTGTATCCATTCCTCAGTTGAGGACCATCTGGGGTGTTTCCAGGTTCTGGCTATTAGCAATAAAGCTGCTATAAACATGGTTGAGCAAATGTCCTTGTTGTGTACTAGAGCATGCCTAGTAGTAGTATAGCTGGATCTTTAGGAAGCACTATTCCTAATTGTCTGAGAAAGCACAAGATCGATTTCCAAAGTGGTTGTACAATTTTACATTCCCACCAGCAGTGGAGAAGGGTTCCCCTTTCTCCACAACCTCTCCAGCATGTGTTGTCGCTTGAGTGTTTAATCTTAGCCATTCTGATGTATATAAGGTGAAATCTCAGGATTGTTTTGATTTGCATTTCCCTGGTGAATAGGGAGGTTGAATATTTCTTTAAGTGTTTCTCTGCCATTCATTTTTCCTCTACAGAGAATTGTCTGTTTAGCCCTACACCCCATTTTTAATTGGTTTATTTGTTTGGTTGCTTTTTAGTTGCTTGAGTTCTGTATATATTCTGGATATTAGCCCTCTGTCAGATATAGATTTGGTGAAGATCCTTTCCCAGTCTGTAGGCTGATGTTTTGTTCTGATAAGTGTCCCTTGCTTTACAGCAGTTTTTCAGTTGCATGAAGTTCCATTTATTGATTGTTGATCTTAAAGCCTCTGCTGGTGGTGTCCTGTGACTCTAACCAAACAAGTGAAAGTCCTGTTTGAAAAAAAAATTAAAGTCTCTCAAGAAAGAAATTGAAGAAGATATCAGAAAATGGAAAGATCTCCCATGCTCATGTGTCGGTAGGATTAACATAGTGAAAATGGCCATTCTGCCAAAAGCAATCCACAGGTTCAATACAATTCCCATCATAATACCAACACAATTCTTTACAGACTTGGAAAGAAAAATTCTCAACTTTACATGGAAAAACAAAAAACCCAGAATTGCCAAAATGATTCTGGACAACAATAGATCATCTAGAGGTAACTCCATCCCTGATCTCAAGCTGTACTACACAGCAAGGGTAATAAAAATTGCATGGTACTAGCATATAAACAGAGTGTTGAATCACTGGAATTGAATAGAAGACTCAGAAATAAAACTACATACCTATGGATACTTGATTTTTGATAAAGAAGTCAAAACCATTCAATGGAAAAGAGATAGCATCTTCAACAAATGGTGCGGGACTAACGGGATGTCTACATGCAGAAAAATGAAAATAGATCCATATTTATCACCCTGCACAAAACTGAAATCCAAGTGGGTCAAAGACCTCAACATAAAACCAGACACACTAAATCTGTTAAAATGAAAATTGGGGAAGAGCCTAGACATTATTGACCATTGTTGTTATAAATTAGGGTTTGAGATCAATTTTCTTGGTGGTACAGGCTTTGGGTAGTCTTGCTATCTTGCTTCCCCTCTTTCCTGAAAATTTCATCTGTTCATTTACTACATCATGGAAATGGATTAGAATGAGATGGCAAAAATCTCTGGATACCATAGCACAGCTTCATCAAATAACAGGGTACAGCTGCCTAGGCTTTGTCCCAACAAAGGAAAGAAAACAATAGTCTTGACATGAAAGCTCAGACAGTTGTTAATCAGTCTCCAATGTCCAGTGCACAGAATGTTAATGAGAAGTCTGAAATCAGACTCAAGGCTTGGGGTTTTACTTAGGTTGAGCAGTGGAAGAGTAACTGCCTTGTAGAGGCTATCCCGTCCCTGCCTGTTAATAATGTGTCCAACTTTCTCCCTTCTTTAGCACACAAAGGGTTATTTTCATCTCATCTTCTATAACTCAAATCCCACAGATTGTTCCAGCTTCTCAGAATTTGCTGTTAAAATGCTTTTGTCTTAATTATTTTCCTACTATGACTTTTTATGCTTTTTTTCTTTATTAATTACACTTTATTCACTTTGTATCCCCCCCCAGTGATTCCCTCCCTCCTCCCATCACAATCCCTCCCTTCCTCCACCCTCTGCATGCATACCCCTCCCCAAGTCCACTGATAGGGGAGGTCTTCTTTTCCTTCCTTATGATCCTAGTCAATTAAGTCTCATCAGGAATGGCTGCATTGTCTTCTTCTGTGGCCTGGTAATGCTGCCTCCCCCTCAGGGGGAGGTAATTAAAGAGCAGGCCAATCAGTCCATGTCACAGACAGTCCCTGTTCCTACTACAATGGAACCCACTTGGATACTAAACTGCTAAGGGCTACATCTGTGCAGGGGTCTTGTTATCTCCATGCATAGTCCTCGGTTGGAATATCATTCTCAGGAAAGACCCCTGTGCTCAGATTTTTTGGTTCTGTTGCTCTCCTTGTGGAGTTTTTGTCCTCTCCAAATCTTACTGGTTCCCACTTCTTTCCTAAGATTCCCTGCACTCTGCCCAAAGGTTGCCCATAAGTCTCAGCATCTGCATTGGTAGTCTGCAGGGCAGAGCTTTTCAGAGGTCCTCTGTGTCAGGCTCCTGACTTGTTCCCTCTTTACTCCTTCTTCTGATGTCCATCCTCTTTGCCTTTCTGGATAGGAATTGAGCATTTTAGCAAGAGTCCTCCCTCTTGATTAGTTTCTTTGGTGTACAGATTTTAGTAGGTTTATCATATATTATATGTCTATATGAGTGAGTATATACAGTGTGTATCTTTCTGCTTCTGGAATAGCTCGCTTAGGATGATCTTTTCCAGATCCCACCATTTACCTGCAAATTTCATTATTTCCTTGTTTTGTATTGATGTGTAATATTCCATTGTATAGATATACCACAATTTGTGCATCCATTCCTCCACTGAAGGGCATCTGGGCTGTTTCCAGCTTCTTGCTATTACAAATAAGGCTGCTACAAATATGGTTGAGCAAATATCCTTATTGTGTACTTGAGAATGGTTTGGATGTATGCCTAGGAGTGGTATAGCTGGATCTTGAGGAAGCACTATTCCTAATTGTCTGAGAAAGCGCCAGATTGCTTTCCAGAGTGGTTGTACAAGTTTACATTCCCACCAGCAGTGGAGGAGGGTTCCCATTTCTCCACAACCTCTCCAGCATGTGTTGTCTCTTGAGTTTTTGATATTAGCCATTCTGAAGGGTGTAAGGTGAAATATTAGGTTTATTTTGATTTGCATTTCCCTGATGGCTAATGAGGTAGAGCACTTCTTTAAGTGTTTCTGTCCAGTCCGTGAAGAAAGAATTAGAAGAAGATATCAGAATATGGAAAGATCTCCCTATCAGAAGATGGAAAGATCTCCCATGCTCATGGCTTGGCAGGATTAATATAGTAAAAATGGCCATCTTACCAAAAGCAATCTACTGATTCAATGCAATTCCCATCAAATTACCAACACAATTCTTTACAGACCTTGAAAGAAAATTTCTCACCTTCATATGGAATAAAAAGAAACCCAGAATTGCTAAAACAATCTCTATAGTAAAAGATCTGCAGGAGGTATCTCCATCCTTGATCTCAAAATGTACTATAGAGCAACAATACTAAAAACTGCATGGTACTGGCATAGAAACAGAATGGTGTATCAAAGGAATCGAATAGAAGACCCTGACATAAATCCACACACTTATAGACACCTGATTTTTGACAAAGATGCCAAATCCATTCAATGGAAAAAAGACAGCATCTTCAACAAATGGTGCTGGTGTAACTGGAAGTCTACATGTAGAAAATGCAAATAGATCCATACTTATCACCCTGCACAAAACTGAAGTCCAAGTGGATCAAAGACCTCAACATAAAACCAGACACACTAAATCGCTTAGAAGAAAAAGCGGGGAAGAGCCTTGAACTCATTGGCACAGGAGACAACTTCCTGAACAGAACACCAACATCACAGGCTCTAAGAGCAACAATCAATAAATGGGACCTCATGAAACTAAAAAGCTTCTGTAAAGCAAAGGACACTGTCATCAGAACAAAACAACAGCCTACAGATTGGATAAAGGATCTTCTCCAACCCTATATCTGACAGAGGGCTAATATCCAGTATATATAAAGAACTAAAGAAGTTAAACAGCAAAAAATCAAGTAATCCAATTAAAAAATGGGTTACAGAGCTAAACAGAGAATTCCCTGCAGAGGAATATCGAATGGCAGAGAAACACTACTATGTTTATGTCTTAAAAATAGTTCATGGAGATGTAACAATGACAAGTGTAAGGATCATGATTATGGAAACACTACCTTGAGGTGTCATCCAAAGTGTACTATGCCCATACTCCTGTGTGGTTGATATCAAATTAGGATGAAACTCAAAAAGTATCTCTCACGTGCAAAAGTCTAACTTTTTTTCTCACTAGTTGCAAGATTCCATGTGGAATGAATGTAGGTTTCTAGACAAAATATGGTAGTTTTAGAATACAAAGTTCTTTGCTTATAAAGTGCTTCTATAGAGATATCTATTATATCCTTATGATAATCAAACAGTCGTGTGTATAAACATTGATTTGTAGATGAAATATTTCTTGTTCCTAAAACCACAGGGTAACTTCTCCCCAGGCAATAAAAGCTGCTCCCAGTCCTTTCATGGAACTCACTGTTTAAATTTTTATTTTCTCTTATATAACTTGGCCTGTGAGGTTAGTCATTTACTTTTTGGTCGCCCAGAGTGAAAGCCATATATTTCTTTTTTAACAGATAACTGCTAGAGTTGATAGCCCAATGACACTAATCTGTTGTAATATAACTAAATAGATTTTAAATTAGGAAGATAATGGCTGAGGTGTTCACTCTAAGCTACTATTGGATAGAAATTCAATACTGAATGGTGTTGATTGAACCAAAACAGCATTCATGATTATCTAACTTATGGTTGCTCTTGGTTTGTTGAAACATCATGACCAAGATAACCTAGGGAGAATTGGTTTTATTCAACTTATGCTTCCATACCACAGTATATCATCAAAATAAGTCAAAGCAGGAACTCAAGCAGGGATGGAATCTAGAAGCAGAAGCTGATGGAGAGGCCATGAGTGGTGCTGCTTACCAGACTTGCTTGCTCTTTATCCTTAGCTCAGCTGCTTTCTTATAGAACCCAAGATCATCAGCCCAGAGATGATGCTACCATTTTTTTTCTATATTCAAAGTCTTTATTTAACTGTATCAGCAAACGTTGGTGATTTTTTTTTTCCTACACTCCAAACACCTGCTAGTTTGGAAGAAGAGTAAGGAAACAAACTGATCATGGACACACTGTCTTAGGATTGCATTCCTGACAGTGAATGAAAGGAGGTGAGGGGACAGCACACCAAGGGAAGAAAGGGAAGGACCAAGGAAAGTGCTGGCAGCCGCAGAAACCCCCTTCCACATGGTTAAAACTGCAGCAGTGAACAGGGTGGGGTGTATCAGAAAACAAATGTAAAGATTCTTTTTTAATTAAATTTTTATTTTTTATATTAATTACAGTTTATTTACTTTGTATCTCAGCTGTTGCCCCTTCCCTCATCTCCTCCCTGCCCCTCTCTAAGTCCACTCATAGGGGAGGTCTTTCTCCACTTCCATCTGACCATAGCTTATCAGGTCTCATCTGGACTGGCTGCAATGTCCTCCTCTGTGGCCAAGCAAGGCTGCTCCTCCTTCATGGGGGTGGAGGAGGCCAAAGAGCAAAACACTGAGTTTTTTATTAATTAATTCAGTTTACATCTAGACTATAGGTCCCTCCCTCCTCTCCTCTCATTTCCACCCTCCGTTCTTCATACGCTCCCCCTATTCCTCAAAATAAGGTAACCCCCTACAGAGGCATCCTAGCTCTTGAGGACTGAGTTCATCTTAATCCCCTGTGGCCTGGTAAGAAAGTCCCACCAGGAAGAAGTGATCAAAAAAGCAATATGTGTCAGAGATATCTCCTACTTCCTTAACTAGTGGGCCTGCATGAAGCATAAGATGACCATTTGGCTTGTCTTCTTGTATATGTGCATTGTAGTATATCTATCCTGTGGTATATGACTAAAATCCTCTTATAAGTGAGTATATATCATGTGTGTCTTTCTGTGTCTGTGTTACCTCACTCAGTAGGATCTTTTCTAGTACCATCCATTTGCCTACAAATTTCATGATCTCCTTGTTTTTAATGGCTGAGTAGTATTCCATTGTGTGTAAATGTACCACAATTTTGGTATCCATTTTTTAGTTGAGGGACATCTAGTTTGTTTCAAATTTCTGGCTATTATGAGTAGAGTTGCTATGAACATGGTTGAGCCAATGTCCTTGTATGGTAGAGCATATTTCTAGTGTATGCCAGGAAGGTATAGCTGGTTGTTAAGGGTATGGCTGTTCCAAGTTTTCTGAGAAAGCACCAGATTGATTTCCAAAGTGGTTGTACAAATTTACATTTCCACCAGCAATGGAGGAGTATTCCTTTTTCTCCACATCCTCACCAACATATGTTTTCACTTGGGTTTTTGATCTTAGCCATTCTGATAGGTGTAACATAAGATCGCAGAGACTTTTTGATTTGCATTTCCCTGATGACTAAGGATGTTGAGCATTTCTTTAAGTGCTTCTCCACTATTCAAGATTCCTCTGTTGAGAATACACTGTTTAGTTCTGTATACCATTTTTAAATTGAATTATTTGGTTTGTTGGTGTTTAATTTCTTGAGTTCTCAATACGTTCTGGATATTAGCCCTTTGTCAGACATATGATTTGTGAATATCTTCTCCCAATTAGTAAACTGCCTTTCCATTCTATTGATAGTGTACTTTGCTTTACAGAAGCTTTTCAGTATCAAGAGGTCTTCATTGTGGATCTTAGAGTCAGAACTATTGGTGTCTCTTCAGGAAATCATCTCCTGTGCCAATGAGTTCAAGGCTCTTACCTGCTTTCTCCTCTAGCAGATTTAGTGTATCATATGCTGGGTACAAGATTACTTCAAGGAAATCAGTAGCCCTCCTGTTTACAGATGACAACAGGGCTGAGAAAGAAATTAGGGAAACAACCCTTCACAATAGCCACAAATAATATAAAGTATCTAGGGATAACTCTAGATACCAGAAGATAGAAAGCTCTCCCATGCTCATGGATAGGTAGGAGTAACATTAAAATAGCCATCTTAACAAATGCAATCTACAGATTCAATGCAATCCTCCTCAAAATATCATCACAATTTTTCACAAAACTTGAAAGAACAATTCTAAACTTCATATGCAAAAACAAAAAATCCAGAATAGTAAAAAACAATCTCATACAATAATAGAATTTCTGGAAGTATCCCAATACCTGAAATCAAGCTATACTACAGAGCAATAGTAATTAAAAACTGCATGGCACTGGCATAGAAATATGCTGGTTGATCAATAAAACTGAATCTAAGTCCTAGAAATAAACGCACATACCTTATTTTTGACAAAGGAGTCAAAACCATGCAATGGGGAAAAAAAAGACAGCTGGTACAACAAATGATGTTGGTCTAACTGGATGTCCACATGTGGAAAAATGCAAAAATTTATCGCCCAGCACAAAACTCGAGTCTAAGTGGATCAAAGACTGCAACATAAAACCAGATAGACTAAATGTGCTAGAAGACAAAGATTCTTAAAATGGACAACTGGGAATCAGAGTCCTTGGGGTTCTTCAAGTAACCTGGGTCAGCCAAGTAACCTGAGTCAGCTCCATTAACCCTTAAAGAAGAAGACACTGCTCATAATGGGATAGGTCCACCCTCATCAATCACTAGCTTGTAAAAAAAAAAAAAAGTGCTGTACAGGAAAGTGCCAAAAAGATTTCCAAAGAGGTTGTATAAGTTTACATTCCTACTAGCAATGGATTTCCTCTTTCTCCACATCCTCTCCAGCACATATTATCACTTGACTTTTTGATCTTGGTCATTCTGATGAGTATAAGGTGAAATCTCACTGTTATTTTCATTTGCATTTCCCTTATGACTAAGGACGTTGAACATTTCTTTAAGAGTTTCTCTGCCATTCAACATTTCTCTACAGAGGATTCTTGGTTTAGCTCTGTACCCCATTTTTTTAATTGGATTATTTGGCTTGGTGCTGTTTAACTTCTTTAGTTCTTTATCTATTCTGGATATTATTCCTCTGTAAGATATAGGGTTGGTGAAGATCTTTTCCCAGTCTGTAGGCTGTTGTTTTCTTCTGAAGACAGTGTCCTTTACTTTACAGAAGCTTTTCAGTTTCATGAGGTCCCATTTATTAATTGTTGATCTTACAGCCTGTGCTGTTGGTGTTCTGTACAGAAAGTTCTCCTGTGCCAATGAGGTCAAGGCTCTTCATCAATTTTTCTTTTAACATATTTAATGTCTCTGTTTTTATGGTGAGATCTTTGATCCACTTGGACTTTAGTTTTGTGCAGGGTGATGAATATGTATCTATTTGAATTTTTCTACATGCAGACATCCAGTTAGACCAACATCATTTGTTGAAGATGCTGTCTTAGGAATACTGTGTTTTCAGCGGTGATTAATACTTGCTAATAATTATCTTTTAGTAATGCTGCTGTTAATCTTAAACAGCTGCATAACCAAATCACCACACAGACACTGGATTTATTTAGGTAACCTAGAACACAATGATGGACAATAGCTACTCCATCCTAAACCTCCAAGCCCTCATAGTTTCCTAACATTTAGGTTTCCTGCATTATACTTGCTTTTAGTGATATCTTAGGTCCAGTCCATCTCTCCACGTAGTTCCAAGATCTCTCTCCCAGCTCTGCTCTCTTAGCTCTCCTCTCCCCCTTCTCCTTCCACTCATTTCCTGCCCTCTAGCTCCTCCCCTCTTTCCTGTCCTCTGGCTCCTCCCAGCTTAACATTGTGTCTAGTTGCTTTATTTTGGTCTGTTTACACAAGAGTTGAAACAGGATGCTTAGAATGAGTATCACAATGCAATATCCGGATTGAAACCAGAAAGTGGAAGGAGAAATCAGCATTTGAATGAACAAGGGTAAGGTGTATACATTTCAAAAGAACGTTATACCAACATTAGTGCTAACTCAAGATAAAGCTATATAACTCCTAGGCATATATCCAAAATATGCCCCAGTACCCAAGGACATTTGCCCAACCATGTTTGCAGCAGCTTTATTTGTAATAGCCAGAACCTGGAAACAAACTAAATGTCCCTCAACTGAAGAATGTATACAAAAATTATGGTACATTTACACAATGGAATACTACTCAGCAACTAAAAACAAGGAAACCATGGAATTTGTAGGCAAATGGTGGGAACTAGAAAAGATCATACTGAGTCAGGTATCCCAGATACAGAAAGATACACATGGTATATACTCGCTTATAAGTGGATATTAGAAATATAATATAGGATAATCATACTAAAATCTGTACACCTAAAGAATCTAAGCAAGAAGGAGAACCTTGGCTAAGAGGATCAATCCTCTCTCAGAAAGGCAAACGAGTTAGACATCAGAAGAGGGAGAATACAGAGAACAGGACAGGAGCATACCACGGAAGGCCTCTGAAAGGCTCTGCCCAATAGGGTATCAAAGCAGATGCCACTTCCCAAATCCACTGATAGGGGAGGTCTTCCTCCTCTTCAGTCTGACCCTAGCCTATCAAGTCTCATCAGGACTAGCTGTATTGTCTTCCTCTGTGGCTTGTTAAGGTTGCTACCCCCTCAGCTGGAGATGGTCAAAGAGTCAGCCAATGAGTTCATGTCAGAGACAAGCCCTGTTCCCCTTACTAGGAAGTCCATTTGGAAACTGAGCTACCCTGGGCTACAACTCTGCAGGGGTACTAGGTTATCTCCACGAATGGTCCTTGAATGGAGTATCAGTCTCAGAAAGAACCCCTGTGCCCAGATATATTTGGTCCTTGTGGAGCTTCTGTTCTCTCCAGGTCTTTCTATCTTCCCCTTCTTTCACATGATTCCCTGCACTCTGCCTAAGATTTGGTTATGAGTCTCAGTATCTACTTTGATGCACTGCTAGGTAGAGTCTTTCAGAGGCCCTCTATGGTAAGCTCCTGTCCTGTTTCTTGTTTTCCCCTGCTTCCAATGTCGATCCCATTTGTCTTTATAAGTGAGGATTGGTCATCTTACTCAGGGTCCTCCTTCATGTTTAGCTTCTTTATGTGTACAGATTTTAGTATGTTTATCCTATCTTTTAGGTCTAGTATCCACTTATAAGTGAGTATATACCGTGTGTGTCATTCTGCTTCTGGGATACCTCACTCCGAATGATCTTTTCTAGATCCCACCACTTGCCTACAATTTTCATGATTTCCTTATTTTTAATTGCTGAGTAGTATTCCATTGTGTACCACAATTTATATTTCCATTCCTCAGTTGAGGAACATTTGGGTTGTTTCCAGGTTCTGGCTTTTACAAATAAGGCTGCTATGAACATGGTTGAGGCAATGTCCTTGTTGTATACTTGAGCATCTTTCGGATATATGCCTAGGAGTGGTATAGCTGGATCTTGAGGAAGCACTATTCATAATTGTCTGAGAAAGCAGCATATTGATTTCCAAAGTGGTTGTACAAGTTTACATTCCCACCAGCAATGAAGGAGGGTTCCCCTTTCTCCACACCTCTCCACCCTGTTGTCACTTGAGTTTTTTTTATCTTAGGCATTTTGAGGGTTGTAAGGTAAAATCTCAGAGTCATTTTGATTTGCATTTTTCTGATGGCTAAGGATGTTGAACATTTCTTTAGGTGTTTCTCTGCGATTCGATATTCCTCTATTGATAATTCTCTGTTTAGCTGTGTATCCCATTTTTAAACTGCATTTCTATATTTGTTGCTGTTTAGCTTCTTGATTTCTTCATATATTCTGGTTATTAGACCTTATAGCCTCATTTTTTTTAAATAAATTTAATCATTTTTCATTTTACATCAAAATCAAAGCAACCTCCCTTCTCTCCTTCTGGTCCCACCTTCCTACCCTCTTCCCCTTTTCCCTCCTCTCCTTCCCAGAAAAGAGGAGATCCCTCCTTCAAACACAATCCAGTCATTATGTCACATCAGTACTTAGTACATCTTTAATCGAGGCCAGATAAGGCAGCCCGTCTTTAGAAAAGTGATCCAAAAGCAGGCAACCAAGTCCATGTCTGACAAGACCAATATTCCTCTTGTTGCTAGGGACCCGTGTGAGGACCAAATTGCCCATCAGTTACATATTTGTCATGGGCTTAGGTCCAGCTGATGCATACTTTTTAGTTGGTACTTCAGTCTCTTTAAGCCTCTCTAAGCCTAGTTTAGCTTACACTGTTGGTCTTCTTGAGGGCTTCTTGTCCCTTCCAGAACCAGATTTTATGAATGTGTTTTCTTAATTGAGGTTGCTTCTTCTAAGATGACTTTAGCTTGTGTCCAAGTCACATAAACTCTTCAGCACAGTGACAATAAAAGCACCAGCAAGCATTCTAAATCTCCCCACAACATCTTTCTAAATAACTTAATCATTTCTGACCTTACAAGATAGGTTCTAGTTTCCCACATAAGAGAACCAATTTATAAACCTCTATGAATTGAAAATTACACTAAATAAAACAGTGCACCTATACATGTGTACACTGATAGAGAAAGAAATATATGTCATAAATCAATAACTATCTTTAATTATGGGTGAGTATTTATGTATTACGCACTTGTGACTATGAATATGATCTTTCAAATTCTATGTAACTACTAAGTTAAGGATTCATTATTCTTAAAAAATCTTGTTGAACCTGTAAACAAAACTGTGAAAAATAGACTGAGATTTCTATCTTAACTATTGGCATAATATGCATAAAAATTCTACACATTAAAAATATATAAAGCCAAATCATTAATCATTACATATTTCAACTTGGATAGATTTCATTGATTTATTTAGTCATTTATTTTTATTTGATTTTCTGCCAAAGGAAGAGCAGAGTCACAGTTGAAAGCATAATAATATTTTTTACTATCACTACCCTAAACCATGGAGTAAAATAGATAGTTTCTGAAATCAACCAACACACAAAAATGGCTCTCACAATGTTCAGGTTCCATAGACTTCCACTGCTCTAAGTCCTCTATTTTAAAACATCAATTTTTCGTACTAAAATCCCAGTATGTATAGCAGCTACAGAGATGGGAAGTAGGTATATTGTAGTATTATATATTCAAGTTCAGAAGATATGCTGATCATCTATGAAAATCAAGTGGAATAGGTATTTCAGTCTATGGAGAATGTTTTTTCATTTACTCTCTGCAGTGCAAAATGAGGTAAGCACATTTTCAGTTTCTCAAGTAACGCATTTATCACTTTCTTGTAGAGTAAAAAAGAAACACTCTTGCCAATACAGCTTCCAAAGAAATGAGTGAAAGAGCTAGCAAGAATTTGACCCCCTGCCCAGCTCACCACCAGCATTCAACTTCAAACTTAAAAGCAGGATCCTATCCACAACCGAGAGAAAAATGAAAACGTTATGCCTCCACTTAGGTGTCAGTGCTGAACTGAATGCATCATTTCTCTTTCAGGAAAGATTTGAAAGTAGGGACAAGTGAACTAGCATGCCCTTGGTCTGTAGAAACAAGAAATGTAGTGCTTGTTATAGAAAAACATATTTCTCTCCACATACTCACATGGAAATAATTTTCATTCCAGGATCTCAGAGTGTAAAGATATATAAATAGGAAGAATATATTTACATCCACAGATCAATGGAGAATGTTGAGTCTAGATATAGCAGCCCCAGCCAGACATACAAAGTGATAAAAGGTGTGTCACCCAGGTGAGAGGAGAAGGAAGGCTGAATGAGCAGAGTTTTCATTTTCCTCCAGAGACAATGCAAGGATAATTGGGGCTCTGAGAGTGGCTTCACATGTTCTTTGTTGCATTTCCGGAGCAGTATATCTATAATGCTATAAGAGACCATCTAAAAATTTTCTTTCATTATAAAATGTCATTAAATGCCTCCTATGTGATTTCAAGGTAATATAATAATGAGCATTAGCCAAAAGTTGTGGAGTTTAGGATGGATTTAGAGTTGTGAAGTTTATAAGGGATTTAAAGATATCTTTACTTTTCAGTAGGATTCGTCTGGCAGGATGCAGGTGGGTGTAATATGTACCTGTATTTGGATAAACCACCTAGGAAGAAGGACTGGCAGGGGCAAGAGCTCCACAGTAAGTCACTGTAACCAAGGCTTGAGGCACAGCAAAAGAGCCAGTATGGCTGTACAAGGGTGAGCAGGCAGACCACCTTACAGAAGTTCTATTATTGCATACAATTGTTTTCTCTATTTTGAGATTTTGTTTTTTCGTGTGCTGTTTAGAATTGTTCTTTCAAGGTCTGTGAAAAATTGTTTTGGTATTTTTATGGCATTGCACTGAACCTGTAGATTGCCATTGGTATGATTGTTTAATATATGACTCCTAGTGTCCCACGAGCATTGGAGATGTTTCCATCTTCTGGCATCTTCTTCAGTTTCTTTCTCCAGAGACTTGAAGTTCTTGTTATACATGTCTTTGACTTTCTTGAATAGTTACCCCTAGATATTTTATATTACTTGAGGCTATTGTGAAGGGTGTGGTTTTCCTGATTTCTTTCTCAGCCATGTTGTCATTTGTACACAGGAGGGCTTCTGATTTTTTTTTTCATTTATTCTTGTATAGAGCCACTTTGCTGAAGGAGTTTATCAGCTGCAGGTGTTCTCTGGTGGAATTTTTGGGGTCAATTATGAATAATATCATATCATCTGAAAATAGAGATATGTTAGCTTTTTTCTTTCTGATGTGTCCCTTTGATCTCCTTTAGTTGTCTTATTGCTCTAGCTAGAACTTCTAGTACTATATTGAAGAATTGCCCACGGAGAGAGTGGGCAACCTTGTCTTGTCCCTGATTTTAGTGGGATTGCTTTGAGTTTCTTTCCATTTAGTTTGATGTTGGCATTCTGTATATAGCCGTATCTGTATATAGGCTTGCTGTATATAGCCTTTATTATGTTTAGGTATGGGCCTTGTATCCCTCCAAGACTTTTATCACAGGGGAGTGCTGGATTTTGTCAAAGGCTTTTTCTGCATCTATTGAAATGATAGTGTGACTTTTTTCTTTCAATTTGTTTATATGGCAGATTACATTGAGGAATTTTTATATGTTGGACCATCCCTACATCCCTGGGATGAAGCCTACTTGTCAGGATCTTACCTGAGTTGTCCTCTTAGAGGCTCCACCCAGCAACAGTTCTTAAAAGATACTGAGACTTAGAGCCAAGCAGTGGGCGAAATGTAGGTAGTCCAATGGAAAATAGGGCAAAAGGATAAATGGACCTAGAGGTGACAAAAGCTCCACAAGAAGACCATCAGAGGCAATGAACCACAGAGCAGAGGTGTCTATGGAATGTGTGGTCAGGACCTATGTCCTCTACTTGTAAGTAACTGTTTCATATCTTGGGCTTCATGTGGGCCCACTAGTTAGAGGAGTGGAGGATGCCTCTGATATGGACTATGCTGCCTTTTTTTAGCAATTAAATAAAATTTGTTTTATTTTTAAGATCGAATTTTATTTACATATTTATTTATTTTATTTTTAAGATCGAATTTTATTTACATATTTATTTATTACAGTGTATTCATTTTGTATCCCCTCTGCAGCCCCCTCCCTCATCTCCTCCCAGTCCTGCCCATCCTCCCTCTTCTTCCCTAAGCCCTTTCCCTAGTCACCCCATAGGGGAGGACCTCCTCCCCCTCTATCTCAAGGCTGGTTGCATCATCTTCCTCTATGGCCTGGCAAGGCTGCATTCCCCCCCCCAGGGGGAGATGATCAAAGAGCAGACTACTGAGTTCATGTCAAAGACAGAACCTGTATCCCTTACTAGGGAACCCACTTGTAAACTGAGCATTGAACAGAGGGCTTCTAGGTCCTCTCCCTGCATGGTCTTTAGTTGGAGGATCAGTCTCTGCAGGCTCCCCTGGGCCCAGGCGTTTTGTCTCTGCTGTTCTCCTTGTAGAGTTCCTGTCTGCTGCAGATCTTTCTATCTTCCTCTTCTTCCATGAGGATGTCGGCACTTTGCGCAAAGTTTGGCTATGAGTCTAAGTATCTCCTTTGATACCCTGGTGGGTAGAGTCTTTCAGAGATCTGCTGTAGAAGGCTCCTGTCCTGCTGCATTGCAGGTGGGAATGTAACCTTATATAACCACTTTGGAAATCAATCTGGTGCTTTCTCAGAAAATTAGGAATAGGGTTACCTCAAGATACAGCTATAACACTCCTAAGCATATATCCAAAATATGCTCAGGTACACAACAAGGACAGCAGCTCAACCACATTCATAGCAGCTTTATTTGTAATAGCCAGAATCTGAAAATGACCTAGATGTCTCTCAATTGAGGAATAGATGCAGAAATTGTGGTACATTTACACAATGGAATACTACTCAACAATTAAAAACAAGGAAATCATGAAATTTGCAGGCAAATGGCCAGAACTAGAAGAGATCATCCTGAGTGAGGTAACCCAAAAGCAGAATGACACATATAGTATATATTCACTTATTATAAGTGGATATTATATAAGTCACATAGTATAGGATAAACATACTAAAATCTACACTCTTAAAGAAGCTAAAGAATAAGGAAGACCCTAGGGAAGATGTTCAATCCTCATTCAGAAGGGCAAACAGCATAGACATTGGAAGTAGGAGAAAACAAGGAATGTTGACTGCTTTTTTTATCACTTCCCACTGATGGAACTGCCCTATCAAGCCACAGGAGAGGAAGATGAACTCAGTCCTTATGTGAATAGATGAGCTGGGGTGTCTGGGTAGGAGGGCTATCCTCTATTCTGAGGAATAGGAGAGAGGAAATGTAGGAGAAAGGGTGGGACTGGGAAGAAAGGAGAAACGGGCTTATGGCCAAGATGTAAATTGAATTAATAAAATTTTTTTAAATCAGTAAATAAATGAAAATATGGTATGATGAATATTTGAGCTTACTTTTTTGAATTATTTTTAAAACCCTTTAGACTGGTACAATAAAGTGTAAAATGCATGACAGTGACCATTGCAACAAACACCAATTGAAAAAAAATGATTTGGAAATGCTTCCAAATACTAAAATAAAAAATGTTTCATAGAGCAACAACTTACAACTGAGAACAAGCAAATAATATCATCTTATCTGAACCAAAATTTGCATGAAATATACCAGAAGATGAATTTATTTTACATTATGGGTCAAATGCACAATATATTGTTTGTTCAGTCTTTGAAACCACAGTCTACATCATATCTTTTCATGGATGCTAGATTATTCTATTAAAGTTGTTTTAAAAATAGATTTAAAGTAACCTATTAACAAATTTAAGTTCAGGTTTATTCTTTCCAAATATAAGTAAATATAACTATTAAATAACCAGATGTAAATTGTTGCCAGTTGAGTCTTGGGTTAGTTTTGAACATTTGTTCCATTTCAGTCAGGAACTCATTAAATTCGATATGACACTTCTGCCTGCCTGCACAGAAAATTTACATAGGAGAAACTGAAATCTAAGTGGGAAAAATCCTTGCCCCAGAAAATATTCTCAAAGGCACTGACATGGTCTGTGACACCAAACACTCATAGCCAAGTGCCACTTGGGGTCTGGGGTAGCAGTGTCTGTGACCAAGTCAAGAGGCTGAAAATGTAGGGTTAAATTAATAAACTAGAGACAGCAAAGGGCACTATGTAGAATATTGGATAATTCAAGAATGTTTCTCTTGTGTCTAAATCAATTCAATCATGCTCTCCTCTATGTGGAGAGGGCAATTCTGGCGGGGTGGCTTCATTTGACTTCCAACTCATAAGGAGTAAATTACTGTAACTTCAAGAAGACACATTCAAAGGAGCCAGACTGTTGTTTGAAATCTTCAAATTGCATCATCAAATTACTGAGCACTTGACAATGATCAACTAACAGTTCTTCTGTGATGTCTGGGACAACTCATGAAACTTGAAAGCTGAAATAAAGAAAGATTGCCTGAAAAGGAATGAAAGATGCCTCTATTTGAGAAATTGGAAGGGCATCCTGGTTAAAATTTAAAAATCAGCATCTGCTTTAACACCCTGCTAGATAGAGTCAGAGGCCCTGTGTGGTGTGTCCCTGTCCTGTTCCCTGTTTTCTCCATCTTCAGAGGTCTATCCCATGAGGCTTTCTGAGTGAGGATTGATCATCTTACCCAGGGTCCTCCTTCTTGCTTAGATTTTTTATGTGTACAGATTTTAGTATGTTGATCCTATATTATATGGCTAATATCTACTTATAAGCGAGTATATACCATGTGTGTCTTTCTGCTTCTGGGATACCTCATTCAGGAGGATCTTTTATAGTTCCCATATTTGCCTGCAAATTTCATCTCCTTGTTTTTAATTGCTGAGTAGTATTCCATTGTGTAAATGTACCACATTTTCTGTATCCATTCCTCAATTGAGGGACAACTGGTTTGTTTCCAGATTTTGGCTACTACAAATAAAGCTGATATGAACATGGTTGTATGCTTGAGCATCTTTTGGGTATATGCCTAGGAGTAGTATAGCTGGATCTTGAGGTAGCACTGTTCCTAATTGTCTGAGAAAGTGCCAGATTGATTTCCAAAGTGGTTGTACAAGTTTACATTCCCAGCAATGGAGGAGGCTTTTCCTTTCTCCACATCCTCTCCAGCATGTATTGTCACTTGAGTTTTTGATCTTGGCATGATGATGAGTAAAGGGGGAAATCTTAGTATTGTTTTGATTTGTATTTTCCTGATGACTAAGGACATTGAGCATTTCTTTAAATGTTTCTCTGCTATTTGATACTCCTCTGTTGAGAATTCACTGTTTGGACAGAGTTCAGGGAATCCTATGAAAGAAGGTGGAGATAGAAATACCTGGAGGGGAAAGGAGCTTCACAAGGAGAGCAACAGAACCAAAATATCTAGGACCAAGGATCTTTTCTGAGACTGATATTCCAACCAAGGACCATTCATGGAAATAACCTTGAACCCCTGCACAAATGTAGCTCATGGCAGCTCAGTGTCCACGTGGGTTGCCTAGTCAGGGAAACAGGGACTGATGAGACCTGTTAGGCTAAGATCAGATCGAAGGAGAGGAGGACTTCCCCTATCAGTGGACTGAGAAAGGGGGATGGGAGGAGAAGAGGGAGAAAGGGCAGGATTAGGAGGGGCCAAGAGAGGGCGCTTCCTGTCATTATAGCAAAGAAACTTAGATAATCAAATAAAATAAATGTTTATTTAGGATAATGATTTGATGTGTGGTCACTGATGCATGTCATTTTGGGATTGTAGTGAGAGTAGAGAGTGGAGAGAGGCAGAGAGTCGGTTTTAGAGCTAGGCTGCTCATCCCATTTTAGCCACCTAGCAAAAGAGGAGATTGGAAGAAACTGACATCCATTGCTACTTCAAGGATATGTCCAAGTGATCTGGCGCCTTCTCAGAGCTATTCCTCCTCCCGGTAGTGCGGCAGCTTGTCACTCAATCCGTTAACACATAGACTTACTTACAGAGAAACACACAAGATACAAACCATCGCAGCCACCAATTGAGAAAATAAATTTCTAGTAATTGAAACACACGTGGCACCTCCGGGCAGGCAGAGATACTAGCGAGTGTGCTGTGGGGGCGAGCAATAGAGGTACATACCTTAAAAGTCAGTGAAGCTCCCAGATCATTGCTGGCTGCTCTTCTAATTCTGCCCGTCTTGTATTTGTGAAATAAGTATATTGGGAAAGCTGCACACTGGGAGTGTTCGGTGAAAGATGAACAGAAGAGTGGGCACAGCACCCATCTTTACATAATCTACCTGCTCATTACTGTAAGACAATGTCGCAGAACCCACCAAGGACAACTGTGCTAGCCAGAGGAACCCTCACTTCTGACACTTTTTTACACTATGAATTGTACCACAGTATGTTTGCAAATTCAGGATTCTGCCTGTTAGGTTGTTCAGGAAAACAGATGAAGCATCTTTGCGGGGATTGAAGTTTTTTAGAAACATTTGACTTTTTGCTATTTATAAACCATGCCTTAAAATGCATGCCTCTGTAAATACATTTGCAAGGGTTCAGCTGTTTAAACACATTTAAAATTTAATGAGGAGGCCTTTAGTGCACTTACATTGTAAGGTGAAACTATAACAAAAATAGCGTCGGCCTTATCAGGAAAAGCAATAATATTGGAATACCGTGCCAGTTTGAACTTTGCTTCTTCTGTTTACTGTATAACAAAAAGGGCACCACACCAGTGTCCAACAGCACTGTGCAGTAGAGGCAATGTGAAGCTTTCATTGTCTTACACCTGCTTCTTCTCTTTCTACCAATACAGTGTGATTATTTCCTCAAATGCATATTCTTTTTTTTAATTTTTGATTAATTACACTTTATTCATTTTGTATCCCCCATAAGCCCCTCCCTCCTCTCCTCCCGATCCCACCCTCCCTCCCCTTTCTGCATGCCACCCTCCCTCCCCTTTCTGCATGCATGCCACTCCCCAAGTCCACTGATAGGGGAGGTTCTCCTCTTCTTTCTGATCTTAGTCTATCAGTTCTCAGCAAAAGTGGCTGCATTGTCCACTACTGTGGCCTGGTAAGGCTGCTCCCCCCTCAGGGGGAAGTGATCAACGAGCAGGCCAATCAGATTATGTCAGAGGCAGTCCCTCTTCCCATTACTATGTAACCCACTTGGACACTGAACTGCCATGGGCTACACCTGTGCAGGGGTTCCAGGTCATCTCCACGAATAGTCCTTGGTTGGAGTATGAGTCTCTGGGAAGTTCCCTGTGTTCAAATTATCTTGTTCTGTTGCTCTCCCTGTGGAGTTCCTGTCCCCTCCAGCTCTTGCTATTTCCCACTTCTTACATAAAATTCCATTCACTCTGCCCATCAGTTGGCCATCAGGCTCAGCATCTGCTTTGACAGTCTATACTGCAGAAGCTTTCAGAGGCCCTCTGTGGCAGGTTTCAAGGTTGTTTCCTGTTTTCTTCTGGCTTTCAGAGGCCCTCTGTAGCAGGTTCCAAGGTTGTTTCCTATTTTCTTTTTCTTCTGATGTCCATCCTCTTTGCCTTTCAGGATGGGGATTGAGCATTTTAGTTAGGGTCCTCTCTTTTGCTTAGTTTGTTTAGATGTACAGATTTTAGTGGGTTTATTCTACATTGTATGTTTATATGAGTGAGTATATACCATGCATGTCTTTTTGCTTCTGGGACAACTCACTCAGGATGATCCTTTCCAGGTCCCACCATTTACCTGCAAATTTCATGATTTCCTTATTTTTCATTGCTGAGTAATACTCCATTGTATAGATGTACCACAGTTTCTGCATCCATTCTTCCGTTGAGGGGCATCTGGGTTGTTTCCAACTTCTGGCTATTACAAATAAAGCTGCTACAAACATGGTTGAGCAAATGTCCTTATTGTGTACTTGCACCTCTTTTGGGTATATGTCTAGGAGTGGTATGGCTGGATCTTGAGGAAGCGCTATTCCTAGTTGTCTGAGAAAGCGCCAGATTGATTTCCAGAGTGGTTGTACCAGTTTACATTCCCACCAGCAGTGGAGAAGCGTTCCCCTTTCTCCACAACCTCTCCAGCATGTGTTGTCACTTGAATTTTTCATCTTGGCCATTCTGATGGGTGTAAGGTGAAATCTCAGGATTGTTTTGATTTGCATTTCCCTAATGGCTAATGGGGTTGAGCATTTCTTTAAGTGCTTCTCTGCCATTAGATATTCCTCTACTGAGAATTCTCTCTTTAGCTCTGTTCCCTATTTTTTAAGTGGATTACTTGGTTTATTGCTTTTCAGCTTGTTTAGTTCTTTATATATATTGGATATGAGTCCTCTGTCAGATAAAGGGTTGGTGATGATTCTTTCCCAATCTGTAGGCAGTTGCTTTGTTTTGATGACGGTGTCCTTTGCTTTACAGAAGCTTTTCAATTTCATGAGGTCCCATTTATTGATTGTTGCTCTTAGAGCCTGTGCTGTTGGTGTTCTGTTCAGGAAGTTTTCTCCTGTACCAATGAGTTCTAGGGTATTCCCCACTTTTTTTTCTAGCCGATTTAATGTGTCTGGTTTTATGTTGAGGTCTTTGATCCACTTGGACTTCAGTTTTGTGCAGGGTGATAAGTATGGATCTATTTTCATTTTTCTACATGTAGACATCCAGTTGGACCAGCACCATTTGTTGAAGATGCTATCTTTTTTCCATTGTATGGTTTGGCATGTTTGTCAAAAATCAGGTGTCCGTAAGTGTGTGGGTTTATTTCTGGGTCTTCTGTTCTATTTCATTGATCCACCATTCTGTTTCTATGCCAGTACCATGCAGTTTTTATAACTGTTGCTCTATAGAACAGCTTGAGATCAGGGATGGAGATACCTCCAGAAGATCTTTCATTGTAGAGGATTGTTTTAGCAATTCTCGGTTTCTTGTTATTCCATATGAAGTTGAGAATTTTTCTTTCCAGGTCTGTAAAGAATCGTGTTGGCAATTTGATGGGAATTGCATTAAATCTGTAGATTGCTTTTGGTAAGATGGCCATTTTTACTATGTTAATCCTGCCAAGCCATGAGCATGGGGATCTTTCCATCTTCTCATATCTTTCTCTAATTCTTTCTTCAGAGACTTGAAATTTTTTTCATACAAGTCTTTGACTTGCTTGGTTAGGGTTACACCAAGGTACTTTATGTCATTTGTGGCTATTGTGAATGGTGTTGTTTCTCTAATTTCTTTCTCAGTCCTTTTGTCTTTTGTATACAGGAGTTCTACTGATTTTTTTGAGTTAATTTTGTATCCAGCCACTTTGCTGAAGGTGTTTATCAGCTGTAGGAGTTCCCTGGTAGAGTTTTTGGGGTCACTCATATATACTATCATATCATCTGCAAATAGTGATAATTTGACTTCTTCCTTTCCCATCTGTATCCCCTTGATCTCCTTCAACTGTCTTATTGCTCTAGCAAGGACTTCCAGCACTATGTTGAAGAGATACGGAGAGAGTGGGCAGCCTTGTCTTGTTCCTGATTTCAGTGGGATTGCTTTAAGTTTCTCTCCATTCAGTTTGATGTTGGCTATAGGCTTGCTGTATATCGCCTTTACTATGTTTAGATATGTGCCTTTTATCCCTGATCTCTCCAGTACTTTAAACATGAATGGATGTTGGATTTTGTCAAATGCTTTTTCAGCATCTAGGGAGATTATCATGTGGTTTTTTCTTTCATTTTGTTAATATGGTGGATCACATTGATGGATTTCCCTATATTGAACCACCCCTGCATACCTGGGATGAAGCCTACTTGGTCATAGTTGGTCACAAAGCAAGCCTCAACAGATACAAGTAGACTGAAATAATCCCTTGTATCCTGTCTGATCACCATGGAATAAAGCTGGACTTCAACAACAACAGAAATAGCAAAAAGCCTACACACACATGGAAACTGAACAACTTGTTACTAAACGACAGCTGGGTCAGGGAAGAAATAAAGAAAGAAATTAAAGCCTTTCTAGAACTCAATGAACATGAAGACACAACACACCCAAATCTGTTGGACACAATGAAAGCAGTGCTGAGAAGAAAGTTCATAGCACTAAATGCCTTCAAGAAGAAATTCGAGACAGCTCATTCAAGCAACTTAATGGCCCACTTAAAAACCCTAGAAAAAGAAGAAGCAGACACACCAAAGAGGAGTAGAAGGCTGGAAATAATCAAACTCAGGGCTGAAATCAATCAATTAGAAACAAATAAAACAATTCAAAGAATCAATGAAACCAAGACCTGTTCTTTGAGAAAATCAACAAGATCGACAAACCCTTAGCCAAGCTAACTAAAAGGCAGAGAGACACCACCCAAATCAAAAAAATCAGAAATGAAAAGGGGGACATAACTACAGACACTGAGGAAATCCAAACAATCATTAGGACTTACTTCAAAAGTCTATACTCAACAAAATTTGAAAATCTAAATGAAATGGACAAATTTCTTGATTGATTTGACTTACCAAAGCTGAATCAGGACCAAGTAAATCAATTAAATAGTCCTATATCCCCCAAAGAAATAGAAGCAGTCATCAAAAGTCTCCCATCCAAAAAAAGCCCAGGACCAGATGGCTTCAGCACAGAATTCTACCAGACCTTCAAAGAAGAGCTAACTCCAATTCTCTTCAAACTATTCCACAAAATAGAAACAGAAGGAACATTACCAAACTCATTCTATGAAGCCACAGTCATCTTGGTACCTAAACCTCACAAAGACTCAACAAAGAAAGAGAATTTCAGGCCAATCTCCCTTATGAACATTGATGCAAAAATACTTAACAAAATACTTGCAAACCGAATCCAAGAACACATCAAATGCATATTCTAAGTGATGGTAGTGTGTTCTGAATACCAAGCAGTTATGAGATAAGATTCATGAAGGTAGGACTTTCTTGCTTGTGGCTCTCTAAATCTCTTGGCCGCTGGATATATCTATACTTGTACCATTTCAAATAGAACTTGGGTGATTTAATTCATAGTTATTTTGAAGGGAAAGAGAATGTAAAAGAAATGGAAATACAGCCTAAAGAGAAAGGAAAGGAAAGTTCTCCTGACTGGATTTGTAATTGCAGATAAATGATTTCCTGAGGCAAGTGAGGGAATACATGTTTGCACTCCCACGAGGCCCCCTTTGATTTTTCCCTCTTCATTCTAAGAACATCGTAGACAGGGATCAGACTGTTTCCTGCTAACTAAAAGTCATTACATAAATATATGACACTGAAGTGTTCATTGAGCCGTGTGGAGACCAGCTTAAGGCTCAGCCCTTGCCCACAGTTTCCACATGACCAAGCAAAGCAGAAAAAGATAAATTTGACTTTGTCACAGAAATTATCTTCCATAATATTAATCTTCAATTTTAAAAGGAAAAACAGAGAATCAAGAAATGGTTTGTTTTTTGAAACAAATCAAGACATTTGTTCCTTCAACTTTACATAAACTTAGAAATAATTTTCTTCTAAGACATGAGTTTTTGTCTTGGCTGGAAACCTGTGTTAGGCCGGTATGCTTCACAGCCAGAATGGTTTCATTAAATTGCATTTGTTGCATGTACTTGTTTCCCATATGTTGTTACATGACCATGCAATGGTAAATCAGCTAACATAAAGAACTAGATAAACATGTCTATTATCCCACATAGTGACATTTTTGTTTTGATGAAATCATTTAGAATCCACTTAAGAGAATTTCTAAATTACTAGAAATTATCTATAATCTTCACATTGTACATTAGAGCTCTAACTTGTTCATCTTATGTATCTGTGGCTTTGTATCATTTCAGCTACATCTCCTCACACTCCATTCACAATTATTTTAGTTTTTCATCTCTATGAATATGAACTTACATACATTCTGCCTATGTTAGAAAATTTTCCATTTCTGTAGCAAACTCCTGAAAAAAAAGGAACTTTTTTAATACAAAGGTTTCTTTTTGCTCATAATTTTGGAAGTTTCAGACCATGATCCATTGGTCCTATTGCTTTTTGATCTGTGAAGATGCAGCTAGTCATGGTGGAAAAAATAGTAGAGGAAGATGCTCATCTCAGGTCAGCAGGAAGTGAAATAAGGAGGATCCTATGACCTAATTTGTTTTCAATGGGACCCACCCTCCAAAGGGTCCATGACCTCCTGGTATCACCACAGCCTGGTCATGAAAATGCAGTTCATAGACATTGGAGGATGTTCAAGATCCAAACTATAGCAGCACTTAAATAGACATTACTTAATACTAATTTCTCTTTCTGGCTCATTTTACTCAGTATAAATTTTTCTAGGTCAATCCATACTGTAACAAATAGTAGTAAACCCAGATTTTCTAAGGCTGGACAATACACAACTAACAACTGTGTGTGTGTGTGTCTGTGCCTGTGTGTGTATGAATATACATATGTATGTATATGTACACATGTATATTTGTGTATATACATGTATTTAAAATTAAATACATATATATGTACATTTATATGTACATATATGTATATTGTGTATACACATGTATTTGTGTATACATATACAAATCAATTTATGTATCTTACACTTATCAACTGTTTGCTCAAAACATTCTATTTCCAATTCTTGGTGGTCATGAAGATTACTTCATCAGCATGAGAATGTAGACATTATGACAAAGTGGTGACCTTATCATTTTCTGCAAACCACAGTCTAAAAATAAACTTCCTGTTTGTGGAAATCAGACTGGGTTATAAGTTTCAAAGATGCAAGCAGCAGTGTCTCAAGAGAACTGCAAGTATCTTTTTCACTCTAGTATGATGTCTAAGGGACAAAGTCTGTAGTTATAGCTATAAATTTTAATGTGTGACACAGGCACTGAGTACATGGGTGATATTCCCACTATGCTTTCCATCCCACACAAGGATATGTTTGCTGCTTTTCCTCCTAATATTTCTCTAATCCCTTGCCCTGAACTGGATATGCTGATTTCTGTACAGCAGTCACCTGCATTGAGTTCCCTATTAAGGGACCAATAGAAAGACTAATATCTTCAAGATACTTAATTTTTGCTGTTACTGTTGCTTCTGATCTATCAGAAATTCACAAACTAAGTTGATAAGAAAAAATTAGGCCCCAAATTTGCTTTTTTTAATTAAAACCTGCTCAAATCTATTTAATTGTCGTCTAAACCCACTTTTGACCCACAATGAAATTCTGAGCAGTCCAACCAAGGACTCAGACCACGTAGAATAAAATAGTGATAGTCTAGTGGTAACAGAAACAGTCTCTGGTCTCATTTTTGGGTGGGGTACTCAGCACACCTACATCCAAGCCTTAGGATAGAGGACAAAAAGAAGAAGACCTGCTCCCTTATATATGTTAGCAGCAACAATCTTATAGACCTCACTTCTGTGCTGTGGTCACACTTAGCTGCCAGCGACCCTGGAGAATTTCTCCTTATTTGGTGTGATTGTGAACTCTTTCAGTAAAACAGAATTTTATCACTTTGTGAGCCACTGAGAACTGCAATTCACAAGATGAGAGCTAAGCAACCTTCATTCTAATTCAAGCGAGAGGAACAAGGACACTCAATGCCTTGCATGTCTCGGAGGCTAAACAAATGTTGTTATTAAAAACTGACAGTGATCCCCTTAAAAGTCAGCACCTGACACTGTTTTCTTGAGCCCTGACATTTTATGATTGTACACAGTGCTACTATGAGTTGTTTACTGAATTCTGATTGCTTCAAAATTATACTGGCATCATAGCTGGAAAGCTCAAGCCAGTAAAATTCCAAAGCCTTCATAACACTAGAAAAAAAATCTTCTACAAATAGCTCTACTTCAGACAGCAGTGAGCTTATGGCCCTTACCCTAGCTCCTATGCTGAGAAGACCCTTTGTATCCTACATTGTGTGACTTCAATATTTTTTCTATGAGCCCACAGTTGTTAAAATTATTTCTTACTATGAGCCAACCATTGTTAAAAATTATTTGGAAAATGTATGAATATGATTCATTATACTAAATATGATTCTATTATACTAATAGAAATAACTAGGCATTTTGAGTAATTTTTCCTTCCTCTTTCAGATACCTCTCTTTTTATTCATAATTGTAGTCAGAGTCTAAAAATAGCCATAAAAGCTGGATACAAGTAATATTACCATGAGATTCAGTTAGAGTGTACAGTATACTTTTAATTCTAGAATGCTTGAGTGTTCAGGTTCTGCACCTTCACTTTAAAATAATGTAGCCATGTCCTAGAACGCAGACACAAGCTGACTTGTTAAGAGAACAACTCTCATTCCACTTTCATTTCCTTTCCAACACAAAACCAGAAGTATCAGTAACCCTGTGACCAAATGTTAGCTATGACCAATGAAACTTCTGTTCAAGAACTAAACACAGGGACATTTCCAGCCTAAATCTGAGAGTACAATTAGTCCTCTCTGATCTGTGAGAGCAATTGTGTAGTAATTTCTCCGTCCTGGAAAAGCGAAGATATTCTAAATTAAATTGTTTCCTGGAGTCATTCTCTATCTCTGCAGTCCTTGTACCTTCTTCTTCTGACGTCACGTGGGACTTGTAGTGGGACATCTCAGTAGCCATTGCCATACTGTGACTAGATTCCATGGCTGCACAGCGAAGAGGTGCTCTCCAGTCTCCTCATTGGCTCCTATTGAATGTAAACAGAAGCAATTGGAGTGGAAATAGACTCCTTGGTTTTACCATAGGATGACAAAACTAGACAAGGACTAGAATGCTACCACTCACCCATGAAACAAGCCTTGTGCCCCCATAACACCCCTAGTGAAATTTTCACATAGGTTGGTATCTTATACTGAAATAACATTTTCAACTACAGTTACCCTTCCCTTCTGGTCATGATTCAGTAAATATAGTTTGTGTAATCACCATAGCAGGACAGCTTAATCAGCACTGCAGTGTATTCCTATCAACACAGTAGGGTATATTCAGCCATCCTTGAACCCCAGGGATTACCAAGGCAAAGCAAAAAATAAATAGCACTCATCATAATAATTAACCACTTATTTATTTTTATTTTTTTTAATTAATTTATTTATTCTCTTTACCTCTCAATCTTAGCCCCCATCCCTCCTCTCCTCCTGGTTCCTCCACTCTGTCCCTTCCTCATCTCCTATGATTCCTTTCCTTCCCCTCAGAAAGAGGTAGTTACACACACACACACACACACACACACACACACACACACACACACCAGCACATCCAGTGGCACCAGGACTGTGCACTTCCCCATTCAGTGTCTTGTTAATGCAGCCCCACCAGGGAGAAGTGAACAAAATACAGGCAACAGAGACCATGTCAGAGACATTCCATGATCTCCCCCTTTCTAGAGGATCCACATGGAGGCTTAGCTCCCCATTTTTTTTATTTTTATTTTTATTTTTTACTTTTTACATTTATTTTTTACTATGTATACAATTTCTGTCTGCATGTACACCAGCATGCCAGAGGAGGGCACCAGATCTCATTACCAGATTTCTTTATAGATGGTTGGGAGCCACCATGTGGTTGCTGGGAATTGAACTCAGGACCTCTGGAAGAGCAGCCAGTGCTCTTAACCTCTGAGCCATCTCTCTAGCCCCATTTCTTAATTAGAAAAAAAATCAAAAGGTGAGAGTACAGATAGTGACAGCAGAAACTTTAAGAATGGGAGGAGAGAAGCACTATGAATCAGAATACTATTCCTTGTTGGATGCCTCCTGAACTGTAGACAATACTCTGGAAATGAGTTCCTGATCATCCTATCTTTTTGTTCATGATAGCAACACACCATTTCCAAAATGAGGAAAACGAAGCAGCTAGCTAATAAGGTAACTGCCTGAATTTAAAGCATATTATTCATATAGGAAAAGAGTCGGTCTGGGTGAAGCAAGAAGGAATGTGGAGGAGGTTGACCTTCATGTGAATTAGAAGCTATAGTCTTTGAACAAACTTATGGCTGTCGAGTCAAGCCATAATTGGTAAAAGGAGCCTCGCACGCTGAATAGATATGGCATTGGAAATGGTTTGCCTTCATCCGTGTTGCATATAGGCTGGGTGCCAGATTTAATTCTCACATGGCAGTGACATGACTGTTCACAAAAGAAACATGGAAAGTGAAACTTGAAGATGAGACCACACAGTCTCTCATTTGAAATAAGAAGTTTGAGAAAACAATGTGACAGTCACCGTGAAGACAGCCAGGCATCAATCAAATAAGAAGCTTCATACAAAGTATTGAAAAAAGATAAGAGATAAATGTCATCAGACCTTCAACCAGCTTAATGGTGTACCATGTTTGAGAAATGGTACTCAGATGGACATTATGCTATTTGGTCATAACCGGCTCCTGGTGTGAACAAGCCTATGTGCTTTTGTTCCTCCAGTGTACATGGATCATACCCCTGTTAGCAGCCTTGTAAAACGTTAGCATTGTACCATCTGAGAATGCCTGTTCTCAGGCCTTACCAAAGTAGAATAGATCTTTCTTTCTCAACTTAGAAATCTAAACTCTATCTCTAACCATGTTAAATACTCATGTTTTTTGTATGTACGTGTGTATGTGTATGTTTGTGTCTTTGTAGGTGTTTCTCCATAACTTTATGTCTTGATGCACCAAGAAAGTCAGTTTTACGCTTATCATGAATTTGATTTATAATCAAATGTTCATAGAAGTGATGTCATAGATAGCATTGGTTGGAAACTAAGAATGTATAATGGCTGGAATTTATCAACATTGGACAGAAAATTGCTAAAACAGCAGAGCTGAGCTGAGACCTGGGATAACAAAGTCATTATGCCCATAAAGGGCTCTGATTTGATTACCCTCAAGTAACATAAAGCATCTTATGAATGAAACCAAGAGCTGAGATACCTACAACATTGCTCTGATACCATATGGCAATTACACCGTCATTTCCCACACTTCACAGAAAAGAATATACACTGGAGTGGCTTGGCCCACAGATCAGTAGACCTCTGTTTTGTGGTAAGTTTTATATAGTCAGGAGCTACAAAGTGAAAGGATAGCAGGAAAAAAGAATATGTGGCATGTAGTCCTAGAAAAACTCTTGTTTTCTCATATAGGAAAATTAAAGAGATTTTTTTAGTTAGGGAAATATTTTAAAGCTGACTGTGTTGATGGTTTCATATAGCTACAGACAAGCTAGGAACCACTAAACTATACTAAGTGACAAAATTGTGTTTAATGCTATATCTCAGTAAATGTATTAAATTATTCAAATGTTTGTAGAGATAAAATTCAAGAATATTTCTATTCACACGACAAAGATAAGGACTGCACTACAGTATGGAGTTTAAACTTCTATTTGGGGTGTAGGGGGTGGTGTCAGTTTTTTATTTATGCAAACACATATGTGTGCATGCAGCGGCCAGAGGATTTTCTGCTCTGTCCCTCACCCTTTATCACCTGAGACAGAGTCTCTCACAGAACTCAGGCTTTCACTTTTATGCAGGAAGTGTTCTTACCCATGGAGTCATCTCCTCAGTCCCAAGATTTAAATGAAAGGCTAAATATTAATCTCAAATGAGCGTCATCCAGTCTCTGTCTAACCTATCTGGACTACAAAATCTGAATCATTTCAAATGATTCTTGTCAGGAAGAAAAAGCTAATAATTTGGATGCTCTGGGCTACTATTGCCAATGCTTTTTTTGGTTGTGTTTTGTTTGATTTTTTAATATAAGTTTTACTTACTAGCCCCTCCCAATCCTGCCCTCCTTCCTTCCCTCCTGCACCTCCACCCTTGCCCCTTCCCTAGTCAACTCACAGTGGAGGACCTCCTATCCTTCCATCTGACCCTAGCCTATCAGGTCCCATCAGGACTCTCTTTCATACTCTTCCTCTGTAGCCTGGTCAGGCAGCTACCCTCTCAGAGGGAGGTGATCAAAGAGCCAGGCACTCAGGTCATGTCAGAGAGAGTCCCTTTTCCCCTTATTAGGGAGCCCATTTGGAGACTGAGTTGCCACAGGCTACTTTTGTGCAGAGGATCAAGGTTATCTCCATGAATGGTCCTTGGTTGGAGTATCAGTCTCAGAAAACACCCCTGGGCCTAGATTTTTCTGGTTCTGTTGTTCTCCTTTTGTAGCTCCAGTTGCTTCCAGATCTTTCTATCTCTCCTGTCTTTTATAAGATTCCCTGCACTCTGCCCAAAGTTTGGCTATGAGTCTCAGGACCTGCCTTAATACCCTGCTGGATAGAGTTTTTCAGAGACCCACTGTGGTAGGCTCCTGTCTTGTTCCTTATTTTCACATTCTTTCAACGCCTACCCATTTGCCTTTCTGAATGAAGATTGAGCATCTTACCCAAAGTACTTCTTCTTGCTCAGCTTCTTTAGGTGTACAGATTTTAGTATCATTATCTTATATTATGTCTAATATCCATTTATAAGTGAGTGTATACCATGTGTGTCTTTCTTCTTCTAAGATAGCTCACTCAGGATGATCTTTTCTAGTTCCCACCATTTGCCTGCAAATTTCATCATTTCCTTAATGCTGAGTAGTATTCCATTATGTAAATGTACCACATTTTTTGTGACCATTCCAAAATTGAGGGACACCTGCGTTGTTTCCAGATTCTGGCTTTTACTACTATGAGCATGGTTGAGCAAATGTCCTTGTTGTATCCTTGAGCATCTTTTGGATATATGCCTAGGAGTGGTATAGCTGGATCTTGAGAAAGCACTATTCCTAATTTTCTGAGGAAGAGCCAGATTGATTTCCAAAGTGGTTGTATAAGTTTACATTCTCACTAGCAAAGGAGTAGGGTTCACCTTTATCCACATCTTCTCCAGCATGTGTTATCTCTTGAAGGTTTTTTTTAACTTTTATTACACTTTATTCACCTTGTATTCCCCCCCATAAAACCCTCCCTCCGCTCCTCCAAATCCCACTTCCCTCCCCCTTCTTCATGCATGTCCCTCCTAAGCCCACTGATAGGGGAGGTCCCCCCTCCTTCCTTCTGATCTTAGTCTATCAGATATCATCAGGAGCAGCTGCATTGTCATATTCTGTGGCCTGGTAAGGCTGCTCCCCCCTCAGAGGGAGGTGATCAAAGAGCAGGCCAATCAGTTTATGTCAGAGGCTGTCCCTCTTCCCATTACTATGGAACCCACTTGGACACTGAATTGTCATGGGTTACATCTGTGCAGAGGTTCTAGGTAATCTCCATGCATGGTACTGGGTTGGAGTATGAGTCTCTGGAAAGACCCCTGGGTTCACATTTTCTGGTTCTGTTGCTCTCCTTGTGGAGTTCCTGTCTCCTGACTAAAATGCTCAATCCCCATCCCAAAAGGCAAAGAGGATGGACATCAGAAGAAGAAGAAAACAGGAAACAAGTTAGGAATCTGCCAAAGAGGGCCTCTGAAAGGCTCTGCCTGCAGACTATCAAAGCAGATGTTGAGACTTAGGGTCAATTGTTGGAGAGAGTGCATGGAATCTTATGAAAGAAGTAGAAAATAGTCTCTTGTGTTTTTGCTTTTAGCCATTCTGATGAGTGTAAGGTGAAATCTCAGGGTAGTTTTGATTTGCATTTCCCTGATGGCTAAGGACGTTAAACATTTCTTTAAGTGTTTCTCTTCCATTTGATATTCCTCTATTGAGAATTCTCTATTTAACCTTGTACCCCATTTTTTAATTGGATTACTTGATTTGTTGCTGTTTAACTTCTTAAGTTCTTTATATATTCTGGATATTAAACCTCTGTTCAGGAAGTTGTCTCCTGTGCCAAAGAATTCAAGGGACTTCCCCACTTTTTCGTCTAACAGGTTTAGTGTGTCTGGTTTTATGTTGAGGTCTTTGATCCACTTGGACTTTAATTTTGTGCAGGGTGGTAGATAAGTATGGATCTATTTGCATATTTCTGCATGTAGATATCCAGTTAGACCAGCATCATTTGTTGAGGATGCTATCTTTTTTCCACTGTATGGTTTTGGCATCTTTGTCAAAAATCAGGTGTCCATAAATGTGTGGGTTTATTTCTGGGTCTTCTATTTGATTCCATTGATCTACCAGTTGTTTTCTATGCCAGTACCATGCAGTTTTTTTCTACTGTTGATCTATAGTACAGCTTAAGACCAGGGATGGAGATACCTCCAGAAGATCTTTTATTGTAGAGAACTGTTTTAGCAGTTCTGGAGTTCTTGTTATTCCTTATGAAACTGAGAATTTTTCTTTCAAGTTCTGTATAGAATTGTGTTGGTAACTTGATGGGAATTGCATTGAATCTGTAGATTGCTTTTGGTAAGATGGCCATTTTTACTATGTTAATCCTGCCAAGGCATGAGCATATCTTTCCATCTTCTCATATCTTCTATTTCTTTCTTCAGAGACTTGAAGTTTTTTTCATACAAGTCTTTGAGTTGCCTGGTTATAGTTACTCCAAGGTACTTTGTATCCTTTGTGTCTATTGTGAAGGGTGTTGTTTCCCTAATTTCTTTCTCAGCCCATTTGTCTTCTGTATACAGGAGGGCTACTGATTTTTTTTAAGATGCTGTTGTTTATGAGGCTATAAGTGTGTGCATTGTGTTTGTAAGATGTGTTCTATATCAAAATTGCACTATGTTTTGAAGAATGCCTTGGAATGCAGCAGCTTAAAATTTTGATGTACCAAAAGCTATTTGAGTTTAACATTTGACCTTAAACACAAAAATTAATTAAAGATGTTGTTTTTAAAGTAAAAATAATAAAATAGGTTGTTCCAAATCACACCAAAATGCAAATTTTTAGTACATAAATGAGAAAATGCTTATGAAATGTCATCTTCTATTCTTACTAAAATTCTGAACTTTTACGGAATTGACTATATTTCTATTTTAAAAAACAGGCACAGTTCCAAAGAGCAGGACTCTCAGTAACCAGAAAATACTAACAAACAATTTTACTTCCAGAGTGCAACTATATCCCTATGTTTGTTTGTTTGTTTGTTTTCCATAAGACATGAGCAGGGAAATTTGCTCTGTCTGCTGTCTCTACTTACTCAAATATAACAAAGAATTAGATGTGTGTCATCCATAAGTAATCCTGATCACAACTGAGCACTCTTCAAAGGAGTTTTTCTATCAGTGTAAGCATAAATCAGGACACCTGGATGCAAAGTTACACCGGCAAGGCCCCACGTGCCCTACAAAGTGACTCTGGGAGACACTCTTTCATCAAGTCTCTTCACTTTAAGACATGCTTCAAAATCACAGTGAGACCTGAAAGACTTGTTTACCAAATACATTTAATGGCACCTACACTCTATAATCACAGATGAGGATATGAGAAGTACTTGAATCTTGCATACCACTATGTTTTGTGTCCACAGTGTTTGCTTTCTTGCCTCTCACTAAAAATGCAAAAGTTGCTCTATTTATGTGTGATATGAACTCACAGGGCTCAGTGAGTTTGTGTCATTTTTGCTTAGCCTCATGTGTGTGGCTTATAGGTTGTTCACCTGAAATTTATCATATGGATAATGGGAATATAAATGCCAATGCTTCTGAGAAACGTGGAAATTATGAGGAGCTGGCCAGCCACTGGAGTCTCAGTCTTGCTGAGCTCCTACTGTGACAAGACATGTACGAGATTCAGCAGAGCTGAAATTGTCATTCTATACTTCTCTGGCCTTTCCCTTTGCTTTTCTTGAATTCTCGTGGGGAAAAAATATTTTAAAAATCCCTAACCCCTAAATCTTTATATCTTTTACTGAGGATGCTAAATGGCCTTTTTTTTTTTTCTGTGTAGATAGGAAAAGATATGGTGAGATTTGCTCTGTGGGAGAGGAGCTGAAAAAACATTCTGAACGCAAATAGACTACAAATAACTTGAGCTCTTTGAAATCATGCTTTCGATTCACTCCAAGGATGAAAGACAGCCCTGGGCAGAACGAGACTGGAGGATGCAGAATTCCTGGGAAGCCAGAGATCTCTGGGACACAGAAGTGTCCACTGACACTTAGCAGTGTGGCCACCAGCGAGGCATGCTTTAACTTTATGCCAGCCTTTGAAAGGTTTTCAATTTATTTTGGACACACTGCCTCTCATTTTCAGGTGACAAGGAGGATGAAATAATTACTTACGGCCTCAGCAGTGGTCAGTTCCTTTATATGTTTCACATTCTTGACTAAACATGCTCATATCTGAAGCTTCCACATGCACTGAGGCAGTGACTTTGTAAGGGAGATTGGCTTCTCTACCCAAGTGTGAACTTCTCAGAAAGCAGCCAGTAGGAGCACTTGGGTGGAGGCCGTATGTGGACTTTTATTCTTTGATACCTGTTGAGCACCACTGCAGTTTGTCTCACATCTTCTAAGATAAAGCTAGAAACACAACAGATGCTAGTGTCAGAATGGTTAGTAAGCTATGCTGGAAAAACATGGTAGAACCATGTGCAGGATAAACTAGAATATATGGCACTGACAGGGAAGAAGTCCACGTTAGAGCAAGCAATCACATGAGGTCGTATAGTATAATTCTGTTTGGGAAAATACTTCTATGCTCCAAATGTGTTTGCAAAAATGACTAAAGGATGCTCACAAAACACCTAACTGAGCATGTGGTCTTCAATATGAAAAGTGGGGGGGGGGGTTGGGTGCTAGGGCGGCAGGGCAGTTAGCAGCTTTGGTGTCAAATGAAAGAATAAGAGCTTTGTATCTATTCTGATGGGTGTAAGCCAAACTTTGGGCAGAATGCATGGGATTTTATCAAAGAAGGAGGAGGTAGAAAGACCTTGCAGGGACAGGAGCTCCAAAAGGAAACCAACAGAGCCAAAACAAAACAAACAAACAAACAAACAAAAAAAAAAACTGGGCCCTGGGAGCTGTGCAGAGACTGATAGCCCAACCAAGGACCATGCATGGAGAGGACCTAAAATCCCTGCTCAGATGTAGCTCATAGATTCAGCCTCCAAGTGGATTCCCTAATAAGAGGAGCAGAGGCTGTCTCTGGCATGAACTCAGTGGCAGGCTCTCTGATCACCTGATGCAGCTTTTTTGCCAGGCCACAGAGGAAGACAATGCAGCCAGTCCTGATGAGACCTGATAGGCTAGAGGGGAGGAGGACTTCCCCTATTAATGGACTAGGGGAAAGGCATAGGGGTTGAAGAGGGAGGGAGGGTGAGATTGGGAGGAGACAAGAAGGGGGCCTGGATACAAAGTGAATAAATTGTAATAAATAATAATAATACAGATTTTAAAAAGAGCTTCATGTCCCTAGTGGTCCAATGATCTCCCATAACCAGACAGTGCACTTTTAGTAATGATGCCTTGTAGTTCTTCTGAGTGTGTTTGTCAAGATCTGATAAATGTTTAAATAAGTGAAACTATTATTGAGCTAAACTGGGTGCCCGGAGCTCTCAAGCACTGGGTCTTTTGTACTTTGCCATTACTCTAGAAATGATATATTCACATGAAAAATAATAGCTTTTATGCATAAATTCTGAAGATACAGAAAAGCTGAACCTTCATTTACAGGTTCGACCAAATGCATAAATTGACTGGGTTCTGCAAAGTTGGAATTTTCATGGAAGTACGTGATTGTAATGAGGGGTTCAGCAAGTGTGCCCAGCTCATCTATCTGATGTGTAGCTTTGAGTTGCACAGAATTTAAATCTATGTTTAACATGATCTACATTCAGGCTCAGTCATGAGAAGGCAAATATTTATAGAGAGGATGGCCCTAAGCTAGGACCCTGATTATCAGAAGTTGAAAATGTAGAAAGGACTTGCCATTTTCAGAAGAAAGCTCTCCCCTTAGGAATTGCACGACCCTAGCTCAACTGTATGCCATAGCAGTGTAGCATTCCATTTCCTCATCTGTTCTTTAGGTTTTCTGAGAGAGCCTTCCTTAGGATTACCTAAAGTGGGCTGTCTTTAATGAGCTCTGTAAAATAGACTAATTTCTACTTTTAGAAATTCACAGTGTTGGGTACTTTATTTTCCAAGGTGTGGTCAGGTATTACAGGTTTTTGTTTTATCCCCCCCCCATCTCCATCTTTGAATGAGACATGAAAGCCACTGTTCCAAAAGAGCAGAACTCACACGGAAACCCTTGGTTTGATGGTGGAGAGATGATGGAGAGTGAGACAGCCTTTGTTCTTCCAGAAGCTGCAAATGACATGGGTGTAGCAGCAGTGTTCTTGCCTAGTACCTGGAATATTGCAAGCAGATTTAGGGTCATGCAGGACAGAAAGCTAGTAGTCATGAGGCCTTGTTTGCAAAACTATTCTAGTCATTGTCATCTTGTGTGATATTCAAGCATAAATAAAAGCCTCCTGGAAGATGTCTAAGCCACCTGACATCCTAAAATGTCTCTCTTCTGCTGTGATAAGGCAGAGATATGTGTGAGAGCTCATGCAGGACACTGTTTCTTGTCAATTTCATTATAAAAGTAGATTCATGTTAAAAATACAGAAAAAGACAGTTCACAGGAACAGAAAGCAACTAGTAGTTGCTGGGTAGGGAGAATACAAAACAATTCCCACAAATAATGGACAATAATTCTCCTTTCTAGGGATGAATATTTTAAACATACATGTTTTAATTGAACTATAATAATTGCATATGTCTATGCAATGCTGATATTTTTCATGTGTAATAATTGAATACAGATAATTAATGTCTATCACTTCAAACATTTATTATCTCTGAAATGGGGCAAGCATAATTGCTTTTGAGACACATAAGTAAGAGCAGTCAACCACAGTTATCCTCTTCCTAACCAAATGGTCTACTGCATCTGTCTAATAGGCTGTCTGCATTTATTTTCTCGTTTTCTCGACCTCACAAGTCTCTGGTAACTATGACTCTAGTCTCATATTCTATGCAGTCAGCTTCTTCAGCCTCCACAAATGAAAATATTCAGTATCTGTCTTTCCATCCCTTTCATATTTTAAGTATTGTGATATCTACCTCACCCACCAACTGACCCAGATTGTTGTTAAGAAGAGAATTTCATTATTTATTCTTGCTTAATAGTATTCAGTGTGTGTGTGTGCGTGTGTGTGTGTGTGTGTGTGTGTGTGTGCATTTTCTTAAACCAGTCATTACTTCATGACACTATCTGGTCCCATGACTGGATCTGCAAAGAACGTGAGAGTGCAAAAGTCTCTTCAACATCCAGTTCTCATTTCTTTGAATAGTTCCCACTAGTAGGAGTACTCATTTATATAATAGATTTATTTCTAGGTTTTTATAAATCCCCACACTGTTCTCTAAAAAGCAGCATTAATCTATATTCTCTTGCTCCAATACACAGGAAGGGAGGGAAATGGCTTTGCTTAATATTACATACTTCTGGGTTCCAGTACAGATTCTAAACACAGTCTATTGAAAGAGTAACATTAGCTGATGGCCAGTTGCCAAGATTCTCATTTATTTATTCTTTGACCATATCAAATCAATCAGATGAACCATGGACCTCTACCTACTTACTCCTTCCATGTGTTTCCCAACCTAGCCAATAGTAGAAAATAATTTAGAAACTCCTAGTAATATTAGCCACTAGCTTAAAATTATGACTCTATGTGAAAAAAGTGCTATTTCATAGTATTGTGCCAAGCCCTCTCTCTCTCTTCACCCCCACCTTGTTATATCTTCTGCTTCTATGGAGTCTTCACCCTGGTTCTTATGGGGCAGCTGCAGGAACAGAGATGTGGTGGGAGCATGGATCTCCTCCATTCTGTTTTTATCTCAGATAGCAGCTGACTCAGAAGCTGCTGAGGTCTGCACTTTTATGCTCATTTTATGACAGTGGCTCCATCATAGGGCATGTTGAATGGTGTCAAGCACCCAGATAGGCTATGAGTGTGGGCTCCAAAGATTAGTATTACCAGTCTGTTTGGCCTCATTCTCTGCAGCCTCTAAAGACCAGAACAGTATTTACCACTTACCACACACTCCGTCAGACTGTGAGGGAACAGAGTTAAGAGACACAGACAACCTTTTCCATGAGACAACAGACTTGTAACTTAAAGACATTGAAAGTCCAAGCTCCCCAGGACACAGATCTGTGGCTTTGTGCCAGCCCACATGATTACACAACCATGTCATCTTTCAGGCACAGGGAGTGTCAGTGCTCACAATCTCCACAGTACCAAACCAGTGGCACTTTCCCTTTTTGCTGAGAATCATAGCTGACCCTCCCAGAACAGTGTCTAAGCCCCCTTGGTTTCAGTTCTACAGCTGAAATCAACCAGAAGATGAGAAATAGTTCCAAGTGTGACATCTGCAGCAATAATGTCTTCATCGTCTAACACTGATTAGAAACATAAACCATGGACATTATGGAAACTTATAAAATGAGATTTTTTTCTTAGTATTTTTAATGTTTTTTTATTTTTATTAATTACAGTTTATTCCCTTCTCCCCTCCTAATTCCACCCTCCCTCCCCCTTCTCCACCCATGCCCCTCCCCCAGTCCACTGATAGGGGAGGTCTTCCTCCCCTTCCTTCTGATCCTAGTCTATGAGGTCTCATCAGGATCACCTCCCCCTGAGGGGGGAGCAGCCTATTAGGCCACAGAGGAAGACAATGCAGCCACTCCTGGTAAAATGAGATTCTTGATAGTATCCCAGAAGATATCACTGCAATCAACCTGGCAGAGTTGTAGCTGCTCTCTAGAGTTGAGAACTGCAAGCCTAAATCATCATTAACCTGCTTCTCTAGTGCCTATCCCACACAGACATCTGCTTCTTCTAATAAAGCCTGTTTCCAAGTTGTATCATGCCTCTGTAAAGAATTTCTTTGCCCCTTGGTAACAATGAGTTGGTCCTGGAAACTTGACTGGTGCAATCAGTAATGAAAACATGACAGACAGTGAAAAAAAGTTGACCTTTCATATTCAGAAAACCTGGGATTGGGTGAGCTATTGCTCACTCTTGAAAAAGGGCACCTATCAGGAAACCATTGTGTTTGTTATGTGCAGCACAAAGAGGAGGGGTGGCTAATCACTCAGTGGGGTGTCTCTGAAGCAGGGCAGTCTTGGGCTGTAAACATCCAGGAGATGAGAGATGTCTGCAGTCAACAGTCTCTATATACACTGATCAATCATTCATAAACATACTTATCTGGACAAGAGGAAGGCTTTGCGATGCCTCTTAGCCTCAACCAGAGAATGTTTTGTCATAGTTATGGGTCTTATACAATAGTTATGGGTCTTGACATGGCCTTGTTCATTTCAGTAATACACATTCACTCAAAGCTTCCTCTGTTCCCCATTCCTTACATATTGTTAATTAAAAAGAATAAGACCTTGCTTGGATTAGATTCTATTTGAACTTAATAATGTACATCACTCAGCATGCATGTATGCGTGCATGTATATGTATTCCCACATGTGTGTCTACATATTATGTGCATTTTAAAGTGAAATGAAAGAGGATAGGAAAGCATGGCTCATTGTCACAAGCTACTGTCACAAATTAACTTTTCCAGTCCTCCAAATTGCACTTGAGAAGTCTTGCCTTCATGGCTTTTGTTCTTCAGTTAGATCTACAGAATTTTATCAAATACCTGGATATTCAACAAGCTATCTGTGTTCCAAGTAACCTCAGGAAAAGTATATTTGAAACCTAAACAGAGTTCCTTTCCCACGTCACCTCCACGATTCTGTGTGATGCCCTGTCCTTCATGCTGAAGACTTGGGAATGTATAAGTGGGTAATGATAAAGAAAGTGAATATATATGACTCATAAAGACTCATTACCATCTTTATACCATCCAGCTTCCAGAGAACCAGCATCTCTGAGACTAATGGGGAAGCTGTTACCCAGGCCCTTTGCCTTGCCTGCAGATATAGCTCCTCTCAGAAAATCTGAATACAGGGGAATGGGGAAATGGCCTTGGTGCATTTAGTGGTGAAACAGAGAAACACAAAGAGTGTAGGTTTTGTTTAATCCTCTATGATGAAAACTGAAACTTTGATATGGCTAACAGAATGTCAGCAAGCATTAAGTCCCTCGAGTCTGTAGGCTGAGGCTGGTTAGTGCCCTTGGTAATCTCCTAGGGCTCTTCATGCAGCAAAACTAATTTAAATTGCAACATGATTCAATAGGTGGAAACAGAAAGTTGAAATAAGCCTTTTGGATCTTGTAACTGCACAAAACCATTGTACGTGAAAAGTACAGAGAAAAACAATTGGAATCATTTCAGGCTTTGAAAACTTATAATTACAGGTAAATGGCTATTATGTTATTGGAACAGCCATTATAACTGAAAGGTACAATTTGGGATAATATATGTGCGGACATTAATACACCATCAGATTTTTACAGCACAAGCATCACAATGCATCCAATTTCAAATTAGAGGTTACTTCTCTCCTTTTTTTTCTTGATTCTCTGCCTCTATTTTTAAGTAGGGCATTCATGTGAAATAATGACATCATTTCAAAGAATCATAATAATTTTTGGCTATGTTATATTCACTATCATTTAAAAGACTCCTGGTCCTTAACATTATAGGAAAAATAACAAAAGTCAAAATTACCCATCAGTACATTCTCCACATGGCTGTCACCTCTAAGTTACTTAAGCTAATGGAATAGCATAACGACATAGACCATCCAGGTTGAATAAAATCTAGAAATCATCTTTATTTATATTGAGAATTTGCATTTAAATGCAAGTGCACTTGATACTTAGGACTCTGCTGAAACTAGATTAAGCTACTCAGCAAGGATAAGAAAACAGGAACAAAATGAAAACATGAGTCAGAGAAAAAAAAACCAACAAAATCTTGTCTGGACCATCACTTGGTCATTTGATGACATCTTTAACAGTCATGGGCCTCTGCATAATTATGAGTTCTGTATAACATGAGATTACCTCAGAGATGATCAGAATAGAAGAAAAGAAAAACAGAGAGAGGTGGCGGCCCACTGGGAACCAAACGCATTGGTGGACAGCCTACCTCAATCCCAGGCTCCCTTCCCTTGCTGCATATCACACACCACATGCCAGATGCCACACACAGGTGCCACAAGATTGAAGACTCGACATAAGCTCTTGAACTCCCTGCGTTTTGCCTTTTTTGGAGTTTCCTAGCCTTTCTCAGCTACCCCAGAATCTCTAGCTATGTAGACACTTGTCCTCTCTTGGAAGTAACTGAAAACAAAACCAAATAAAACAACAACAGCAATCTAGCACTTCCTTGGATTTTTATTTTGAGCGGGGGTTAATTCTAAATAAGTTTGCAAGTTGTTCATTCTTTAAGCAAGATCACTTTCCAGATTAACAAAAAAAAAAAAAAAATCAGCTCGGCTCAGTGTTTCACTTTTATAAATTCCCAGTACATGTTAGTTGCATCATATAACATAATTACATATATCATAATCACAATCTCCATGATCAAAATTCAAAACTCTGTAATATAAGGTCTTCCATGATATTGAAAGTGCTGGCCTGATTTGACGTCTTCTCTTTTATTTGTTTTTCATGTTTTACTGTGTTGGATAGAGTGCTGAAGGCTTTGCTTGGGTGTGGCATTCCCAAAAGATTGGTGTTCTTTATGTTGTTTGAAATAACAATGAAAATTGTGGCAGCAACAGTCTTAATTATGCAAACCAAGCCACAGTGATAAGTAATTGATTTGAAATGGAGAAAGGATTAAGAATATAATGAATGGATGTTGAAAACTAAAATGATTTTCTGCTTTATTTAATGTATGTTTATCATCATTGATTTTTTTCTGAGTAAATTGACTATAAATGTCACAATTTTATTCACAATAATATATTTCTTTCTCTAAAAATAATTTATATGCAGAAATATAAAATATTTTTGGTAACAAAATATTTTGATAACAATACTCAATTAATTGGTGGGTAGTTATCATGAACTATATCACATACATTGATATGAAGATACTTTCTCTTGTGAGAAAAGTATCTAAGTTTATAAATAAACTTAGAAGTGAGTTTTGGAGGATATACTTAATGTATAGAAAATATTCACATTAAATACCCTTGTGCAACACAGTACCATATACAATGAACATACACAATGTCCAAGTGTGCTTTCTCTCCCTTTGATTAAATACTCTTACTAAAACCAATTTGGTTTCCATTTCACAGCCTATCACTGAAAAAAATTAGAGTAGCAACACAAACCTGGAATATAGGCAGAAACCATGGTGGGGAGTAATCGCTAGCTTGCTTCTTGTGGCTTGCTTGGCTTCCTTTCTTATACCAAGCGGCACCATCTTTTAAGCAGTGGCACTGCCCAAAGTGGGCTGCAATCTTTGACATCTATCATTAATCAAGAAAACACTGTCACAGACTTGTCTGCCCATAATCTGATGGAAGCAATCCTTCAATAAAGGTTTCTTCTTCCTGAATAAATCTAGTTTTTGCCAGGTTAACAAAACAAAACAAACAAACAGAAAAACCAGTGCACACAATAATTTCTTAAATAAATAAGTGGAAAAATAACCCTATCAAGTGATTGCTATGTGTGTGATGATGATATAATGCCAAGTGATAGTGTGGTTTGGAATCTCAGTACTGGGGAACAGACAAAGGCAGGCCCTTGGGGCTTGCTTGGAAGCCAACCCAAAGTAATGGTTAAGCCTAAGACAAGTAAGAGACCAGTCTCTAAGACTGGTCTCTAAAACCAAAGTGCATAGCTCCTGAGAACAACACCTGAGGTTGACATGTAACCTCCACAAGCATCAGCTTCTTACAGGAACCCATATGAAGTAGGCATGGTGGTGCATGCCAGCATTTGGGAGGCAGACGCAAGTGGATCGCTGCGAGTTCGAGTGGACAGCCAATGCTACACAGAGAAACCCTGTCTTGGTGAGAAAAAAAAAAGCCCTCATATGAATATATGAATGTGTACCCACATATACATGTAAAAAGAAATAAATATGAAAAAGATTAGAGCTGGAAATGTAGGTTACTGGTAAAATATTTGCCTACTATACGTTTGATACCTGACACATAAAAATTATTAAAACTAAAACCAATTAATAGCAGTATGTAAAAATACATAATTCAAAACTAATAATAAAAGTGACTTAGAAGTTCTGTAACAAAAAATGTATTAGAAATGTAACTATGTAATTAAAATGTAATTATGTAATTAAAAATGTATTAGAAATAAGGACAGAAGACAATTGGAGGCACCCATCAGTGGGAATGTTTACTGTTTCTTATATCTATTTGTGTTATACATATTCAGTCATATCTCTTCTCAAAATAATCTTGCAGTGCATGGAATGTAAAAGTTGCAAAACAAAAACACCACAATTTCTCTGACATAGAATGTATCTGTTAATTGCACAGTAAAAGCCACAATATGGAAGAGTAAAATTTTCTACACTTATGGCTTCGAGTGCCCTAGAAGAACTTCCTTTGCTTGTACCAGTCACATTGGCTGTTTTGAGAAGGCTCATCTCTCCTATTTGTATACTTTATCTTGTCAGGGTCTGTGAGACAGAGAACCAGAAGCCAATCAAAAGGACACTTGTCCTCAGGGATGGAAGAATCTAGTTCCCTCTTCTCTCCACTCCTCCCTATTTCTTCTCACTCTCCCAATCACATTTGCTGATGACTGCAAGCATAGGAAATAATTTTTTAACTAGTAAAAATAATTACAATACATTGGTGAAAATCACCATAACATTTTAAAATATTGGTTGGTAACTGGTAGAAGGGCAAAATGAAATATTGTTATAAAATTATGAAACTTATTCTCTTTCAGACACATAAAAGCTAAGAGAATTTTGTTTATAAAACCTTTAAAAAAAAGAGCTTGTTTTCCAGCTACAGTCATGTAAAAATATTCTATAAAAGTGACAAAGACAGCTGATAAGGTCTCATAGCTTTGATTCACATAGTCTCTAAATGTGGACTTCCATTCCCACGTGGTATTCCATTTTCAGAATGCATTTAATAGGCAATATGGCAGAGTTACAGAAATACTTTCAAAGCATGTGCACTCATAATGCACAAATAACTGTGTTGCAAATTAGCTGAATTATTCATGGAGGTGCAGTGCCAAACAGCATTATCTAGACCTGAATTCCTAACAGGTTGAGTTCATTTTTCAAGAACAAAATTTGACAGTTCTTTATGATGCCTGAGTGCACACACCATATCCAAGTTTATATAATGTTGAAGCTATTGCAGGAAAAATGAAATATGCAGCCAGCCATCCCCTATGTTTCTGTATTTGGGCTAAACAAAACTGGATAAAGACTTTGGACAGAAACATTCAGTTGATTGACAAAAATGTTAAGGTGTAAACTGTAAAATAAAACCCATTTTTCACAATATTATAGAATACAAGTCAAAAAATTTGGTTTGATGTGTAATAAGGAAAGGTCCAGCAAAGATAAACAATATGTTTAGGCAACTCATATTCATGATAACCACAGGAACCAGGGAATGCCAGATAGAAGGAAATGTCAGTGTACTGACCTTTCTGTTTCCTGTATCCTTCAAACTTTTTTTTTAAATAAAATGAAGACCAGTAGCAAACTGTAGAAAATACCTTTAAATTAAAACTAGTGGCCATCCTGTCAAAAGCAATCAAGAGATTCAATCCAATTCTCATCAAAATACCAATATAATTCTTTACAGAACTTGAAAGAAAAAGTCTCCATTTCATACAGAAAAACAAACAAACAAACAAAAACATGAGAATTGCTAAAATAATCCTGTAAAACAACAAATTGTCTGGAGGTAACTCCATCTCTGATCTCAAAATGTACTATAGAACAATAGTAATAAAACTGCATGGTACTGGCATAGAAACAGAATGGTGGATCAATGGAATCGAATAGATGAACCAGATATAAACCCATATACCTACGAATAATTGATTTTTGACAAAGAAACTAAAAGCATACAATGGAAAAAAAGACATCATCTGCAACAAATGGTGCTGATCTAACTGGATGTCTACATGTAGAAAAATGCAAATAGATCCATATTTATGACCCTTCACCCTGCACAAAACTAAAGTCCAAGTAGATCAAAGACCTCAATGTAAAACCAGGTCACTAAACTTGTTAGAAGAAAAAGTGTGGAAGAGCCTTGAACTCATTGTCACAAGAGACAACTTCCTGAACAGAACACCAACAGCATAGGCTCTAAGATCAACAATCAATAAATGGGACCTCATGAAACTGAAAAGCTTCTGTAAAGCAAAGGACACTGTTTGTTGTCAGAACAGAACAACAGCCTTCAGACTAGAAAATTATTTTCACCAGCACTATATATGACAGATGTCTAATATCAAGAATACATAAAGAACTTAAGAAGTTAAACACTAATAAACCAGGTAATTCAATTTAAAAAATGGGGTACAGGTTGTTTCCTGTTTTCTTCTTCTGGCTTTCAGAGGCCCTCTTTAGCAGGTTCCTAGGTTGTTTCCTGTTTTCTTTTTCTTCTGATGTCCATCCTCTTTGCCTTTCAGGATGGGGATTGAGCATTTTTAGTTAGGGTCCTCTCTTTTGCGTAGTTTGTATAGATGTACAGATTTTAGTGGGTTTATTTTATGGAACCTGCCACAGAGGACCTCCGAAAACCTCTGCCATGCAGACTATCAAAGCAGATACTGAGCCTGATGGCCAACTGACGGGCAGAGTGAATGAAATTTTATATAAGAAGTGGGAAATAGTAAGAGCTGGAGAGGACAGGAACTCCACAAGGAGAACAACAGAACAAGAAAATTTGAACACAGGGAACTTCCCAGAGACTCATACTCCAACCAAGGATGATCTGTGGAGATAACCTAGAACCCTGACAATGCAGCCACTTCTGATGAGAACTGATAGACTAAGATCAGAAAGGAGAGGAGGACCTCCCCTATCAGTGGACTTGGGGAGGGGCATGCATGCAGAAAGGGGAGAGGGTGGGGCTGGGAGGGGAGGAGGGAGGGGCTTATGGGGGGATACAAAATGAATAAAGTGTAATTTTAAAAAAAATGGGGTACAGAACTAAACAGGGAATTCTCAATACAGGGATCTCTAATGGCAGAGAAACACATAAAGAAATGCTCAACATCCTTAGTCATCGGGAAAATGCAAATCAAAACAACCTTAAGATTTCACCTTACACCCATCAGAATGACTAACATCAGAAACTCAATTTCTGGCATTAACTGCCTTACCTCCTCAATTAGACCCAAAGAGCAGGAACTTCAATGTCCCAAGTGCCCCTCTGTTTCCCAAACCATTTTGGGTGGGAGGGGGTTCGATGCCTGGCTTCTGTTTTAGAAGGACCCAGGATCTGGGTATTTGCAGATTCTCAAGGGTGCACTCATTTACAGGCAGGTCACTTGGCAGAGATCAGGGTATCTGAGCTCTCTGCTCTCTGGTTTGGCCCTGCTTCTTTGATGTGCTCCGCCAGCTCCGTGCTGCTATCACTGCCAGGTTATGAGGTCTTGCTGCAGCTGGAGATTTCAAGGTGGTCAAGTCAGTAGGAATCGGGGTAAACAGACTTTCTGTTTTCTGGTTTGGCCCTGGTTAGTCTTAAACTGGAGGGCTGATGTGCCCCGCCAGCTCAGTGCTGCTCCACCACCAGGTTAGAAAGTCCCGTTGTAACTGGAGACTGGGTTGCTGGTCCAGATGTTTTCTGGGAAGTCCTGGGGTCTCTTCACTGTGCTCTCACAGCGCCTGGTGTGCCTAGCTAGTGTGGCGTTTCTGTCTGGTTTTGGTGAGTATATAGCGTATTTTCTGTCACTGTGGGATTGGGCGGGCCGTACTGTCAGTGATCGCGATCCTGTGGAGCTAGTATGGCATTTAGCAGACTCGGCCCCTGGGAGAATGGTGCAGCCACCAGGCGGATCTGGGACTCCGAGACAGGTACTGCTGGCACCTGCCGCTGAAGGGCTTGGAGCAGAATCCAAAAACAAACAGGGAAGGTTTCAGATAAGCCAGTGGCCAGGGGTAGGCGAAAGAACACTTCCAACATAAATCAGGATATCATGACTTCACCAGGAAACCCCAAAATAGATGCCTACTCCAATTCATCAAAAGCACAAGAAAATGACCTTAAAGCCATGCTTACCCAATTATTTGAGGCTCATAAGGAGGAAATGAACAAATCTTTCAAAGAGTTGGCCAGTCAATTGGAGGTAAAGAAAGAAGAAATAGACAAAAGCCTTAAAGAAAAACGGGCAAACATAGCCAAACAAATAGAGGCACAAGTAGAGATGAAATTAGTGGCATATAAAAAGGAAATGAACAAGGAAATAGAGTCCATCGTAGAGAGACAGGAATCCAAATTCAAACACACGAAAGAAATGGTGCAAGGCATGAAAACAGAATTAGAATGAATAAAGAAAACACAAAATGAGAAAACCCTTGAGCTGGAGAACTTGGAGAAAAGATCAGGAACCACAAAAGTAAGCATCACCAACAGAATACAAGAGATGGAAGAGAGACTCTCTGGAGCTGAAGACACACTTGCAGAAATTGATACTTCTCTCAAAGAAAAAGAAAAATCAGAAAAGTTCCAATGACAAAATATTCAAGAAGTCAAGGACGCTATGAAAAGACAAAATCTAAGAATAATTGGAATTGATGAAAAAGAAGACTCCAGGCTCCAAGGTCCAGAAAACATTTTCAAGAAAATCATAGAAGAAAATTTTCCCAACTTAAAGAAAGAGATGTTTATAAATATACAAGAAGCCTACAGAATTCCAAGTAGACTAGACCAGAAAAGAAACACATCACATCACATCATAGTCAAAACACTAAATCTACAGAACAAAGAAAAGATATTAAAAGCAGCCAGGGAAAAAGGCCAAATAACATATGAAGGTAGACCTATCAGAATCACAGCGGACTTCTCATCAGAAACTATGAAAGCCAGAAGGGCCTGGGCAAGTATCATGGAGAATCTAAGAGATCACAAATGTCAACCCAGACTACTATACCCTGCAAAGCTTTCAATCAACATAGATGGAGAAAACAAAATATTCCATGACAAAAATAATTTACGCAATATCAACACAGCAAACCAACCGTACAGAAGATACTAGAAGGAAAACTCCAATCCAACGAAAACAACTTCACCCAAGAAAAGAGGGCATACAGATAATATCCCAACAAAAACGAAAAGAAAACAAGCAATGAAACAGCATAAAATCACCGACTCCATTACAAAAGGAACTAACATGCATTGGTCACTACTATCTATCAATATCAATGGACTCAACTCCCCAATAAAAAGACACAGTCTAACAGAATGGTTGCAGAAACAGGATCCAACATTCTGTTGCATCCAAGAAACACACCTATGCAACAAAGATAAACACCACCTCACAGTAAAGGGCTGGAAAAATGTTTTTCAAGCAAATGGTTCCAGAAAACAAGCTGGAGTAGCCATCCTAATATCTAATAAAATAGACTTCCATCCAAAGTTACTCAAAAAAGATAAGGAGGGCCACTATATTCTCATCAAAGGAAAAATCCACCAAGAGGACATCACAATTTTGAATATCTATGCCCCAAATACAAGAGCACCTACATTCATAAATGAAACATTATTAAAGCTTAAATCATACATTGATCCTAATACTTTAATAGTGGGAGACTTCAACACCCCACTCTCATCAAGGGACAGATCAACCAGACAGACACCAAATAGGGAAATAAAAGCACTCACAGAATCCCTAAATCAAATGGACCTAATAGACGTCTACAGATCTTTTCACCCAAACTAAAAAGAGTACACCTTCTTTTCAGCACCTCATGGAACCTTCTCCAAAATAGACCATATAGTGGGTCACAAAGCAAGCCTCAACAGATACAAAAGGATTGAAATAATCCCTTGTATACTATCTGACCACCATGGACTAAAGCTGGACATCAACAACAACAGAAACAACAAAAAGCCAACACGCACATGGAAACTGAACAACTTACTACTCAATGACAGCTGGGTCAAGGAAGAAATAAAGAAAGAAATTAAAGACTTCCTAGAATTCAATGAAAATGAAGGCACAACATACCCAAATTTATGGGACACATTGAAAGCAGTGCTCAGAGGAAAATTTATAGCACTAAGTGCCTACAAGAAGAAATCCGTAACATCACATACAAACAACTTAATGGCCCAACTGAAAAACCTAGAAAAAAAAAGAAGCACATACACCCAAGAGGAGCAGAAGGCTGGAAATAATCAAACTCAGGGCTGAAATCAATCAATTAGAAACAAATAAAACTATCCAAAGAATCAATGAAACAAAAAGCTGGTTCTTTGAGAAAATCAACAAGATAGACAAACCCCTAGCCAAACTAACTAAAAAGCAGAGTGAAACTATCCAAATCAGCAAAATCAGAAATGAAAATGGGGACATAACTACAGATACTGTGGAAATCCAAACAATTATTAGCTCATACTACAAAAACCTATATGGCACAAAATTTGAAAATCTAAATGAAATTGATAATTTTCTTGACAGATTCCATCTACCAAAATTAAGCCAAGATCAGGTAGAAAGACTGAATAGCCCTATATCTCCCAAGGAAATTGAAGCAGTCATTAACAGTCTCCCCTCCAAAAAAAGCCCTGGATCAGATGGCTTCAGCGCAGAATTCTACAAGACCTTCAAAGAAGTGCTAACACCAATTCTCCTCAAACTCTTCCACAAAATAGAAACAGAAGGAATACTACCAAACTCATTCTATGAAGCCACAGTCACTTGATACCTAAACCACACAAAGATCCAACAAAAAAAGAGAACTTCAGACCTATCTGTCTTATGAACATTGATGCAAAAATACTCAATGATATACTTGCAAACCGAATCCAAGAACACATCAAAGATATCATCCACCATGACCAAGTAGGCTTCATCCCAGGCATGCAAGGGTGGTTCAACATACAGAAATCCATCAATGTAATCCACCACATAAACAAAATGAAGGAGAAAAACCACTGATCATCTCCTTAGATGCTGAAAAAGCATTTGACAAAGTCCAACACCCATTCATGTTTAAAGTCTTGGAGAGATCAGGAATACAAGGCACATACCTAAAGATAGTAAAGGCAATATACAGCAAGCCTATAGCCAACATCAAACTCAATGGAGAGAAACTTAAATCAATCCCACTGAAATCAGGGACAAGACAAGGCTGCCCACTCTCTCCATATCTCTTCAACATAGTACTTGAAGTCCTAGCCAGAGCAATAAGACAATTAAAGGAGATCAAGGGGATACAAATCGGAAAGGAAGAGGTCAAAGTGTCACTATTTGCAGATGATATGATAGTATACATGAGCGACCCTAAAAATTCAACCATAGAACTCCTTCAGCTGATAAACACCTTCAGCAAAGTGGCAGGATACAAAATCAACTCAAAAAAATCAGAAGCCCTCCTGTACACCAAGGCAAAAAGGTTGAGAAAGAAATTAGGGAAACAACACCCTTCACAATAGCCACTAATAACATAAAGTACCTTGGTGTGACTCTAACCAAGCAAGTGAAAGACAAGTTTGAGAAAAACTTAAAATCTCTGAAGAAAAAAATCGAAGATCTCAGAAGATGGAAAGATCTCCCGTGCTCATGGATTGGTAGGATTAACATTGTGAAAATGGCCATCCTGCCAAAAGCAATCTACAGATTCAATGGAATACCCACCAAAATACCAACTCAATTCTTTACAGACCTTGAAAAAAAGATTCTCAGCTTCATATGGAGAAACAAAAAACCCAGAATCTCCAAAACGATCCTGTACAATAACAGATCATCTGGAGGTATCCCCATCCCAGATCTCAAGCTGTACTACAGGGCAACAGTAATAAAAACTGCATGGTATTGGCATAGAAACAGAAAGGAGGATCAATGGAACCACATAGAAGACCCAGAAATAAACCCACACACCTATGAATACTCAATATTTGACAAAGAAGCCAAATCCATTCAATGGAAAAAAAGACAGTATATTCAACAAATGGTGCTGGACCAACTGGATGTCTACATACAGAAAAATGAAAATAGATCCATATTTATCACCCTGCACAAAACTAAAGTCCAAGTGGATCAAGGACCTCAACATAAAACCAGATACTCTAAATCAGTTGGAAAAAAAAGTGGGGAACAGCCTAGAACTCATTGGCACAGGAGACAACTTCCTGAACAGAACACCAACAGCACAGGCTCTAAGAGCAACAATCAATAAATGGGACCTCATGAAACTGAAAAGCTTCTGTAAAGCAAAAGACACAGTCATCAAAACAAAACGACTGCCTACAGATTGGGAAAGAATCTTCATCAACCCTTTATCTGACAGAAGGCGAATATCCAGTATATATAAAGAACTAAAGAAGCAGAAAAGCAACAAACCAAGTAATCCACTTAAAAAATGGGGAATGGAGCTAAACAGAGAATTCTCAAAAGAGGAACATCGAATGGCAGAGAAACACTTAAAGAAATGTTCAATCTCATTAGCCATTAGGGAAATGCAAATCAAAACAACCCTGAGATTTCATCTTACACCCATCAGAATGGCCAAGATGAAAAACTCAAGTGACAACACATGCTGGAGAGATTGTGGAGAAAAAGGAACCCTCCTCCATTGCTGGTGGGAATGTAAACTGGTACAACCACTTTGGAAGTCAATCTGGTGCTTTCTCAGACAATTAGGAGTAGTGCTACCTCAAGACCCAGCTATACCACTCCTAGGTATATACCCAAAATTTGCTCAAGTACACAACAAGGACATTTGTTCAACCATGTTCGTAGCAGCTTTATTTGTAATAGCCAGAACTTGGAAACAACCCAGATGTCCATCAACAGAGGAATGGATACAGAAATTGTGGTATTTTTACACAATGGAATACTACTCAGCAATCAAAAGGGAGGAAATCATGAAATTTGCTGGCAAATGGTGGGATCTAGAAAAGATCATTCTGAGTGAAGTATCCCAGAAGGAGAAAGACAAACTTGGTATATACTCGCTTATATAGACCTACAAGATATGATAAACATAATGAAATCTACTCACCTAAAGAAGATAATTAAGTAAGTGGACATGGATGAAGATGATCAATCCTCATTTAGAAAGAAAATGGGATGTGCATTGAATGTATGACAGGAATCTACCACAAAAGTCATCTGAAAGACTCTACCTAGCAGTGTTTCAAAGCAGACACTAAGTCTCATAACCAAACCATGGCAGAGTGCAGGGAATCATATGAAAGAAGGGGAGTTAGTATGATATGGAAAGGATAGGAGCTCTACAAGTACCAAATATATCCGGGCACAGGGCCTTTTCTGAGACTGACACTCAACCAAGGACCATCTATGGATATAACCTAGAACTTCTGCTCGGATGTGGCCCATGGTAGCTCAGTAACCAGGTAGTTTTCCAAAGTAAGGGGAACACGGACTATTTCTAACAGGATCTCAATGTCAGGCTCTTTGACCTCCCCCCCCCCAGGGGAGCAGCAGTCCTGTTAGGCCACAGAGGAGGACTTTGCAGCCAGCCTTGAAGATACCTGATAAAACAGGGTCAAATGAAAGGGGAGGAGGTCCTCCCCTATCAGTGGACTTGGAAAGGGGCAGGAAGGAGACCAGGGAGGGAGTTGGGGAGGGGGAGGGAATGAGGGAGTGGGATACAGCTGGGACACAGAGTTGACAAATTGTAACTAAAAATTAAAAAAAAAATAGTTCTTCTTCAAGAACCAGCTATTCCACTCCTAGACAAAAATCCAAAATCTGTTCAAGCATACAAGGACATTTACTCAACCATGTTTGAGCAGCTTTATTTGTAATTGCCAGAATTGTAATTGTCAGAAAAGATCATCCTGAGTGAGATATCCCAGAAGCAAGATGACACACATGGTATATATTCATTTCTGAGTAGATATTAGACATATAATATACTAAACATATATTATAATATACTAAACATATAAACATACTAAAATTGGTACACCTAGTGAAGCTAAACAAGAAAGGGGAACCTGGGTAAAATGAATCAATCCTCATTCAGAAAGGCAAATGGGACAGACATAGGAAGAGGGAGAAAACAGGGAACGGGGCAGGAGCCTACCACAGAAGGCCTCTGAAAAACTCTACCCAGTAAGGTAACAAAGCAGATGCTGAGACTCAGCCAAACTTTGGTCAGAGTGCAGGAAATCTTATGAAAGAAGGGGAAAAGAGAAAGACCTGGAGGGGACAGGAGCTCCACAAGGAGATCAACACAGCCAAAAACCCTGAGACTGCTACTTCAACCAAGGACCATTTATGGCGATAAACTAGAACCCATGCACAGATGTAGCCCATGGCAGATCAGTCTCCAATTGGCTTCCGTAGTAAGGGGAACAGGGACTGTCTCTGACATAAACTCAGAGGCTGGCACTTTGATCACCTCCACCTGAGGTAAGGGCAGCCTTACCAGGCCACAGAAGAAGATAATGCAGCCAGTTCTGATGAGATCTTATAGGCCTGGGTCAGATGGAAGGGGAGGAGGACCTCCCCTCTCATTGGACTGGGGAACAAATGGGCACGAGAAGAGAGGAGGAAGGGTGGGTGGGACTGAGTGGGGACAAAGGAGGGGGCTACATCTGGGATATAAAGTGAATAAATTGTAATTAATAAAATAATTTAAAAGTTTCAAATATCTAAAGATGGTATTGATAAGTAATCCACACCCTGCTTAATGTTCCATTCCATAGTAATTTTAAATGAGAAAAGGTATATGCCCATACACCCTATAAGCTTAAACACTCAGTGATCCTATGTGACATAGTTTCCTAATCATTGAGAAAGCTATGGATTAACTCAGAAAACAAAATCCCAAGAGGTTCTCAAACCTTTTTTTCCTTCACACAATAAAGAAACATAACTGATTCTTCAGGATGCAGGTCAAACAGAAGACATGTATGTGTGGTCAAAGAAACTTGTAGCATGGACAAGGTTGAAAATAACCATTGATTCATTAAAATGTTGTTCATCCAAAAGTATCTCTGTTTGGAAATGATGTGATTTTATACATAAGAAACCCTAAGGACTCCTCCTAGAAAATCTTAGAACTGATAAACACATTCATCAAAGTGTCAAGACACAAAATTAACATGCACATGCGAACACACACACACACACACACACACACACTAGCCTTCCTATGTAACAGTAGCAAATTAACAGAAAAAAAAATCAGGGAAATAATCTCATTCATGATAGCCTGAAAATTAGCCTGAATTTTTTTAATATATATATATATATATATAAAGTGTAATTAATAAAATATATATATTATTGATTACACTTTATTCATTTTGTATTGCCCCATAAGCCCCTCCCTACTCCCCTCCCGATCCCACCCTCCCTCCCCTTTCTGCATGCATGCCCCTCCCCAAGTCCACTGATAGGGGAGGTTCTCCTCTCCTTTCTGATCTTAGTCTATCTTAGTTCTCATCAAAAGTGGCTGCATTGTCATCTTCTGTGGCCTGAATTTTTTGAATAAATGTAATCAATTACATGAAAAAATATAAAGTAAGATTTAAAACACTCTAGAAAAATTAAAGACGATGAAGGAAGAGAGAAAACCTCCCACACTCGTGAACTGGGAGAGTCAATATTATGAAATGTCCATCTTACCAAATGCAGTTTAAATATTCATTGAAATAGTAATAAAAAGCTTTACTGTCATTCACCACAGAGATTTTTAAAATTCAATACTCAGAAAAAAGTAGGAAACTTTAGCTAGTCATCCTCCATCAACTAATGAAGAGAAAATGGAAGGATAGAACATATACAGTGGAATTTTATTCAGCTGTAAAGAAAAGGGAAATTTGTATAAAATGAAGCCAAAATTAAGTAAAATAACCCAGACTCAAAAAGAAAAATCCCACATATTGCTTCTCATATGTGAAATTTTTAGATTTGTGTGTTTAATTTGGTTTGTGTGTAGATGCTAGAAATATAGAAGTGGCCAACAAGTAGGGGGGAACAGCTTTAAGGAAGGGAAGGGACGGTAAGTGCTGTATATATTTAAGTGCTATACTAAGGGTTAACCCTTTAAACAGGGATTTTGACAGAGGCAAGAGAGATGAAAATGTAGGGACTGCTTAGCTAAAACTAAGAGTGGGTGAAAACCATTATGGAAATATACTACACAGTATTTGTTAAAGATAATTTAATTATTAGTAAAGCATAGTACTGGCATAGAAACAGACTGGTGGATCAATGGTTTCAAATCAAAGACTAGAAATAAATCCACACACCTGCAAGACAACCTTTTGACAAAGAAGCAAAAACATAAAATGGAAAAAGATAGCATCTTCAACAAATGTTGCTCATCTAATTGTTTACATGTAGAAAAATGCAAATATATCCATATTTAACACCCTACACAAACATAAAGTCTAAGTGGATCAAAGATCTCAACATGAAACCAGACAGATATAGTCATCTGTAAGAAGAAAAAGTGGGGAATAGCCTTGAACTCATTATCACAGGAGACAACTTCCTGAACACCAACAGCACAGGCTCTAAGATCAACGATCAATAAATGAGACCTCATGAAACTAAAAAGCTTCTGTAAAGCAAAGGACACTGTCATCAGAACAAAACGACAGCCTACAGACTGGGAAGGATCTTCACCAACCCTACATCTGACAGAGGACTCATATCCAGAATATATAAAGGAATAATAAAAGAGGGGGAACCGAACACAGGCACCTGGCATAATAATATTGTCCTTGGGAGAGAAGGCTTAGCTCATGAAAATGTCAGTGCCCGGTATTTGCATTCTCTATGAGTTATTGGTCTGGGGGTTCCTAGAGACTCCCTAACAACACAGGATGCTGCATTACTCATAGATGTTTACCATAATTGGACAATATGACTCTTTTTGATGAAGACAATGTATTTTGGGCATGAGACCAAAAAATCAAAAAAAAAAAAAAATCACACTGTCACTGTTCCCAAAACACTTCTTTCCTTCCTTCTTGCTTTTCTAGTAGAGGGAGGTACTATGCAGGACAGAGGGGAAGAAAAATCACCTGTGATATTATCCATTAGTGACCATGAATGCCACAGTACTGACCTGCCAGACAAGATGTGCTCACTGGGGCAAAGGTGATGTGAAGGTTATGGGGGTAGCCTGCTACTTTCTGATTAGATTTGAAGCCTGCTTCACAGGATGAAATTCAAAACTTTGATTGTAATTCAAAGTCTACTGACCAGGAAGTCATAGGCTCTGATAGTGGTCAGGGAGGTTCTAATGCTGTTGTGTTTTTAAATTGGCATGCTGTCAAATTTCCTCCTAAATATTTATGCATGTACACATGGGTTAGTGCTGTTCTCTACCTTCATAATTATAGTTTCTTTCTGCAGCAGTCAGTAGTTAAGGCAGAGACTCATAACTGGCCAAAGTACTTAGAGTAAATAATCATTGATTGATTATATGTAAAGGAACTTCTATGTCAACCACCTCACCACAAGACTCAAAGAGCATTTATGGAAAAGGGGGAGAAAAGAACTTAAGAGCTAGAGGACTCAGAGGAGCGCTTGGAAAAGTTATCCTCTAACATGACTTATCTGTTGGGCTGGTGATTGTGCAATAGCTGTGGTCACCTGCACAGGGCTTATGCAAGGACAAGACAAAAACATCATTGCACATTCCAGCAGACAGCAGAAACTAAAAATGAGATGGGGAGGGGTTTTGGGAGGTGTCTATAGGCACTGAGGGAGAAAAAATCAATATACATTACATAGTTGTATGAACTTGTCAATGAATAAAAATATATCCTGAAAGTTAAAATAAAAATGTATACTTGAATTAAGAACAAACATACTTCCCAATTTTATAATGAGCTTATAGCTGAAATGGGTAAGTATTTAATTCTAAGTGACATAGTCATGTTAGCAACATTTAGAATGCAGCCTACCCCACACATAAGACACCAGCATAGAATATTATGGAAACGCTGAATTTAGCTTGAAAATGGTCCATAATTTTCCCAGAGGAAGAGACATTTGCTTTGTCTTAAGAGCAGTTTTGTAATTGGAGAGCAGAAAATGGAATATGGATAAAGCACTGTGGAGGGAGAGCAGTTGAAAAGGTAAGCTCCCTACAGACTCTAAAATGAGTCTACATGGCTCAGATATAAAATGAGGCCAGACCAGTGAGGACCAGAGTATGGGGATTGCATGGCTCTAAAGGACTGAAATGCTACACTAAAGGGCTTAGAGTTTACCAGAAAAACAATGGAGACCTCAGTTATCTGTTTCTCATAGTCAAACAAAACAATCTGGCCAAAAGCAACAGAAACACATTCTCCACTGCATGCTCCAGGACAGTTGTCAAATGAAGTTTCAACATATTTAGTAAGATAGATACCATACAAAAGCCTTTTCTAACCACAAGAAAAATTTAGATATCCACAGCAGACGAAACACTGGAAAAATCCATAAATCTGTGTAAATTAAACAACATAGCAATCAAAGAAAAATCAAAATGAAAATTATTAAATATTTCAGGACAACAAAAAGGAAAAACACATCTTACCAAAACTTGTGTGACATGGTGTAATAGACAAGATTGATAGATATAAGCTATAACATTTTGAAAGAAACAAGCTGAAATTATACACAATAGATATAAGTATATATGTATATAAACACACACACACACACACAATGGAAATTAAGCCACTTGGGCTGCCAATGTTTTCCATAAGAACCATAGTCTAACAACAACAACAACAACAACAAAAACCTAGAGTACCAGGCAGAGGAATTCTTATGAAAGGTTGGTCAGGGTAGTATGGTTGACTCTGAAAATAATCAAGCTTACTGATTTTGATTTCCTTTTAGCTTTTGATTTCATCTCAGGCTTGAGGGTGGCCCCTGTTACTGAAGACAGCTCACACTTAAGATACAGGACTCTAATGAGACGATTTAAGCTGAATCCTACCTGCACCTCTTTCATACTGTCTACATTCCACAGCTCCCGAAAAGGATATGAAAGCTGCTAATAGAGAAGAGCATTAAAACAGTTCCACCCATCTGCGACACCTATGAACCACAATTACCAGCTTGACAAAATATTCCTAAAGCTACAAAAAGTGGTTTGCCTGTTCATGGCAACCAACAGCTTAAAGCCCAGTAAACAAGAGGAAAATCATACATGGTACTAGAAACCTCTTCAGCTTCCTGGGGCTGGTAGGTCATGGACCTTAGAAAAAAATCTTTACTGACATTTTTAAGTTTATTTATTTATTATTATTTTTAATTTTTATTAATTACAATTTATTCACTTTGTATCCCAGCTGTAGCTCCCTCCCCCATCCTCTCCCATTCCCACCCTGCCACCCTTTTCTTCTCCTATGCCCCTGCCCAGTCCACTCAGAGGGGAGGTCCTCCTCCCATTCCATCTGACCCTAGTCTATCAGGTCTCATCAGGACTGTCTTCTTTATCTTCCTCTGAGGACTGGTAAGGCTGCTCCTTCCTCAGGGGGAGGTGATCAAAGAGCCAGCCACTGAGTTCATGTCAGAGATGGTCCCTGTTCTTATTATGGGGAACTCCCTTAGACACTGAGCTGCCATGGGCTAATTCTGTGCAGGGGTTCTAAGTTACCTCTATGCATGGTCCTTGTTTGTAGTATTGGTCTCAGAAAAGAACCCTGTGCCCAGATATTTTGGTTCTGTTGCTCTCCTTGTGGAGGTCCTGCTCCCTCCAGGTCTTTCTATCTCCCCCTTCTTTCATAATATTCCCTGCATTCTGCCCAAAGTTTGGCTATGAATCTCAGCATATGTTACGACACCCTGCTGGGTGGAGTCTTTCAGAGGCCTTCTGTGATAGGCTCTTGTCCTGTTCCCTGTTTTCTCCCTCTTCCTATGTCTGTCCCATTTGCTTTTCTGAATGAAGATTAAATATCTTACTCAGGGTCCTCCTTCTTAATTAGCTTCCTTAAGTGTACTGATTTTAGTATGTTTATCCTATATTATATGTCTAATATCCACTTATAAGTGATCCACTTATACCCTGTGTGTCTTTCTGCTTCTGGGATAGCTCATTCAAGATGATCTTTTCTAGATCCCACCATTTGCCTGCAAATCTCATGATTTCCTTGTTTTTAATTTCTGAGTAGTATTCCATTGTATAAATGTACTACAATTTCTGTATCCACTCTCCAGTTGAGGGGCGTCTGGGTTATTTCCAGATTCTGGATATTACAAAAAAAGCTGCTACAAATGTGGTTGAGCAAATGTCCTTGTTTCATACTTAAGCATATTTTGGATACATGCCTAGGAGTGGAATAGCTGGGTCTTGAGGAAGCACTATTCCAAATTATCTGAGAAAGTGCCAGAATGACTTCCAAAGTGGTTGTACAAGTTTACACTCCCACCAGCAATGGAGGAGGGTTCCTCTTTCTCTACGGCCTCTCCAGCATGTGTTGTCACTTGAGTTTTTGATGTTAGCCATTCTGATGGGTGTAAGGTGAAATCTCAGGGTCGTTTTGATTTGCATTTCCCTGATGACTAAGGATGTTGAGCATTTTTTTAAGTGCTTCTCAGGTATTCCAGATTCTTCTGTTGTGAATTCTTGATTTAGCTCCACGCTTAATTTTTTAACTGGATTATTTGATTTGTTGATGTCTTTTTTTTTTAAGTTCTTTGTATATTTTGAATATTAGCCCACTGTCTGCTTTAGGGTTGGTGAAGAACTTTTCCCAATCTGTAGTTTGTTGTTTTGTTCTGTTGACAGTGTCCTTCAACTTACAGAAACTTCTTAGTTTTAAGAAACCCCATGTATTAATGAATTAATTGTTGATCTCAGAGCTTGTGAATAGCTCTACTTCAAGACCCAGCTATACCACTCCTGGCCATATACCCAAACAATGCTCAACCGTTCAAAAAGGACACTTGTTCAACTATGTTCATAGCAGATTTATTCACAATTGCCAGAAACTGGAAACAACCTAGATGGCCCTCAACCAAAGAATGGGTTCAGAAATTGTGATCAATTTATACAATGGACTACTCCTCAGCTGTTAAAAACAAAGAAATCATGAGTTTTTCAGGCAAATGGATGAAACTAAAAAAGATAATCCTAAGTAAGGTAACCCAGACCCAGAAAGACGTACATGGTAGGTACTCACTTATAAGCTGATATTAGATCAGCTTATACAAGATAACCACACTACAATCCACAGACCCAAAGAAGCTAAGTAAGAAGGAGGGCCCAAGGGAGGATGCCTGAATGTCACTCAGATGCGGAAATAGAATAGAGAGCAGAAGTGGATGAAGAGAAGGAAATGGTCAGGAGATGGTTTGAGGTGGGAAACAAGGTGGGCATCAGATGGAGCAGAACAGTTGTGGGAGATAAGAGAACTGGGAACAAGAAGAGAAACTGAGCTGGGACATCTCTTTTTCAAGCTGGAGGCCTGCTACAGTGTAGGCTCCTGGGAGGATATACGTGTGACTCTAGCTGAACCTCTTAACAGGGGGAGACATGAAGACTGAAGTGACCACCTCCTACCCAGGCAGGACTAATAGAAGGAGGGGAACAACAACCCACTAACAAAACCTTTGATCCAAAAACTACCCTGCCTACAGGAAGTTCAAGGAATAAAGAAGGAAAAAGGATTGATGAAATTTCCAACCAATAATTGGACCAAACTGAGACTCACTCCAAGGTAGAGAGCCAGCCCTGACATTATTAATGATACTCTGCTATGCTTGCAGACAGGAGTCTAAATTGACTGTGCTCTGGGAGGCTTCAACCAGCAGTGCCTCAAGGCAGATGCTGGACTTGCAGCAAGGATGGGGCAGAGCTCTGAAAGCGTTGGGGGAAAGATGGAAGGACCTGGAGGGAACAGAAACCTCACAAGAAGACCAACAGAGACACGTAACCCAGGGGCTTACAGACTGGGACATCAACTAAGGAGTATGCATGGTCTGGACCTAGGCCCCTGGGACATATGTGGCCAAGGGGCAGCTTGGTCTTCATATGGGCACCTGGAGAGTGGAGGGAGGAGTGTTTCTCACATAGACTCTATTGCCTGCTTTTGGATCACTTCCCCCTGGCTGTGCTGCCTTTCATGGCCTCAGGGGACAAGAATATGTTCAATCCTGCTGTGACTTGATGTGCTGGAGAGGGTTGAGTGGGGAGAGAGTCTCACCTTTTCTGGGGGAAAAGGGAGAGGGGAAGGGAAAAGGAGGGAAAGTGGGAGAGTGGGAGGAGAAGAAGGAGGGGACATCCTTGGGATGTAAAGTAAATAAACAAATAAAAATGAAAAAAAAAAAAGAAAACCTAAGATTTGAGCTTTTACATGAACATTCATGCCCATAGCATTGTTCACAATGGCCTAAATATGGAAGCAATGTGTGTCCAGTTATGGAAGATTCTGTAAGCAAAATGCAGTATTCATACACCACATTACCACAAACTGGCTCAAAGAATAATGAACAATAAAAGAAGGCTTAAGGACAGTTCAGTGACTAAGAGCAGTTGCTGTGCAAGCATGAGGAGCTTAGTTCCACTGTCAGTGCCTCTCTAAAGAAAACCAAGCACAATCAAGCATATCTGTGGCTTCAGTGCCAGAGGCTGCAGAGACAGAGAGTAGGAAGCAGAGTGCAAGCCCATGGGCTTGGTCACCAGCCAGTCTGCCTGCAAGGATGAGCTCCAGATTCATTGGAAGATGCTCTCTCAAAGGAAAAAGGCAGAGTGTAGAAGAATAGGACTTCAATGTCCTCCTCTAGCTTCACAGATGGGCACATGCACCTACAAAACACAAGTGCATCAACACTACACACACATACACCAACAAACCATATAGCGAAGACAAATGCATTGATCGAGGTTCTGGAAGCCTGTAAATGCAAGTGAGAGCAGGTTTAGTGAGGAGGGTTGCTTGTTTGTGCTAAGATGGCACTTAATGGCCACATCCCCTAAGGAGGAAAATGCTGACTCTTAACAGTGAAGTGCAGAAGGGCAAAGCAGGGGACAAATTCTCCCTACCATACACTTCAGTGGGGGAAATAATTCTGTTCACAAGAGAGCAGGCCCCTAGGCCTAATCATCTACTAAATGCCACACTTCTTACTACTATTACATTGGCAACTCTTGAACTCTGAAGAAACACATTCAAGATATAGAGCAGAAGTGCTTTGAGACAGCGTGTAAGTAAAATAAGCCAGATGTTTATAACTCCACTAGATGAGCTGCCTAGAATACTCAGATTCACAGGGACAGAAGTCCATTGGTTTTTTTTTCAGTAGTACAGGAAGGGAGAGAGAGAGAGAGAGAGACAGAGAGAGAGAGAGAGTGAGAGTTGTTTACTGAGGACAGATGTTAAGTTTTATAATGAAAAGTGTTGTGGAGATGGAATTACATAAAATGAGAAAACTTAATAATAATGAACCACAAATTGAAAGCAGATAAGGGGGTAGGTTTTATGTTATGTGTATTTTACCACAAAAGCAGAGTTACTTAAAAAAGATAGTAGAGAAGACTTGGAGCAAAGAATGACAGAATATTTTCTGTATTTAAGGAAGATAAATCAGCAACATGGACATAAAATTAAAAGAGGGAAAAATAGAAAATCTTGCATGAAGGCATGAAGGAAAATGACACTTCAGGAAGAGGATACACTATGCTACATAAATCCTAGTAGGGTGGCAAGTAGCAAGAGCTTGTGAACAATATGAGGGGTAACCCAGAGGAAAGGTAGACAGCTTCAGGATGTGTCCTGGGAGCAAACTGAAAGTAGCCATGTCACTAATAAGGAAAAAGAGGAAACCACAGGTAAGGATGTAGAACAGCTGTGTTAAATGAGGTAAAGGGAAACTTTCACAGGAATTTATCCACCAGTTGCTGTTTGTAGAAACATGAGTTCTCAGACTAAAATGTTCCCGCTCCTGTAAACTCAAATACTGAATGTCATTCCTGGCATGGTGATACTAAGAGTGGGCTTGGTGGATATGATTGCATTATAGAGCTGGAGTCCTAATAATATGAACTCTTCTCTCTCCCCCCTCTCTGTCTTTCTCTCTCCTTTCTCTCCCCCTCTCTCCCTCTTTCTCATCTCTCTCTGTCTCTGTTTCTGTCTCTGTCTCTGTCTCTCTCTCTCTCTCTCTCTCTCTCACACACACACACATAATCAGAGGTAATTATAGACAATATAAATAAACCAACCAAAGATCCCAACAGGATTCTGAATCCATAATTACTTGATCTTGGACCTCCGAGCTACAGAACTCTAAGAGGAGTTCTATGAGGAGACATAGACATCTATGAGGAGATGTTTATGAAAACAAGCTATAGCATCTTGGGTAGATTAAAGAGAGTCTCATGCTCAGAAATGCCTTGGGTTGAAAAGCACATACATACTTATATATAGACAGAAAACAGACAAACAGATAGATAGATCATGAATGAAATCATGAGTGGATAATGATTAGAATGTAGGAGAAATTATTCTAGAGGGAACAAGTAATTCATTCAAGGTTTCCCAGAAGCCAAAAAGCCCATGTCATCTCAGTAACATAAATTCTTCACCAAAGCTTTATGTATTCAACTGAATGGAGCCTTTATTCTTACATGAACTAATAACTATAATTTTTTAAAAACTATTATCATAATTTATCTTTTAAAATCAGACTTTTACTATGTGGCTCAGGTAGACCTCAAAATTTTTCCAATCCTTCTATCTCAGTGCCCCTGGTGCTTAGATTACAGGCAAGAGCCACTGAGCCCAGCTGGAATTGTTATCTTTAGTGTTACTAATCTGCAAGTCATGACACTTTTAGACAGGATAGCCTAGAAGGGTAAGCCTTATATTGTCAATTTTTTAAAAAAATATTTAATTAAGCCCTGTAGATATGTATTGTGAGTACTAATTCAGTAGTTATAGGACATACAACCTTAGAAAATATTGATCTTAGCACATTCCTGCATAATTATGGGAATTAATAGCTATAATGTTCACTTGTTGAGAACAGCCAATTCCACTTAATGGGCAGAGACTACTAGAAGCTTAGCTTCATGTATGATGGTTTTGTGCTGTTTGGAGGCATAGTTGATGGGGAATTTATTTCCTGTCCTCAGGGAACTCCTGGATTTTAGATCCAGACTGTGTGCATCTCTCATAGTCCACAAACACAGTTGGTGGTGCTAAACTTGGAAAATGTTTGTTGTTGAATACCATGGTGACAGAACGATGTCTCATTTGATTCCAAGCTTACAGAGGAGGAGCTAAAGAATATTCCTGTAAGTCAATCTGTGAAGAAAAATAGATGAACAAATAAGACACACACACCAGGACAGGATCAGTTCAGATTTCAACCGATTAGGAAAGCAGTGACCATGAAACAAGGACTGTCTCATGAAAGACAGTCTCATTACTGTCAGATGGTGGTAGGAATCAGAAATTACAGCAAAGGCTAAAGGGCCCTGGGGCCTCCCATGGAATGATAAGGGTCACTTAGCCTAAGACAGAATTTGAATATAAACAGTTGTACAGGTAAAGAATCATCCCTCCTGCTGAATCCCCAGTTGAGTTGATGGACCTTTGTGTATGAGAATATTGAAATTTTCTACATCTTTCCAAAAAAAAAAAAAAAAAAAAAAGGAAAAAAAAAAAAAACAGGACAGCTCTTTACCCTAGTAACATCTTTGTAATGAAGTTATAGCTAGTATTCCAGGATGACCTTGAACTTGTAACCCTTTCTCCTTTTTCTCCCAACTGCCAAGGGTACAGGTGTGTGACACCCCACTAAGTTCTGTTCCAGAGCTCTAAAAAAATTGAATCAAAAACTCTAAGTCTGTAGTTTTACATTTTTGTGAGTGCACATTTTTAGTGATTGCAATAGACAGTCCATTTAAATATGTAAAGTCAATAATTGCAGTTTTGGACCAGAGTTTTTTGTTGTTGTTGCATTGTTTTGCTTTGTTTTGTTTCATTTAGTTTCATTTCATTTAGTTTTGGAACATTTAGGTGAAAATATACATACAAGAAACATGATACAACTTTTCTCCTCACTTGTACAAAAGCACAAACATCAAAATAAATACAGGAAATTTCATGAGAAAATTATTGCCTGATCACAGGCCTTCTGAGCCCATGAAGGACAATAAAAGAATGTTTTTAAACATTATATTAATTAAAACACCTATTTTAAAAGACTCTGTATTTTCATACTCAAGGAATGACTGGGACTATATAAATTATAATATTTTTCCTCCTCAGAAAAAACAGAAACTTTCAAATAAGTGAAATGCAGCATGGAAACAAGCAGAAGCAGGATTGCTTGGCTGTGAGCTGAACATTTAGGGGCTCTCTGGTGTTTGTAAGTAAGAGGAAACTAAGAGCAAGAGACAAATGACAAAAATAGATGTTTCTGTACTTTGGTTGGAATTTGACATCGTAGGAAAACTGTGCGATTCCTAGGGGCTCCTTGCTCACTGTAAAGCCACAGCGGAAGTGGCGAGGAGTCAGGGGTGGTAAAGTTCTGCAAGAAAAGTCATACTCAAGTCCAGAGACCCACTTCTACAATAACTAGTTGGAAGCAACTGGTATATGTAAAATTTTGTCCAGTAATTCTGACTAAGTGTGGTAGAAAATTTGTGGCATTATAAATGGGATAATGATGGCAATGTTCTATAATAAAACACAGAGTTTAGATGAATGGATTTCAGTCTCATGAGATGAAATGAGTGTATTTTATATGCATTTACATGTGTTCATTTTATAAATATACATACATATATTCCCATGCCAGTTGACAAGGGGTTTTCAAGTTTCTCATCTAATATGTTTTTATATTATATCTTGAAATTTGAATAACAATTTGGATTTCTATAATTTACATGAAGTAAATGATGTGAATTTCTCACTTCTCTATGTATATAACATTTGGCTATGGAATCTCATATATGTCACTCTCATTTGGTAGCAGATATGGCAAATTTCAGTGAGCAGGATACTAAGGATTTCTAGTTTCTAAGCCATTTGCTGTGATATTCTGTATGTTTCTCAAATCATGACAAACTTCCATAACTATATCTCTTTTGTAGACTGTATGACTATCTACCTAAGATTATGCATTCATTCAACCACCTCTCTCTCACAGATTGAACTCTGAGACAAATGGAAAATATTCACTGTGAGGAAGACCCAGTGTGGTGAAAAGATGAATTTCAGTGCATTAATTAAAATGTCAATGAATAAGTGCTATTAGTTTTAAGGTACTGTATGTTATAAGAAAACAAAAGAAGAGCAGTCACATTATACAAAGTAAGGGAACAAGAGAAAGGTAAAGTGGTACCAGTTAGACCAGAAAGATGTGAGAAGTTTAGTATGGCCCATTCATCAGTTGTAGCACATCCATCAGAGTAGTAAAGGTACCTCTAGGAAAGCTGGCAGCTGGTAAGCACTGCCTTCTGGCTGCTGGAGAGAATGATTTGAATTCACTGTGCATTAGTAAGTGTAAAAGGCATAATGTGACATTAGAAACAGAGCTAAGAAGCAGAAATGCCAAGGGAAAAAAGTTTTAAACAGAATATTGATGCAATAAGAATAGTGTAGTGATTTAGAAAGAAAGCCCTTTACCAGTATTTGGAGAGTAGATGCAAGTATAACCTACTCAGTATAAAAATAAAGCAAACCTTTATTTTGGTGACCGTTGATGATAAATTTGGTGACTCTGGAAACATAGGTGGAAAAGCAAATGGATTTGACAAACAGTGTGAATAACTGTCAGGATTTTGGAACATGAAGAGACAAGAGATGCATCTGAGTTATTGAGCATCTGAGCATGGTAGGTAAACTGGTTTGCACAGGAAAGGACTTTTTTATACAGGACCTACTTGGACATTAAGACCAACAATTGACAAATGAGACCTTGTGAAACTTAAAAGTTCTTGTATAGTAAAGGGCCTTGCCAATTGAGTGAAGAGGCAGCCTGCCAAGTAGGAGAAAAAAAAAAGTCACCAGCTTTACATCTGACAGAGAGTTAGTGTCTAGAAATATGTAAAGGACTCAAAAACTAAATACCAAGAATACAAACAACTCAGTTAAAAATAGGTACATGGCATAAAACAGTTAAGTTCTCAAAAAGAAAGAAATACAAAGACTGGGAATTTGTTTTCAATATTCAACTGTAGTCATCAAATAAATAAAGTTTAATACTATTTTGAAATTTCAGAATGACAAAGATTTAAAAAAAATATTACAACAGATGCTGATGGAACAGGAAGACTCAGATCAGGTGAGAGATGATCAGACAGCATCAAGGAGTTAAACTGGAGTTACCCTATATTGGAGAGCAATGCTTCCCTAGATAACACAGCTATTAGATGGAAATTACATCACCAGGTTACCTCCTTTTTAAAATGCTGGTAAACGGAGTTGCATAGACTTGCCCTCGAACAGTACAGAGTACTGTCACTGTCCTGACTTTTGCTCCAGAATTTGATGGTAAGACCTTACTGCTAAAGGCTGCACACACTTTCGTAGGAGAATATGGAGAAACCAAGCAGGCACAACACTAGACTCTTCTCACTTTCCTTACTTTCTAGCTGCCATGGTGCTAGAGCAATTGCATATGAACTCACTGCATCCATAACTGCATGTTCAAGACCAAGGTAGCAAAAATCCTAGTATGTAAAGAGGAGCAGCTTCTGAATTTCTATCACTAAAGCTGAGGAGACACTGTGTTTTGAGAATGTCTGGAGTAAGAACAATCACCTTTCGTTGTAGATGTGGCCCCTGAGAAACCCCCTACCCTCCAGCAGATTGTTTTACACCCCTGTATTCTAACTAAACTCACTGGGTTTAAAGACCATTTAGGTGTACAGATTTTAGTATGTTTATCCTATCTTATAGGTCTAGTACCCACTTATAAGTGAGTATATACCATGTGTGTCTTTCTGCTCCTGGGATAGCGCACTCAGGATGATTTTTTTTTCTACATCCCACCATTTGCCTGCAAAATTCATGATTTTCTTGTTTTTAATTGCTTAGTAGTATTCCATTGCATAAAAGTACCACAATGTCTGTATCCATTCCTCCGCTGAAGGACATCTGGGTTGTTTCCAGGTTCTGGCTATTACGAATAAGGCTGCTACAAACATGGTTGAGCAAATGTCCTTGTTGCATATATCTTAGGCATATATCTTTTGGATCTTGAGGAAGCGCTATTCCTAATTGTCTGAGAAAGCACCAGCTTGATTTCCAAAGTGGTTGTACAAGTTTACATTCCACCAGCAATTGAGGAGGGTTCCACTTTCTCCACAGCCTCTCCAGCAATGTTATCTCTTGAGTTTTTGATGTTAGCCATTCTGATGGGTGTAAGGTGAAATCTCAGGGTCGTTTTGATTTGCATCTCTCTGATAGATAAGGATGTTGAGCATCTCTTTATGTGTTTCTCTGCCAGTCTATATTCTTCTACAGAGAATTCTCTGTTTAGCTCCATACCCCATTTTTAATTGGGTTGCTTGAATTATTGCCTTTTAACTTCTTTCCCAGAGGTAAGATGATCAATACTCACATAGAAAGACAAAGGGGATAGACAGTGGAAGTAGGAGAAAACAAGTAACTGGACAGGAGCCTACCACAGAAGGCCTCTGAAAGACTCTACCTAGCAGTGTATCAAAGCAGATGCTGAGACTCATAACCGAACCTTCTGCAGAGTGCAGGGAATCATATGAAAGAAGAGAGAGTTAGCATGACCCATAGTGGACAGGAGCCTCACAAGGTCCAAATATATCAGGGCACAGGGGTCTTCTATGAGACTATTTTTCTAACCAAAGACCATGCATGGATATAACCTATAACCCCTGATTGGACATAGCCCATAGTAGCTCAGTAGCCAATGGGTTCCATAGTAAGGGGGACAAGAATTATTTCTGACATGAACTCAATGACTGGCTCATTGAGCTTCAGAGGAGCAGCCATACTAGGCCACAGATAAGGACATTGCAGCCAGTCCTGAATATACCTGATAAGCTAGGGTCAGATGGAAGGGGAGGAGTCCCCTATCAGTGGACTAGGAAGGGGTCAGAGAGATGAGGGAGGAAGAGGGGGTTGGGAGGGAAAGAGAGAGGGGCTACGGCTGGGATACAAGTGAATGACCTGTGATTAAAATAAAAATAAAAATAACAGACAGAGCTCATAAACTTGAAAAAGAATACTAGTCTGGAGGTGTAGAAAAGAAATTGCAAAGGAGGGAAAACAGGATGTAATTGATCACAATACATTATTAATACAGTTAAAAGAAGACTAAAGCAATAAGTTGTCTTCTAATAATGCTTTGTCTTACCTATACCAAATTACAATAAGCATGATCATGTCAATGTACTCCTTGATGCAAATGAAGTTTCCCATTCTTTTCCCCAATAAATTATTACCTGAAGTTATTAAAAACAAAAAGGCATCAAGAGCATTGTTCTATGTGAAAAGTAACCATAGTAACATAATTATCAAATTACACAGTTGCTTGCCCTTCCATTTTGATTTTGAAAAAGGTTATGTGATCAAATTGCTTGTTTGTGTATTTTATTTTTTTTACAACCTGGTGTTCAATTAATTTTGGCTTTGTAGTCAAGGCAGATCTCTTTTTTCAAACCATACCTATTCCAAAGTGCAAATTTAAACATCTAGAAACTCTCAAATCTTCCTTCCAACTTCCCTCCATAGTTCTGACTATCTGGTCAATTTTGGCAAGCACAATCCTTGCAATGAAACACATGGGTGAAAAGGCATCACTATGAAATAATGACACATGGTTCTGTGTGCTTTCCTGATACCCTGTAGCCATGCTGACTCAGCAACAAGATCATAAGCCAGGGCTGGCTTCAGGGCAGTGCTTTCACAAAAGGGATGCTAAAGCACAAAATAAAACAAGCAAAGACTGACAAGGTTTTTAAATAGAGGTCCAGTCATAAGTCGCAATTCATTTCTCCCAGGAATTGATGAGGAGCCAGAGTGACCAATAGGACATCAGTTAAACAAGGAGTTGGCAATATCCCAAGGTGATGATGTTTTCAAATTTTTAATCACATATACTCAGAACTTAACCCTACCCACTAGTGAAAGGATGAGGTAAAGCTAAGAAAAGCCAAATAGCCAAATTCATTCAAGTAACTGAAAGTTCATCTCCAGGAAAGTTGTTGGCGATGCTAAGTACTTTGACGAAAATGTAAATAAAACAGTTGGTTACAATACATATTTCAGCATACCTAAGCTTGAGACCTATCTAAGATTTGTATTACTGTTAAAAATCCTCAAGTGAATACAAAGAAGTGAGATAAATAATGAAAACTCTCTCAGCCTTTGACAAAAGCCTATTATTTGAGTTACACACACACACAGGCTCACAGTTCTTTGTCACAGTAAAAAGTACCTTTTTCTTCAGTTTGAATTTAGAAGCTTCATCCTGGAGACATTGTTTCATTATAAAAGGCACCAACCATATCATTCTCACCATAAAGTCCACTGCAAGAAGAATACTATATTTTTCTTTAGCTTCCTTTGTTTTTTCCTTTCTTCTTTCTTTCTTCCTTTCCTACCTTCTTTTCTTTCTTTCTTATTTACATTATTTATTTATTTGATCACTTTACAGCCTAATGCCAGCCCTCCTCCTTTCTTCCCAGTCCCAACCTCATGTCCCCTCCCCGTATCCCATCTCTCCTCAGATAAGAGGTGGGCCCCAAGGAGTACCAACCCACCCTGGCATTACAAGTCACAACATGACAATGTTCCTTTTCCACTAAGGCCTGACAAGGCAGCCTATCTAGGGGAAAGGGATACAAAGGCAGGCAACAGAGTTAGAGGCAGCCCCTTCTCCCATTGTTAGGAAAACTCACATGTTGACCAAGCTACATATCTGCTACCTATGTGTAGTAGGTCTACATACAGCCTTTTCATGCATTTTGATTGGTGGTTCAGTCTCTGAGCCACATGGGCCCAGGATCGTTTACTCTGGAAGTCTTCTTGTGGTATCCTTGACACCTCCTGGTCCCTCTATACTACCTCCCACTCTCCCACAAAATTCCCAAGTCTCGCCTATTTGTCTGTGAGTCTCTGCATGTGTTTCCATCAGCTGCTGCATGAAGCCCCTCAGAAGACAGTTATGCCAGGTTCTTGCCTGCAAGCATAGCAGACAATCACTAATAGTGACATGGGTTGGTTCTCTCACATAGGGTAGTTCTCAAGTTGGGCCAGTCATTGGTTTGCCTTTTCCTCAATCTGTGCTCCATCTTACACTTCTTGCAGGCAAATTTCATGGGTGGGTTGGTGTGCCCCTCCCTCCACTGGAAGTCCCACCTGGCTATAGAAGATGGCAACTTTCAGGCTCATTAACCACTGCTGCTAGGAGTCTCAGCTAGGCTCATACATTCCTGGGAGCCTCCACTGTCTCAGATATTTTCTAAACACTTGGCCATACACAGAGCATGACTAAGATACTGGATATTTATTCCATCACTCTAATCCATAATTCCACACCTAGAGACCGTCCTTTCTCTCAAGGTCACATCAGTGTTTCCCCAGTTAATAATTTACACACTATGCCTTTGAACACTCCTTTTGGTCTGTACTGCTAAAAGTGCTACACACAGTCTTCTACAGAAGAGACAAGAGCTGGAACAGGCAAGCACAAGCATTCTCAGTGAAAGACTCAGAGTCTGATGAATTCAGTTTAAAGCAACCAAAGCAAAACCATGTTAAGCTCCACTCTTTATTTAAAAAAAAAAAAAAAGTTCTCCTTGAAAGAAAAATTCTCACCTTCTTATGGAACAACAAGAAACCCAGAATTGCTAAAACAATTCTCTACAGTAGAAGATCTTCAGGAGGTACCTTCATCCCTGATCTCAAGCTGTACTATAGAGCAACAATACTAAAAACTGCATGGTACTGGCATAGAAACAGACTGGTGGATCAATGGAATCAAAGAGAAGACCCTGACATAAATCCACACACTTATGGACACCTGATTTTTGACAAAGATGCCAAATCCATTCAATGGAAAAAAGACAGCATCTTCAACAAATGGTGCTGGTGTAACTGGAAGTCTAAGTGTAGGAAAATGCAAATAGATCCATACTTATCACCCTGCACAAAACTGAAGTCCAAGTGGATCAAAGACCTCAACATAAAACTAGACACACTAAACCACTTAGAAGAAAAAGTGGGGAATACCCTTGAACTCATTGGCACAGGAGACAACTTCCTGAACAGAACACCAACAGCACAGGCTTTAAGAGCAACAATCAATAAATAGGACCTCATGAAACTGAAAAGCTTCTGTATAACAAAGGATACTGTCCTCAGAACAAAACGACAGTCTACAGATTAGGAAAAGATCTTCACCAACCCTATATCTGACAAAGGGCTAATATCCAATATATATAAAGAACTAAAGAAGTTAAACAGCAAAAAATCAAGTAATCCAATTAAAAAATGGGGTACAGAATTGAACAGAGAATTCTCTGCAGAGGAATATTGAATGGCAGAGACACACTTAAAGAAATGCTCAACCTCATTAGCCATCAGGGAAATGCAAATCAAAACAACCCTAAGAACACTACCAAACTCATTCTATGAAGCCATAGTCACTTTGATACCTAAACCACACAAAGATCCAACAAAAAAAGAGAACTTCAGACCTATCTCTCTTATGAACATTGACGCAAAAATACTCAATAAAATACTTGCAAACCGAATCCAAGAACACATCAAAGATATCATCCACCACGACCAAGTAGGCTTCATCCCAGGCATGCAAGGGTGGTTCAACATACGGAAATCCATCAATGTAATCCACCACATAAATAAACTGAAGGAGAAAAACCACATGATCATCTCCTTAGATGCTGAAAAAGCATTTGACAAAGTCCAACATCCGTTTATGTTTAAAGTCTTGGAGAGATCAGGGATACAAGGCACATACCTAAAGATAGTAAAGGCAATATACAGCAAGCCTATAGCCAACATCAAACTCAATGGAGAGAAACTTAAATCAATCCCACTGAATTCAGGGACAAGACAAGGCTGCCCACTCTCTCCATATATCTTTAACATAGTACTTGAAGTCCTAGCCAGAGCAATAAGACAACTAAAGGAGATCAAGGGGATACAAATCGGAAAGGAAGAGGTCAAAGTGTCACTATTTGCAGATGATATGATGGTATACATGAGCGACCCCAAAGATTCAACCAGAGAACTTCTTCAGCTGGTAAACACCTTCAGCAAAGTGGCAGGATACAAAATCAACTCAAAAAAAATCAGAAGCCCTCTTGTATACCAAAGACAAAAAGGCTGAGAAAGAAATTAGGGAAACAACACCCTTCACAATAGCCACTAATAACATAAAGTACCTTGTTGTGACTCTAACCATGCAAGTGAAAGACCTGTTTGAGAAAAACTTCAAGTCTTTGAAGAAAGAAATTGAAGAAGATCTCAGAAGATGGAAAGATCTCCCGTGCTCATGGATTGGTAGGATTAACATTGTGAAAATGGCCATCCTGCCAAAAGCAATCTACAGATTCAATGGAATACCCATCAAAATACCAACTCAATTCTTTACAGACCTTGAAAAAAAGATTCTCAGCTTCATATGGAGAAACAAAACATCCAGAATCTCCAAAACGATCCTGTACAACAACAGATCATCTGGAGGTATCTCCATTCCTGATCTCAAGCTGTACTACAGGGCAACAGTAATAAAAACTGCATGGTATTGGCATAGAAACAGAAAGGAGGATCAATGGAATCGCATAGAAAACGCAGAAATAAACCCACACACCTATGAATACTCAATATTTGACAAAGAAGCCAAATCCATTCAATGGAAAAAAGACAGCATCTTCAACAAATGGTGCTGGACCAACTGGATGTCTACATGCAGAAAAATGAAAATAGATCCATATTTATCACCCTGCACAAAACTAAAGTCCAAGTGGATCAAGGACCTCAACATAAAACCAGATACTCTAAATCAGTTGGAAAAAAAAGTGGGGAACAGCCTAGAACTCATTGGCACAGGAGACAACTTCCTGAACAGAACACCAACAGCACAGGCTCTAAGAGCAACAATCAATAAATGGGACCTCATGAAACTGAAAAGCTTCTGTAAAGCAAAAGACACAGTCATCAAAACAAAACGACTGCCTACAGATTGGGAAAGAATCTTCATCAACCCTTTATCTGACAGAAGGCGAATATCCAGTATATATAAAGAACTAAAGAAGCAGAAAAGCAACAAACCAAGTAATCCACTTAAAAAATGGGGAATGGAGCTAAACAGAGAATTCTCAAAAGAGGAACATCGAATGGCAGAGAAACACTTAAAGAAATGTTCAATCTCATTAGCCATTAGGGAAATGCAAATCAAAACAACCCTGAGATTTCATCTTACACCCATCAGAATGGCCAAGATGAAAAACTCAAGTGACAACACATGCTGGAGAGATTGTGGAGAAAAAGGAACCCTCCTCCATTGCTGGTGGGAATGTAAACTGGTACAACCACTTTGGAAGTCAATCTGGTGCTTTCTCAGACAATTAGGAGTAGTGCTACCTCAAGACCCAGCTATACCACTCCTAGGTATATACCCAAAATTTGCTCAAGTACACAACAAGGACATTTGTTCAACCATGTTCGTAGCAGCTTTATTTGTAATAGCCAGAACTTGGAAACAACCCAGATGTCCATCAACAGAGGAATGGATACAGAAATTGTGGTATTTTTACACAATGGAATACTACTCAGCAATCAAAAGGGAGGAAATCATGAAATTTGCTGGCAAATGGTGGGATCTAGAAAAGATCATTCTGAGTGAAGTATCCCAGAAGGA
>NW_026596051.1:7069248-7120800 GCF_907164565.1 Psammomys obesus
GGATACAGCTGGGACACAGAGTTAACAAAATGTAACTAAAAAGAAAAAAAATTAAAAAAAAATGAAAAAAAAAAAAACAACCCTAAGATTTCACCTTACACCCATCAGAATGGCTAAGAGCAAAAACTCAAGAGACAACACATGCTGGAGAGGTTGTGGAGAAAGGGGAACCCTCCTCCACTGCTGGTGGGAATGTAAACTTGTACAACCACTCTGGAAAGCAATCTGGCGCTTTCTCAGACAACTAAGAATAGTGCTTCCTCAAGATCCAGCTATACCACTCCTAGGCATATATCCAAAAGATTCTCAAGTACACAATAAGGACATTTGCTCAACCATGTTTGTAGCAGCCTTATTTGTAATATCCAGAAGCTGGAAATAGCCCAGATGCCCCTCAGTGGAGGAATGGATGCACAAATTGTGGTATATCTACACAATGGAATATTACTCAGTAATAAAAAACAAGGAAATCATGAAATTTGCAGGTAAATGGTGGGATTTGGAAAAGATAATCCTTAGTGAGCTATCCAAGAAGTAGAAAGATGCACAAGGTATAAACTCACTCATATAGACATATAATATAGGATAAACCTACTAAAATCTGTACACCTAAAGAAACTAATCAAGAGGGAGGACTCTTGCTAAATGCTCAATTCCTATCCAGAAAGGCAAAGAGGCTGGACATCAGAAGGAGCAGAAAAGAGGGAACAAGTCAGGAGCCTGACACAGAAAAGCTCTGAAAATTGCTGCCCTGCAGACTATCAATGTAGATGCTGAGACTTATGGGCAACCTTTGGGCAGAGTGCAGGGAATCTTAGGAAAGAAGTGGGAAACAGTAAGATCTGGAGAGGACAGGAACTCCACAAGGAGAGCAACAGAACCAAAAAATCTGAGCACAGGGGTCTTTCCTGAGACTGATATTCCAACCAAGGACTATGCATGGAGATAACCTAAGACCCCTACACAGATGTAGCACATGGCAGTTCAGTATCCAAGTGGGTTCCATTGTAATAGGAACAGGGACTGTCTCTGACATGAACTGATTGGCCTGCTCTTTAATTACCTCCCCCTGAGGGGGAAGCAGCATTACCAGGCCACAGAAGAGGACAAGGCAGCCACTCCTGATGAGACCTAATTGACTAGGATCAGAAGGAAGGAAAAGAAGTCCTCCCTTATCAGTGGACTTGGGGAGGGGCATGCATGCAGAGGGTGGAGGAAGGAAGGGATTGGGACAGGAGGAGGGAGGGATCCACAGGGGAGATACAAAGTGAGTAAAGTGTAATTAATAAAGAAAAATAAAATAAAATAAAATTAGAATTTTAAAAAAGGTTCTGTTGTCTGTAAAATGACAAATAAGAGGTAGAAGCATATTATGATGGTCACATAAAGAAGGAATATGAAGGAAAGAAGATCAGAAGGAAGAGAGCAGAAGAGGAAGAAAAGAAGTGCAAAGCAAAATCCTTAACTCCCATCAGAAAACCACACAGTAATGGAAAATACAGAGATATGATTGACCGAAGGTGCCAGTTTATGGACAGGTGGATAGATGTAGGTGATTGATGGATGATAGATGACAGCTAGGTGGGAGGTGGATGGATAGATAGCTGGGTCTGACATAAGGACTTTAATAGAATGAAGAAAAGACACAAAGTCTAGAAGTTGAAGAGAGAAAGAGCTCAATAAGAAGCCAGTTATAAAACGTTAAGAAATTGTTTGCACCTTATATTCAACTGAACAATATTTGTACTTCAGAAACACTTAAAAATTGTGCCTTGGAGACAGAAACATGGCTCTCAAGTACATTGAGGCAACTACCGGTTCAGAGATCCTGTAGGCCAAATACCATTCCAGATCACAGCTCTATTTGGCAGAATTGATTTAATATACTGCATAAAAACAGTGTCTTAGTTAGGGTTTCTTCTTGTCATGATAAAACACTATGGCAAAAAGTAACTTGAGAGGAAAGGGTTTATTTTACTTACACATCCACATCTACTCCAGCATAAAAAGAAGCCAGGGCAGGAACTGAAGCAGAGACCGTGGAGCAATGCTGTTTGCTGTCTTGCTCCAGATGGCTTGTCCCACCCAATTTATTGTTCAACCCAGGATTACTTACTCGCCCAGTAACCACAACTGCCCCTAGTGAACAGTGCCCTCTGACATCAATCATTAATCAAGAAAATATCCTACAGTTTTGTCTACTAAGGGAAAATCTGATGGAGGCATTCTCCCAATTGAGGTTCCTCTTCCCAGATAACTCTAACTTGTGTCAAGTTGACAAAAACAAAACCACCAATGACAGACAGTAGAATGTCAAAGGTCATTCTCTACTTTAAGAATCCTAATACATTGTTAAGAAGTAAAGAAATCTTTTATCTGATTTTCCTTTTCTTCTCTTTCCAAAACTATTTCCAAAACTAAAACTACTTTAAAAATTCTTCTAACTCCATAAGGACCCAGAAATTGTAGATTTCACTATTTATGTCACATTTTTAAGTGAATCACAGACAGGTAACAACAGAAGTCAAGAGGGGCATAAAACAATAAGAACTGAGACACCACTACGGGCATGCCTGAGAGACCACAAGTACAAAGGAAAGGAATATGCAGGGTTATTTGTGCAGGAAAGCTGAAAAAAACTCAACAAGTCAATGTGAAAATAGTCACCATTAGTAAAATGTTAATAGCAAAATATTAAAAGTACCAGTTTATTGAAGGGCTATTTACCTCCATCTAGTAGTCCTTAATAATTCCAAGAGGAGAAATTATTCAGTTCCATATGGGAAACACAGAGATGAAGAAAATTTAAGTGGAGCACTTGAAGCTTTCTACCCACTAATCCCCGAAAAGATGACATCTTAGACAAGACATGCAGTGGGTACTCATATTCTTCAGTATATATGTGCACTGTATGCAGAAATCCATCTGTGTCAAAGTGTATGATCACACATGATTCAGTTGGTGTGTTAATGTGTGAAAATACAACCAGTTCCAAATAGACAGTGTAAAGGAGTAGGTTGAAACTGTTGTGAAACAATCATGCGGGGTGCATGCAGCTATGTATGGCCTAGTATAGCTATGAATATGGTCATGCATTAAACTGTATATTTGGAATTCTTTGGCATTTTTGTAACTTGACTGCCCAGTTTTCCCTTTCTCTCTCTCTCTCTCTTTCTCTAATTTTTTTTCAAAATTTTTCCCTATATATCCCAATTGAAGCCCCCTCCCTCAACCCCCCCAGTCCCACCTTCTCTCCTTCTTTCTTCCATCCCTTTCCCCCAGTCTACTGAAAGGGGGAGTTTTCCACTATTGCCATCTGCCCAGAGCTTGTTAAGTCTCATCAGGACTGCCTGGATCCTCTTCCTCCATGGCCTAGCAAGGCCACAGGTGGCCCAGTTCTTTTTGGTTGTTGTTGTTTGTTTAAATATAATTTTTTATTTATTACAATTTATTCACTTTGTATCCCACCTGTAGCCCCCTCCCAAGTCCCCTCCCTATCCCTCCCTTCCTCCCTCATCTCCTCCCATGCCCCTTCCCCAGTCCACAGATAGTGGAGGACCTTCTCCCCTTTCATCTGATCCTAGCCTATCAGGTCTCATCGGGACTGTCTTTCATAGTCTTCCTCTGTGGCCTGGTCAGGCTGCTCCCTCCCCTCAGGGGGAGGTGATCAATGAGCCAGCAACTGAGTTCATGTCAGAGACAGCCCCTGCTCCCCTCAGTTCTTAAGCATGAACTTTATAGAGAACAGTTATGTGTTTCTGTGTCAAAAGGTTGGGCATCAGCTATACCACTGCTAAGTATATACCCAAAGTTTGCTCAAGTACACAAAAGGGATATTTGCTCAACCATGTTTATAGCAGCTTTATTCGTAATAGCCAGAACCTGGAAACAACCCAGATGTCCATCAACGGAGGAATGGGTACAGAAATTGTGGTATTTTTACACAATGGAATACTACTCTGCAATCAAAAAGGAGGAAATCATGAAATTTGCAGGCAAATGGTGGGATCTAGAAAATATCATCCTGAGTGAAATATCCCAGAAGGAGAAAGACAAACACGGTATATACTCACTTATATAGACCTATAAGATATGATAAACATAATGAAATCTGTACACCTAAAAAAGATAATCAAGAGAGCAGACATGGGGTAAGATGATCAATCCTCATTTAGAAAGACAGATGGGATGTGCATTGAACGTATGACAGGAGTCTACTGAGGGCATTTGAAAGACTCTAAGTAGCAGTGTTTTCAAAGCAAAGACTCATGACCAAACCTTTGGCAGAGTACAGGGAATCATAAGAAAGAAGGGGAGTTAGTCTGATGGGGAAAGGATAGGAGCTCCACAAGGACCAAATATATCTCGGCACAGGGTCTTTTCTGAGACTGACATTCAACCACGGACCATGTATGGATATAACCTAGAACCTCTGCTCAGATGTAGCCTGTGGTAGCTCAGTAACCAATTGGTTTCCCATAGTGAGGGGAACAAGGACTATTTCTAACAGGAACTCAATGACTGGCTCTTTGGCCTCCCCACCCCCCAAGGGAGGAGCAGTCCTGTTAGGCCACAGAGGAGAGCTTTGCAGCCAGTCCTGAAGATACCAGATAAAACAGGATCAGATGAATGGGGAGGAGGTCCCCCCTATCAGTGGACTTGGCAAGGGGCACAGTGGAGAGGAGGGAGGGAGGGAGGGACTGGGAGGGAATGAGGGATCGGGACATGGCTGGGATACAGAGTTAATAAAATGTAACTGATAAGAAAAAAATAAAATTAAAAAAAAAAAAAAAAGGTTGGGCATACCCAAGCCAACATGGTCTTACCAACTGTAGTACCTTGGATGTGTCCTTTAAACTGTGCGCTCTGTAAACTGAGGGATACTTGTCCCATTCTCAGCAGACCTTCTGATGAAGTCACTTCACATAGCTAAACCGCTTAGACTGCTTCCTGGCTCTGTGTAATTGCCACATAATTGAAAGCTATTGTTATTGCTAGTGTTAGTGTTGATAAGTTTCTTTGAAAATAGGTTTTCAGCTTCATTCCTTCTAAGATTGTATTATTTTGTAGCATGCATTTTATTTCTATTTTTACTAGGAAATTCCAGTAGGATTTGTAATTTACATGAAGCAACAAATGATTCAATGAACTCCCAGAAAAAAGAATTTCTTTCATGTCAGAAAAAGGCCTCCTCCTAGTTGGCAGGCACCACAATGGGGCTACACAGCTGACAGGGCAATGGGATTATTCTTCCAGGGTCTTATTGTTAATTCAGCAATAAAATGGATGATCTTGGAAGAAGACGGATTTGCCTCAGCAACAACCATAGTGTCCATGTCATGACCTGTGGTCAGAATGTCTTCTCAGGGCTCGAATGTGAGTCATTACTGACCCAAAGCAGGCAAAGGCCCCTGAATCGCATTTGAATCATATCAATTTTCTCTTATTCATGGTCCCAGAATCCAGTCTCTCAAATTTTCAGTTCATAAAACCAGGCCAAATTTATTTCTAGTTAATTAAATATTTTCTGTGCATTATTTATAAACAATACAACACACCTCTGCAGTTTATTTTCAACATTTATCTACACATGCATCATGATCTTACAATCATGGAAGAATTTACAAAAACTCATATAAAATTATTCCAGCTTCTATATTAAAATATAGTACTAAAAAGCTATATTCCAAGCGAAAACAAGTTTTATGGGTTTTCAAAATAATAATTTTACATGAGACGATCAGATCCAGGTTCGCAGAAGACTATCATAAAACACCCATGAGCATTACAGTTCATCACCCCCTTGCCTCAAAGAAGTTGCAAGACATATTTCCTAGAGTAACTTCATTATTCTCCTTGATTATTTCTTTTTCTTCTTCCAATCTCTTTATCACCAGTTGTTTTTAAAAGGCTCTGAATCAATGTCATATTAATCTTGGAGGCCAAACATATTAACAAACTTGAATAAATAAACTTTCTATTTTAGCAATTTAACATGCTCTAGGACATTTTATTGTTTATCTTTATTTATCAAAATTCGATTTGCATAGATCATGAGTGTGAGTTTAATGAGCTTCACAAGCATGGTGTCTGGCAGCTAAACTGCAGTCACTAGATAACCCCTTTTCATCACTTTGAAAACTGTCTTCAGCCATTTTTCTAGCAGCCTCGTGATTTTGTAAGCGCCAATATGACTTTTATCACCAAAGATTAATTTCATTCCTTCAGAACTTCATATACAGGAACTGATGGGGACTGTTTCATCTTGAGCTTCTCTCGTACGTCACATTTCGTAGATGAGTCAATGCTCTGCATGTGTTAGCAGTCATTCTCTGTACTGCTGAGCAATAACCACTGGTGTGAGCACCTAGTTTCCTGGGGGCTCATCAATGAGAATCCACTGTTCACAGTTTGCACCCATTATGCAAAAGAAAACTGATCTGTAAATGTGCTTGGAGAAATCTCCATGTAGACATTTTTAAGTACTTTTCTTTCAAAATATCTAGTTTTGGAGTCCAGTTTGTAGGAAGCTGTTGACTGAAGCAGCTCAGGGAGTTTTTTGGTTTTTTGTTTGTTTGTTTAAGCAGTGCTGTGTTATCCCCACTGCTACACAGGGGCTCAAGCCGCAACTGTGCATCTCAGCCAAATTTAATTGTTTTCAGCTTTTGTACTTTCAGTCTTTTTAGTGGCTCTGAAGTAGCATCTAATTGCATTTCCCTCATGAATAAGTATGCTGCGCATTATTCTTGTGTGTATTAGGCATTTCTCTTCTCTCTGATATCTGAGACTCACGGAAGAATGAATTCTTCTTTGCCCAGTACTTCCAGGAAAGAAAGAAACACTGGTTCCACACGAGCTGAAAATAATCAAGAGGTCTGCAGAGCCAAAGAATCAAGCGGGCATTACACAGGACAGTGTTGCTGGAATGCTGAGCCTTTCAATGATGCGTTTACACCCCTTCCTGAGCTTCAGCTGTGTCCCTCTGTGATCCACACAAATCTTCCTTTTACTGTTTAAACAGATTCAAGTGAGTTCCTGCTATGTTCAATTTTTATAGTCTAAATTTGGCACTTAGCTAATGCCAAAATTGTTTGACTATCAAACTTTTAAGCATTTTGCAAGTGTCAGGAGTTACAGAAAGGATGTGTTCCTGAATGTTCATCTCCATTAATTAGACAACACTCTCCCTTTATTTAAAGAAAATTGAATGTATACACACACACACACACACACACACACACACACACACACGGAGAGAGAATAGCATCCTAATGATTTTTGAGAAAATAGTCAAAGATAGTTTCAATAAATGTTAGTATTCTATAAAGATAGAAATGGATAAAATGAGTATATATTTTTCTTCAAGGGTGTAATCAGACATAAAAGTAGGAGGACATGTTGAGAAGATAAAGGACTTCAGAGGAAGTGGGAAGAGAAAAAGAGGAAAGATGAATGAATATAATCAAATGCCCTACACGTATATATGAAATTTTCAAAATATTTTTTAAATGTACATGAGTTTGTAAACACTTTGAAACTGGCAATTTCATTGTACTCAAACATTATTTTTAAAATTAACTTACTTTTAAGTCCCACATTAAGTAATTTAAATAAAATTAAGTCAGTTTTATTTTCAATTTACCAATCTGTTTTGTTTTTTTCCTGAGTTTTCCTCTCTGATTGTATTAGAAAAGATTTCCTCCATGGTGTTGCATGGGAAATTGACATGTAGCGTCATTCTCAACCTAGTGTGGAATCAAACCGTTTCTCTGCATAAGTAAAACATTTCTTTCAAGCTTTCTGTAGCTGCTCCTTGTTAAGAATCATGGCCTCTATTCCACTTTTTTCAGAGCTTCATATTTGTATTTTTTTCTATGAATGAGCACTGAACTTTATGAAGTATACTTTCCTACATTTACCTATCTGAAAATACGATTTTTCCTGGGCTGGCAAGTTGGCTTAGCAGGTAAAGGTGCTGGCCAAATGATCTTGAGTTCAACCCTGGACCCTGTGCAAAGATGCAAAGAGAGAACTGACTCCACACATTTGTTTCTGACCTCTACACTCAAGCCATACACAAGAACCCACACACAACACACACACACACACATTAATACTAATATGAATAAAAGTTTTAAAAAGCAATACAGTTTTTCTTTCCTGGGCTACTGTGACAATTTTCTTTTTTTTTTTTCTTTTTTTTTTTTTTCATGTTTAGCTCTTTATTTTATCTTTTTATTGGAAAAATTCTGTTCTCATAAAACAATACATCCCAACCACAGGTTCTCCTCACTCCTCTCCTCCCTTATCTCTGCCACATTCTTTCTCCCCCAGACTATCCTCCCATTTGCTCTATTGGCCATCCTAATAGAGCAAGCTTCCAAAAGACAACATCTAAACATGACAAAATATAACACAATAAGACAAGGCAAAAAAACTTCATATTGAGGCTGCAAAATGCAAACCAATAGGAGGGAAAGAGTCCCAAGAGCAGGAAAGGTATCAAAGATACACCCTCTTCCACTTTTATGACAAAATCCTCACAAAAACACCAAGCTAACAGCTGTAACATATACACAGAGGACTTGGTGCAGACCCGCACAGGCACAGTAATGGCTGCTTCGGTCTCTGTGAGCCCATATGAGCCCTGCTGAGTTTATTCAGTGGGCCAGGTTCTCCTGGTCTCCTCCACCCTCTCTGATGCCTACTGTCTTTACTCACCCTCTTCCATGAAAAACCCAGAAACTCAGAGGAACACAATAGAAACCTCCAATGTAGATTCTCTTTCCACACAAAGTCTAGCTGTGGGGCTCTGCACCTGTTCCCATATGCTACCAAAGAAAGCCTCTCTGATGATGAATGAACAAGGTATTGAACTATGAGTATAGCAGAATATCATTACGAATCATTTCATTGCTTTTTTTGACCACTTGTATTTGGTTCTGTTTTAGGTCTCCGGGCTATCAGTCTCTGGTTCCTAGCTGTCCAGACTGTATAGGACATGTGCTCCCTCTTTTGTTGTGGGTCTCAAGTTGAGTGAACACTCCCATACATTCTGTGCCACCATATCCCTAGCATATCTTGGAGGCAGGAAGTAACCTGGACATGAACCCAGCCACAAAACCCTTGACCTGCAATCATTGATTTTCAAGGCATGAATCAGAGTTTTAAGGCTGGAAAAATTCCATGTGGTCATAATATACATTTCATTATACAAAGTGCTGTATTCAATATATTAACACTTTTGAAATACTTTTACATTCGTATTTGTAAGATATATCTACAATAGCTTTTTTTTTTCTTGGAATGTCTCTGTTAGTATGGATATGAAGCCAATGCTAACCTTATAGGTGTCAATGTTACATGAATTGTTTCTGTGTCATTTTGACTATTACCTGGCAGGATGCCTTAGGGGAAGAACAGTTTACTTTCGTTCAGCTTTCGGTTACAGTCTATCTTACTGAAGCAAGTACGGTGGAGACCATAATGATGAGAGCTTGCCACAGAGGCTCATACCTCATGGTGGAAAACAATGAAAGACAGAGCATGGCGGAACCCAGGGCTGTTACAACCTTCAAAGACTCATTGCTAGTGACCTCCTTCCCATCAGCCAGCTCCCACCTTCTAGAGACTCCTGGTACCTCCTAATTACAGGATGAGCAAGTGACCAGACATCAAAATTGCAAGCCAGTGTTGGACATTTCATATTCAAATGCTAACAGTCACCATGGCTAGGTTTTCACTAATTTTATTGTTCACAGAAGCTAGTTCAGCCTTTACGGTTTTCTGTATCATATTTTCTTCAATTCTTCTGATCTTTGTACTGATTTCACAGTTTATTTCCCTCTTCTTAATTTGTATTGAAATCCCCTCACCCTTTTCTGCCTACCTTCCAAAGGTGAAACTTTAAATTACCAAATTTCGGCCTGAGGTCTTTCCAGAAACAATTATAGCAATTACTATCTATCATTTGCTCTCAATGTTGCTTTCACTGACTCCAAAGATCTGGCTACACGGAAGTATCATTATTTTAAAACATTCCTCAGTTTCCTGTGAAAAGTCTTCTTTCAGTCAAATGTATTTAGAAATGTACTCTTTCAGTATTTGGAGATTTTTATTTTTTTCATTTATCTTTTTTTATCATGTCTAATTTGTACTTTAGAGTCAGTGAGTATATTCTGTATGATTTCAACATCTTTTACACTCAGTTAGGTATGTTTTCTGACTCTGAAAACAGTCATGCATGATAAATGTCTTATGCAGCTTCAGAAAAATGTGTATTTTATTAGTTAAGTTCCAACCAGATCCCATTGGTCAGTGTTTCCACTTAGTGTAATGGTACACTTTCTGATTGTCTGTCCTTTGCCAACTGCAAAGAGGGGCTAGACTACAACGGTAACAGTGGGTTCACTTTCTTTGCCACGAGCTCCTCCTATCACTTTTTCCTCCTGTATTGTGATGATCTATCATCAGGGAGGGTGCTATGTCTTTTGGGAGAATTAAATCTTTTTAATGTATGTAACACTAATTAGTCCCCCTGGTCTATTATCTATCCTGGCTGAAACCAATATTTCTGTGCTTTCTCATTTATTAGTTATAGCTGTCCCTAACCTTCTATATTTAGTTTATTTAAGCCATTATATTTATAGTTGGTTTCTTCTAGACAAAGGACCTAAGTGACTGTTTTTATTTGTGTGTTTGATATACTTCATTAACAGCCTTTAAGGTGATATATTTGGGTTATTGATGCTTAGCCTGTTTATTGATATAGTTAAACTGAAGCACATGAAGTGGGGTTTTTTTTGTAATATATTATCTTCCTGATGTTTTTATGTCTTCTATTATTTCTTTCCTTGTTTTTAAATTTTATTATTTTATGTATTCCTTGAAAATTTCACATAAGGGTACAGGAGCTCCACAAGGAGAGCAACAGAACTAAAAATATGGGCACAGGGGTCTTTTGTGAGACTGATACTCCAACCAAGAACCATTAATGGAGATAACCTAGAACCCCTGCACAAATGTAGCCCATGGCAGCTTAGTCTCCAAGTGGGTTCCCTAGTAAGATGAACAGGAGTTATCTCTGACATGAATTCAGTGACTAGCTCATTGATCACCTCTCCCTGAGGGGGAAGCACCTTTGGAGGAAGACAATGCAGCCAGTCCTGATGAGACCTGATAAGCTAGGGTCAGATGGAAGGGGAGGAGGACCTCCCCTATCAGTAGACTGGGGGAGAGGCATGGGAGGAGAAAAGGAAGGGGAAGAAGGAGGGACTACAGCTGGTATACAAAATGAATAAATTGTAATTAATAAAGAAAATTTTTTAAAAAAGAAAATTTCACTTAAGTATCTTGGTCATCATCCACCCTCCAATCCCCCTGGGAGAACCCTCCCAACACATCTCCCTCCTAGCTTTATGTCTTCTTTTTCAAACATTTTATTTATTTACCTTTAACTCACTGGATTCAATTGGTATTTCCCATATGTACACAAGCCTGGGGCCATCTCCAGAGATATTAACAATCTGTAAGTGGTGACATCTTCAAAGAAATTTGGTTCTGATTCTACCCATAAACATCAACTGCCAGTGGTTTCTCAGAGAACGACTGGAGCCACATGAGCCCCTCCATCATCCATGCTAGAATTTTTAACTGGCATAATCCTGTTCAGGTCTTGTGCAGGTAACCACACCTACTATGAAGTCATATGTACAGCAACCATGTCATATCCAGAAGACAGCATTTCACACCTCTCTTCACCATCCCCCAGCTCTTACATTATGCCCACTCCCTCTTCCATGATAGCCTTGAGGGGGAATGTGCAGGAACTGATTGATATGCACAACCAATCTATGGCTATACACTCACAGTTGTGTGTTCTCAGCACATTGAAACTTTATGAACCTCTGCATTAATTACTACTCACTGAAATAAGAAGCTTCTTCAATTGAAACAGAGAATAACACAAATGTATAGGGATTTTGAAAGTAGCTTGACAACATGATTATTTAGAAAACAATTTATATAGGATCTCCCTTAAAGCCCATGATATCCTTAACCAGGGGTTTTGACTATGTTTACAGTATCAGACATGATTCCCTCCTGTGGAGCAGCTCTCAAATCCAATCAACAGAGCAGGTATAAGCAGTCTTGCAAGTGTTTCACCAATGGGCCTGAATAAGATACTCCTAAATGCCTGTGAACCAAATAAATCTCATTTTTACTAAATAAGACCCACATGAATATTAGCTGATAAACAAAGGCTTAGAATTCAACAAATGCTAACCAACTGTTGACATCTGTGTTTCTACAGCAAATTTATTAGGAAGGAAAAAAATTAGAATTACTTGGAGTCATAAATGGTCATTACTATAAAATCCATTGGATGTCCAACTGACTGCTAAGTTGACTTTTAGTAGAGCAGAAAAGGTGCTGGAAGATATTATCCATAGACAATGAAGGGAAGAATGAAGGAATGACTCCCATAGTTAACATACCTCTGCTTAGTCACTGTGAACTGAAGCCAGTAAGCACAGTAGCTCCTCTCCACTGATTGTCCTTGCTCACCTGCAACAGAGGTAGTCATGGTACAGTTTATGGAAGACTTCCAGAGTGTTCTTGATTTCCCAGGTAATTTTTCCCCAGATAATTTTTATACATGTGATTGTATTAAAAGTATCACGGTTTTCATTAGCTGTTAAGATGCTTATTTTTAATGTGGAAAAATAAAAAGCATGAGTAAATCATCCAAGAATTTGTCCCCATTTGCTGAAGTCTCTACTTTTTCCAGTAAACAGATAAAAGATATGCTCTCTGAGAGACAGATCCAGGAGACCATACCCAAACACTATTATAAGAATGTTTTTATTTTAAATGCTTAAGGCTTCACTATTCCCTTTATTTAACAAAAGTATGATTGGTCTTTGAATTTTTGATATAATGTATATCTTTTAAATCAACCAATGCATAACCATCATTAAATACCTGCATCTGACAAAAAAAAAAAAAAAAAGGAATGTATTCTGAATCTCATGTATTTGTACTGCCTCACAGTAGACTTGAGAGCTCATCCAGAGCCTGATGCAGTGGCATTTTTAGTAACATTTCCAAGAGCCCAATATCTCCCTGCTCTCCAATTTCTAACAGCGAACCCCTTCTTCTATCATCTTTATACAACAGGAAGAAATTAAAAGGCCAAAATCACTTGACCCCTTCACCTAGGAAATGATAAAACCATAAACAGATTCAGACACAACAAACTAGGCATACAGTTCATGCAAGCAGGTGAGAGTGGGTTTCTGTGAAATAACAGGGAAATGAAAAAAATCATCATGAAGAAAAGGTTAGCAACATCCCTAACCGTGGCAGCTAAAGCTGGCCCACTAATTAGACCATTTACTCTCCAGAACTGTGACAACAGGCTGCTCACCACAGTTCTCAGACCTTTAAACATTTCATCTGATCTGATAAGATGGGTTAAAAAAAAAAATGAAAGCCTGCTAATTAGCACTAATTGATTCCACCTGACATGACTACTCTTCGGGGTCTGGAGGATGCCCTGTGGGGAAGTTGGAAAGGGTTGCTTATGTATTAGATACCAAAACATGTGCAGTACTTAGGGGAAGTTTTCACAATTATAACAAACAGACTTAGTGCCTCTACACTACTAGATGGGGCCCTGAGTCTTTAAATTTTATTTGATGTAAGAGTTTTCTTAAGCAATATCCTGAGCTCCTGAGAACGTGAAATGTGAAGCTGGGTCTTTTTTCTCAAAGAAACTACAGAGCTTCTGAGAGACTTGTGATTGATTGCATGGTCCTTAATTATTAAACAATGCTGATTCCTGGGGTGGGGAGAAAAAGAGGCATATGCTACCTGTGTATCACTGGGTAATATATATTGCATACCTAGAGTACGATACTTTTAAATGGATAATTTCAGTTACATGAAACTCAAAAGTAAATATAATCCTGGTTTCTCCTTCACATATGATTGAAACACAAGTTCCACATCCTGATGACTTTACTCTCATTCTCACATTCTTAAGAAGTAGTTTTGCCCCCGTATGGCATCACATGAGTCATGAGTTTTCTATATTTGTCAAAGGTCTCCCTCTGGCATGACTACAAGAAAAAATCATAAGTGAAGAGCATCTGTGCAGTCATCCTAGAGAAAACCAGTCTGGAGACAGTTTCTGTGCCTATATTTGAAGAATTTAAAGCTCGCCAGGAACCTACAGCCTTGTTGTCTGCTTATTATTAAATCTATGCAGACTTAATTTTATTCCTAGAATCCTATGTCCTATAGTGGTGCTCTGGTCAAGCATTCTCTCAAAGATCCATGTGCTTATGGTTAGTCCCTAGTTCAAGGTGCTGCTCAAGGCAGAAGCTTAACAAGCTGACTTCTCCTCAAAGGAAATGCTGGTCCCTTCTTTGCTGTTGCTTTTGCTTTTGCTTTGCTTTTTCTCTCAGTCAAATGGTGAGAATTCATCCTCCATACTATCTCCCATCATTATGTGTCACAGCCAGGAAAGAAACCCAATTATAAAGAAAGACTTAGAATTATTGCAAATATAATTTTCTACTCTGACTCTTCACTGTCACAGGGCACTTCCACTCTTGGATGAGATCCCACAGACTGAAAGAAACACTGTCTTTAACTACTTGCACAAACAGTTCTTAAAATGAGCTGTGACTGGAAGAGCAACTTCCTAGCTCTGGGACCACATGTGTGCATCTGGGATGAGGGCCACTGAGTTAACCTTGGACAGGATGTGCTGTCTAATATTTATTTGTAAACTTCCTTAAAGTGATTGTGTTGAGTATTTTATAGAGATGAAAAGGTAAGTAACCAAAGAGGTAAATGGAAAAATTATGCTTAGATACACAAAGGAATTTATTATTTATGCTATATTATGATCATTAGTAACTGAAGACACTGCCTATATATAAAATAAATTATGAAAATAATTATATCATGGAAAATCCAATGAAAAGAATGTTTCATTTGTCAGAGGTTTTGAGGCATACTTGTTTCTCAAGTGAAGAGATCGAGAAGATCTATTTGGAACAAAAAAGGGTTTAAAATCATTATCTATAATAATATATGTGCTATATATATCAACAGAGGAAAATAATCTGAAAGAGACATTTTGTATAAACTACTAGATGGAGATTTGCTTCTAAAGTTCAACATACTGAGAAACACATGCCTCGTGCAAAAAAGATGTGCCGCTCAAAACACAAAAATAAAGGAGAACATGGGACCACAGAAGACTCAAAAGGCTGCCCCAGCCACACAAGATAATGTCAATTAATACCTAAGTTTCTGTAAGTCCTGGTCATATCACCTATGTCTAATAACTCCATTCATGCACACTTGGGTTTGCCACTACTCTTTCTATATGGAAATTTATAACACCCCAAAATTAGATGAGGTATAATTTTAAAAATTCCAACCTAAGATGGTAATGTAGCATAATTCTATTTCCTACTCACTCGGATACCCATTAAAATAACAAAATATAAAAGAAACAACTATGTCTCCCTTCTTAGACAACAGAAAGGCATTGTATAAGGAAAACTAGTGAATGTCTGCTGACAATGGCATGAAGCAATAACTGATGGGCAAAAATATCCTAGAGAAAGGAATAGAAGAGACTCAGTAGAAGTCAACTGGCAGAGCTTCAAGTAAGGGCTCTATGCAAGACTCTGGTGCATGGGAGAGTCTGAAGGTAGTTGATCTGAACACGCAGATGTGGGCCTGGAGCTGGCAGCCACACTTCTGATCACAATGCATCCTGACAGCGTAGGTAGAATTGTTAGGCAGCATGCTTCCCTCTCTCTGTGGGGCTGTGCCCAAGATGCAGAAGAGCCCCACAAAAATGAAGAGTTAGAGCAAAAATTGACATTTACATTAACTCTAAGCCTTCAACTATCAAAAACCAATCTGGAGAAGAATCCTTTGGGTTCTGTTTATTTAAAAAAAAAAAAAAACATAGACTTTCTTTTCCAGAAATATACATTTAAAATGGCTAAGAGTGAAATAAAAGAACATGTTGGAAAAATCAATATAGAGTTCTATATAGATTTTCTTTAAAAGAAACAAAAGGAAACATGATAAATTCCAAACAGCAGATTCTGCAACTTCCTACAGAGTAGAATATGTTTGCAACCATTAGACAATCATGAAGAGGAAGTGATCCGAGGGAGAGAGGGATCAAACAGGAATAAAAAGGTACAGTAGGCAAAATTTAAAGCTGCACTACAGACAAGGAATATGGAATTAGATTCCCAGAAGCTGAATTAAGAAAGTAGAGCACACATAAAAGAAATTACACTAAAGCATCAAGAAGGGGATAAAAAAATTTAGCTTCCGAAAGCGAGCATGCAGAACTGCACCACACAAACAGAACAGGCAGATCCACAGAAACCAGTCATACAGCTAAAACAGAAAGAAAAAGACAGATGATGATATTTGGGTAACAACGATGTGGGTCTCCTACTCCAGGACCATCTACCACATCTTCTTGCAAGGAATGAGTCCCCTGCCCAGCTGCGAGTACACCCAGCTCCCAGGGCACTGTGGAGCATGCCCCTGGAAGCACCTGCAAGGACACTGTCACTGGCAGAGCCACCAACACCTCTCTTTCCACAGCCAATGATGCCTAGTCTTATGTTCTTGTCAAACTGCCTCCTCAGGCAACTTCAGAGACCAAACCCTGTTTTACTGGGCTGCTTCCCCTATGTCCCCACCCTCTAAGGACAGAGCATCTTGTTTATTCTGTAATACTTCTGCAGTGAACATAATTTTGTCTTCAAAGCAGCATTAGATAATGTCTGGAAATTAGCATAATTCAACACGAGAAGCAAGAAGGGAGAGGCTAGAAATTCTGAAACTGCATTAAGATGAAACCCACTGTGTCCACATCACTGAGTCTCTGTGGAATCTCAAGCAACCAAACCTTTACTGTGTGTGTGTTTATCTGTGTATGCGGGCCTATGTGTATCAATGTGTGTGTGTGTGTGTGTGTGTGTGTGCGTGCTTTGTGTGTATAAGTGCAAAGAGGGGTTTATGGGAAGGTCTGCAAAAAGAAAGTAGAGGAAAACTGTTTTAATTTTATTATAATATCAAAAAGAAAAAAAGTGAATTAGAAAGATTTGAGCTATCAGGAGAAAGCTGAATAAAAGGAAATGATTGAACACAGAAATTTGAAAGTGGCCAATAAATATTCTTAAAGTGTTCAATACCTACAAGTAATAATTCTGCTAGTCTCCTATGCTATTTTCTCACACATGTAAAAGCTTTTATAACAATTGAAATAATAATTATTCTCAGTTTCATAAACTACAAGGAAAAGGAAATGGGCACTCTCAGATTCCTGCAATGAGAGTGTAACTCAGTGCAAACTGCCTGGAGGGCAATTAGGCAGCACAGGAGAACACTTCAAAAATAGCACATACTTTGATGAAGGGGTTTTATTTCTAGCAATTTGTCCTAAGGAATCAATCACAGATGATTAAAAAGATGCATGTGCAATGCTTTTCTTTGCAACATAATTTATAATAGTGAAAAATTGGAAACAATCTAAATAGCTGCCAATAAGAAATTGGTTTTTTAAAATATGGAACACATAAACTATGATGAAATTCAGGAGAGTGATTAGCAAGAACACAAAATAAAATTTGGAAATGGATCAGGGAGAAAAAAAACTCTAAGTAATATGTAGAACTGCCTTAATTTGTTTGAAATATATGAAAATGTAACTCTAATTTTATATACAGGAAACAATACATAGAAAAGGCTGAAATTAAAAATAAAATTATATTAATGCATAAAACCAAGGCCAACATAATAAAGACAGTCCCTAGCAGGTATTAAAACATTATAAACTCGGTAAAATAATATATTAATGGGTCCTCAGGAGTAATCTCAAGGGCCAGTGAAACAGGATGCAGACGCTATAAATAGACTTACATGTATATAGCAACTTTACACTCGGTACGTATTCCACCAAGTTTTACTAGAGAAATGGTGAATGGTTTAAGATAATATTGAAAAACAATTGTGTGGGTAGGAAGTAGATGTGAGTGCAGAGGTGTGAGTTCATGTGTGTTTGAAGGCATGAGTGAGGGGTTAGCATGTGTAAGCGGAGGTCAAGTTTGGGTGTCATTCCTCAGGACTGTCCACCTTATTATTTGAGACAGGTTCTCGTGCTGGGGTCAAGAGCCTACAGTTTAGACTCAGCTTTCTAGCCCGTGAGGCCTTTGTTCACCACGAGGCGTTTAGCACATACCACACCAGGCTTTTTACACGCATGTGGGAACTCAGACATTGGTCTTTATTCTTATGGAACAAGTTCATTACAGACTGAGCCATTCCCGTAGGCATGAGAAAAGTATATATATTCAGCAAAGAAAAATAAAGAGAACCCTTACCTGATATTACTTATAAATGTGAACTCTTGCTAAATTAAAAACTTGATTATTAAGGTGTATTCCAAAGTAGAGAATATTGTTGCAGAACGCTTTTCTGAAAGACAAGAAAAGCTAAATGTTCAAAGTGTGCCACATCATCAAAACTACGATAGAATTGATTATGTAAAGTTTAGCAGATTTTCTATTCATTATTTTAAAACTTCATAGAAGAGTATTTGATATACATATAAATTTACATATGGAACACATGAGATTTGTGCACATGTAAAAATTCTATAGATCAGTTCTTTAGGACATTCACCTAGCATAATTCACCCCATTCAACAGGCTTTAGAGAAAATTTTCAGATTGGTATGAAATACCTATCCAAATAAAATGGATTAACATCTGAAATAGACAAAATATTGTAAATAATGAATAAAACTTATTCTAATTGAAAAATGAGTTGAAATGAAGATCATTCATGGACAACAAACCTGTAAGTCAAGCAAAATGGAACCAGATTCTCCAGCTGAGTCCATCAGCCAGCCAATCATACCTAAGAATTCTACAATTATAGATTTAACCCAACAGAGATCAAAAATACTCTAAACAGCATTTTCTTCGATGATAACCACGTCAAAACCCTGTGTTGATGCCATCCTCCCACAATAAACATAGTATAGCTGTTGTTTCTACAGCATTCACATTGCATTATTAATTTTTGTAGAAATGCTTTATAGTAAACAGGATGGAGAAAAAATGTGCATGACAAATACCATGCCAATCTGTACAAAGGATTTTGACTCCAGGTGGGAGGAGAGAGACATGTCCAAGAGCAAGGCCTCTGAGGATGCCAAGACTGTAATCACAAAAAACACAAAGTATAGCAATCTGTATGTAACAACACCAGAATTATAATTACAAAGTGTAGACAGCTGGATGGGGCTGGTGTCATGAGAAAAGAAGGGACAGAGAAGCAAATGCATTTGCATTGCTTTGACAAAGTGAGCAGGTGCAACCATTCCATGGAACACTTTAGAAGTATTGAATACAAAAGATTTGTGATGAAAATTTCAAAATTTTATTATTGTGGAAATGTCCTAAAGATATGCTTGCATGGATAGGTAAATAAATATTTAAATAAAGCCAGAAAAGGGAGGTAACAAAATTTCCAAATATAATTGTGAAAGTGGTACCCAAAAAAAATAAGCTATTTTAAGGTAAAATGATGAAGTATTCAAATAAAGACATCAAAAAGAATGCACCTGCAGCAACAGTCATACCAAACAACAAATAATTTAAGACAAAGAACATTTCTAGACATAAGTGTCAATATATAATAAAAAAAGATTCACAGTGTGCTTAAAGAAACTTTTGTGCACATTTGTGAACAGAGTGATATATCATCAAAATGCACAACAAAAATGACAGAACTACTAGAAGGAATTGACAAACTGACCTAGAAGGGAAGATTTCAACACACTTTTTTTTTAGTATTTTATAAATCAAGCAAGCAAACTAACAGAAAATAAAAAGAGCTATGGAAGATTAGAAAACATTAACAGCTTTCTCTAACACATATTTATGACAGTGTATCCAGAAGTTAAAGAAGACATTATTTTCAAAAACACATGTAATATTTATACAAATATGCACAGCATCAGAATATAAATCTTAGAGTATTTAAGAGAAAAAATAAAAGTAGAATGGGAAGAAGACTTTAAAAATGCAGAATATCATATAATAAGATAAGACATTTTGTAATATTTAATATGCAACCTGGACAACATAAATTTGATGATAATGTCAAATACATAATCGATGCTATGTAAATTTAAGTTTCATAGTTTTTTAATAACATGGTATAGGTTATCTAATATTACGGAATGTTATAGGACATCAGTGAAAGCAGATATTTTTAAAGTTGAAGTACTAGCAATAATGACTAAGCAGAATTTGCTGGCACAAATAAACAGAATTATGACTAGAACAAACTATGAAGGCTGTAACACTGAAGATATGGAGAAGAGGGAAGCAGCATGTTTGCTTTTCTGCGTTTTTGCTTATCTCTGCAGACACCTGGAATCCTGACACAAACATGGTGAATTTTCAAAACTTGAGTACTATGATGTTGAGGAAGTCAGCAACTAAGATGCTATTAGTAATGCCAAAGCCAGTGGGTCAGGTATATTTGACTGCTCAGAGTATTAAAAAAAAAAAAATCACAAAAATCCATGATATGTACCTGTTTGGGGTCAACACCACAAGTAGTCAGGCAACTACTTCAGACTGTAAAATAACCCTAAGCTGCCAGATTCTAAAGGTCTCATGGTGAAGTTGTCTCCATGTCTATGATTTGTTGCTGGAGAAACCATACAACCCTGATGGGGAAGACATGCCTGAAAGCCTGCACCCAGCTTTCCTGTCTGTTTCTTTTTTTTAATTTTATTTTTTATATTAATTACAGTTTATTCACTTTGTATCCCAGCTGCAGCCCCTTCCCTCATTCCCTCCTAATGCCAACCTCCCTCCATCATCTCCTTCCAAGCCCCTCTCCAAATCCACTGATAGGGGAGGTCCTCCTCCCTTTCCATATGACCCTAGCTTACAGGGCCTCATCAGAATTGTCTGCATTGTCCTCCTCTGTGGCTTGGCCCCTCAAGGGGAGGTGGTCAAAGAGCTAGCTACTGAGTTCATGTCAGAGACAGTCCCTGTTCCCATTATTAAGGAATTCACTTGGATACTGAGGTACAATGGGCTACATCTGGGCAGGGGTTCTATCAGATATCAGACCTCTGTGCCCAGATATTTTGGTGCTGCTGCTCTCCTTGTGGAGCTCCTCTCCTCTCCAGGTCTTACTATCTCCCCCTTCTTCCGTAAGATTCCCTGCACTCTACCCAAAGTTTGATTATGAGTCTCAGCATCTGCTTTGATACACTGCTGGGTAGAGGCTTCCAGAGGCCCTCTGTGGAAGGCTCCTGTCCTGTTTCCTATTTTCTTCTTCCAATGTCCATCCCATTTCTCTTTCTAAAAGAGGATTGATCATCTTACCCAGGGTCCTCCTTCTTGCTTAACTTCTTTAGGTGTACAGATTTTTGTAGGTTTATCCTATATTATATGGCTAATATCCACTTATAAATGAATATATACTATGTGTGTCTTTCTGTTTCTGGGATACTACACTCAGGATGATCTTTTCTAGATCCCACCATTTCCCTGCAATTTTCATGATTTCCTTGTTTTTAATTGCTGAGTAATATTCCATTGTGTAAATGTACCACAATTTCTGTATCTATTCCTCAGTTGAGGGACATCTGGATTGTTTCCAGCTTCTGGCTATTATGAATTAAGCTGCTATGAACATGGTTGAACAAGTGTCCTCGTTGTATACTTGAGCAAATTTTGGATATATGCCTAGGAGTGGTATAGCTGGATCTTGAGAAAGCACTATTCCTAATTGTCTGAGAAAGCACCAGATTGATTTCCAAAGTGGTTGTACAAGTTTACACTCCCACCAGCAATGGAGGAGGTGTTCCCCTTTCTCCACATCCTCTCCAGCATGAATTGTCATGTGAGTTTTTGATGTTAGCTATTCTGATGGGTATAAGGTGAAATCTCTGGGTCATTTTGATTTGCATTTCCCTGATAACCAAGGACATTGAGCATTTCTTTAAGTGTTTCTCTGCCATTCTATATTCTTCTACTTAGAATTCTCTGTTTAGCTCTGTACCCCATTTTTTAATTGAATTACTTGATTTGTTGCTTTTTAACTACTTTAGTTCTTTATATATTCTGGATATCATCCCTCTGTCAGATATAGGGTTGATGAAAATCCTTTCCCAGTCCGTAGGCTCTTGTTTTGTTTTGAGGACAGTGTCCTTTGTACACACCTATGGATACTTGATTTTTGACAAAGAAGCCAAAACCATACAATGGAAAAAAGACAGCATCTTCTACAAATGGTGCTGGTCTAACTGGATGTGTATGTGTAGAAAAATGCAAACAGATCCATATTTATCACCCTGCACAAAACAAAATCCAGGTGAATCAAAGACCTCAACATAAAACCAGACACACTAAATTGGTTAGAAGAAAAAGTGGGGAAGAGCCTAGAATTCATTGGTACAGAAGACAACTTCCTGAAGAGAACACCAACAGCACAGGTTCTAAGATCAACAATCAATAAATGGAACCTTAGTTTCTTTGTATGTTCCGTTGCTCAGAACATATTTGTGGGCAAGGCTATAAGTGAAGGCTTGCCGTTATTCCTCCTGATAACCCACTGATCTGAGTGGTAGCCTTGACACTTGTGTGTTGATTATAAACAATTTCCTGACAAGAAATATGAAAACTTAGATGAAATAAATGCTGAGACTTTATAACTTAGAAAAACTAAGTGGTAAAGAATGAAACAAGTAACAGACAACTACATAAAATTCTGAAAGTCTGCATCTCGTAAAAGCTTAAGTCAAACATCTGCTGAGTGAATTTACCAGAGCTTCCAATGAAGGATGAATTCAGAAACTAGTAAACTAAGAATATTTCACACACAAAAATAAATAAATAAATAGATTATAAATAAGTAAGAATATTTTACAATATTTTACATCATCTGGATATGGTATGTTCTGGGACCCTGCTGCTAACTTCAATGATCTTGGTGCAAAATGGTGGACTCCCTTTGTCAGCAGGGTTCCCTCTTCTCTTCCTGATCTGTGGAGTCCCCACATCTAAGCAATGTCACTGTAGTCCTTAGGGGAAAAACAAAACAAAACAAAAAAAAAAAACAGGCTCAACTACCTTTCTCCAGGTAGAACCAGTTCAGCAAGCACCTGGGTATTCCTGGAAATACCCCACCCTATGCTAATGAGACCTAGCTTTCAGCAAAGGACCTTTAACAATACCTGGAGTTCTTTCCCCACCCATAGAATAATTAAGTACTGTGTTCTCCTTCTTACAATAGGTCTGTACCACTGCACATAAATGAAATATCCCTAGCATCCTTAGCTCCACAGACTCAAATATATTCACTCTCCAGACCCCTCCTACTGCCCAAGGTTTATAATGTCCCTGATTCACAAAATAAGTACCTGCTCTCTCACTCCATTTCTTCACCATGACCTCCTGAGACTCCTCATTTATTCTGGAGAAGGACCACTCTTCTCCTCCCTGAAGAATTTGCCCCTGGATGCCCAGGGCTTGGTTTCCAGCTAGGAAGCCTTAGAGGAGGTAGGTGGTTGACCTCCAATGAAGCAACAGCTGGACCTGCATTCTGGATGTGAGCCAACAAGGCACAGGTTATCTGCTTGCATTCTCTGCCATTAGCATGAAAGCTTAGGGCTGTCACACTGCAGTATCATCACCAGCTTTGAGTATTCTCCACTGCTGTCTGATACCAGCTTTCATTTGTTTTCTAAATAAAATGAATATTTATTGGAGGTTCTCAAGTTTTGGATACCATAATCTGGCCTACCTCACAGCAGGATTGTACCAGAAGATGAGTTTTTGGTGTTCTGTTAGGGAATAAGGATAGACAGAGAATCCAAACAGATGAAGTGAAGACAGTTACATTAAGCAGGCTGCAGCAGAACAGCCTGTAGACAGGTGTCATTTCTGAAAATGTTTTCTTAGTGAGTCTGACTCAATTTGCTGAGGACTCACATTTATAGGAGTTATGGTAAAGAGTGCCTGATGGCTCCAGGGTCCTTAAGATGAGTACATGAAGTTGGTTTTGAGTAACATGGCACTGAGTGGAACAGTTTAGGGAAAGTGGTCTGAAATTGGTTTGAGCTGTTTCAGATACTTCTGAAATATCCAAATGGAAATTTGAGTTAGATGTTAGGGAAGAATTCTTATAGGTTAATATACAAACCAAAACTGGCTAATTTAATCCTGGTTTAAAAAAATTAAGACAACCAAATGAATACACATGTAAACAGTGTGACAATGAACTTTAAAATTTTCTCTTCCTCCTTTATTTGCATTCTCACATAGATATAGATACACAGAAAAATGAAACGAGTTATATATAATGAGATAGAAGTAGATGTTATTTTAAATATATTAAAATTAGTATGATTTACTGTCAGTTTTAATCTAGAAAACAAAACTACTCATACTTTTGAATAATTCATTCAAACTCTCAGAAGAGCCTTGAATTATGTAGAACAATTATACAGATAATATCCTCATTTAAGCATTGTATGTATTAGTCAAAACCCACAAATGTCCAAAAAATAAATAAAATAAAGTAGTGGTTAAGCAAATCAATGGTTTTTGTTCACTAAAACTAAAAAGATTGCTGTAAATACTGTGCCATAGAAAGAAAAATGTGGTTGATGGAAATTTATCAAAATTTTGATAAAATATAAGTTATTGGCCTGATTATTACCACTACATAAAAAATATAGGCAGGGGGTCTAAGCAAGAAGTTGGTGTTTAGTGAAATGGCATAACACTACTGATTTGCTGTGCAAGGTCAGCTCCAATCTCATATCTCTTCTTTCAAATTATACAGCTGACACAATCTGTGATTTTCATAATTAAAATATAGTTTTAGCTTAGAAACAGTCATGTTCATGTTCTCAGTGAAGATGAGGAGTATCAAAATGTGACTTGGTTATACCTCATGACACAGCAGTGCAGCTGTCAATGAGCACAAGGAAACTACACTACAGCTGTCAGTCAAAGCAGTGGTTCTCAACCTGTGGATCACATCCCCTTTGGAGGTTGCCGAAGATCATACTGCATCTCAGATGTTTACTTTGCAATTCATAGCAGTAGCAAAATTATAGTTATGGCATAGCAACAAAAATAATTTCATGGTTTGGGAATCACCACAACATGAGAAACTGTATTGAAGGGTCACAGCATTAAGAAGGGTGAGAACCACTACTCTAAAGGTTCGACTCCTGCTTTGCAATTCTACAAAGGCAAGAATGTGCCCACACTGCTGAAACTTTAACACAATTGCATGCACCATGAGCACCTGCCTTAAAGCCAGGCTGCTGCTACTGCTCACAGACACACAAAGAGAAAATGAACCAATTTTGTACCAAATGTTCTCAAAGCTTTTACAATCTACAAAATGAATCTTTATTGACAGCATGCCTCCTTCTCTTACTACTGAAAATACTAACACTAAGTGTATGGGGCACATTTAAGTAAAAATACATGAGCTCAGGTATGGCTTTAAATCTGTCTGTAAGGAAATAACTCGTTCTTATAAAACCCACATTGTCAACTGTGGCTAAGGAAAGAGCTGCTTATGCAGCTAAGAGTGTGACTAAGAAGCAAGAACAAAGAGATAATAATGAATCCCTTTCCTAAAAGCAGAGGTGACAGAATCAATTTTTCTAGATTGGCAAGTGATCACCACAGTCAATTCCCCTAGAATGCTTAGCACAGCTCTCTGTTCACAAGACTCCTTTTTTTTTTTCAGAAGATTCTGAGAGTAAAAGACTAATGCAATGTCAAAAAACTAAGTGACTTAGTCAAGAAGACCATATCATGATGGATATTTAAATATATGAAAGCTAAAGAGTTTTCTGTACTGAAGAAAACCAGTATTTAAGAATGGTGTGCCAGGATGGGCACATCTCTGTGACAAGCTGGACACCTAACTCAAGGTAGTCTCCTGGGAAGATATGAGGGGGATTAAAGCAGCAACTACTAGTACAGAGACCACAGAGACTGAAGAGGACATCCTCTAACTAGACTTTAGTGTTATGGTAAAGGGTGGAGAACACAAACAAAACCACAAAAACTTTGACCCAAAATTTACTCTGCCTACAAGATGTGCAGGGATAAAGATAGAGCAGATAGAACAGAAATTGAGGGAATGCCCAATGGATGCTTGGCCCAATGAAAGACCCATCCTATGGAAGAGTGCCCACCACTGAAACTATGAAAGATACTCTGCTAAGCTTGCAGACAGGAGCCTATCAGAGTTGCCCTCTTAGAGGCTCTACCCAGCAGCTCCTCAAAATAGACCTGTTCCCGGTCTCCTACTGCTTCTAATGTCTATCTCATTTGCTCACAGGACAAGACCCTACCACAGACAGCCTCTGAAAGACTCTATTGATGGAAGTATCAAAGCAGAGGCTGAGACTCATGGCCAAACTTTGGACAGAGTGCATGGAATTTTATGAAAGAAAGGGGAGATAGAAAAACTGGAGGGGAAAGGAAACCAACATAGCCAAAATAAACTGGGCCCTGGAGGCTCTGAAGATACTGATACCCCAACCAAGAACCATGCATGGAGAAGACCTAAAACCCCTGCGCAGATGTAGCCCATTAACTCAGGCTCCAAGTGGGTTCCCTACTAAGGGCTGCAAGGGCTGTCTCTGGCATGAACTCAGTGGCAGGGTCTCTGATCACCTTCCCCCGGGGAAGAGGGGCGGGGTGCAGCCTTGCCAGGCCATAGCGGAAGACAATGCGTCCAGTCCGGACAAGACATGATAGGCTAGGGTCAGATAAAAGGGGAGGAGGTCCTCTCCTATTAGTGGACTAGGGGAGGGGCATAGGTGAAGAAGAAGGAGGGAGGGTAGGGTTGGGAGGAGAAAAGGGAGTGGGCCACAGCCGGGATACAAAAATGAATAATTTGTAAAAATAATAATAATAATAATAATAATATATATATACATATATATATATATGTGATAAAAAAAAAAAAAACAGATGCTCTGACTCACAGACAAACATTGGTCAATGCATACGGAGTATTGGAGAATAGTGGGAGGAAACTTAGAAGGACCTGGAGATGACAGGAGCTCCATAAGAAAAAGGACAGATCCAACTAACCAGGGCCCAGAGGGGTTTGCTGAGACTGAAGCAACAAGCAAGGACCATGCATGAATTAGACCTTGGCCTCCTAGCTGCTATCTGTTAGCCACCTATCTGCTCCTAGCTGTAGCAAATGGGCAGCTTAGGCTTCAAGTGGGTACTCTAGTAAGGAAAGTGAGTACTGCATCTGACTCTCACTCACTTGCTAGCTTTCAGATCATTTCTCCCTGGTGGGACTGCCTTGACAGACCACAGGGGAAGAAGACATGTTCAGTCCTGAGGAACCTTAATGAGCTGGGGTGAATAGGAAAGAGAGCTCCACTTTTCTAAGGGATCAGAGGAGAGGATGTGACTGGGAAGGGAATAGAGAAGGGACTACAAGAATGTAAAGTGAATAAAATAAATAAATGAGAAAAAAAAATGGTATTCCATTCCAAGATAAGTAACTGGTCTATAGTTAAAAAATATTACCAAAATTAAAGTGACTGGAAAACAAAACAAAACAAAAACAAAAAACAAAAAACAAAAAAAAAAAAAACAAAGAAAAAACTCAACATACTCAAGTAGCTTGTTCTCTCTGAATGGAGACCAGCTATAGTAACTCTTGCATTTTAGGTTCAAAATACCAGGAGATACTGGAGACCAAATTCAAGGATTATTCTTTCCAACAGAACTGAGTCATCCACACCTTTCTCACCTGTCTCTTTATGTCTTGTGGAACATGGCATGCATCTTGTCTGCTAAGCACTGGGCACTGGGCCTGACTGACAGTTGCCTTCTGTTTTAGTTCCAGGCTGAACATGTGACTACCGCCTGCTCATAGCAGAGGATAGCATGATAAAATAGAGCATCCCAAGAATTCAAAGTCCATCAGAGGCCATAGCTGGGGTTCCAAGTGAGTCCTGCTTCAAGCCTTTTAACCCTACTCCTGTGTGAAATCAGAAATTAGGTGCTGCAAACTACAGCAGGCCTAGGGTAGTACACTTTCAGAAGGGCTGAAGTTTACAATCTGAATGTTGTCTTAATCTTATCTCGTGTGGGAGGAGCTGGGGAAACCCTCACATAAGAATATTGCAGTGACTAATCCAAGTTGGCCCTAAAAGAGCCAACAGACCTGGTAAGTGAAGAAATCAGATCCAACTCTGTCAAACGCAAATACAGCTGTATAAACTCCAATTTGCCAAATCTCCTCCCTGTGCCAAACATTTGCTTTATAGCTATACTTATCTTCATCCTGAGACTTCCTGCTTAAATTTAAATTTATTCCTTGTTTCTATAGGTGGCACTGTTTCAGATTGTTCAGAATTGACTTAGAACCAAGTTGAAGACCAAAAAATTCAAACCCAAAGAGAGAGAGAGAGAGAGAGAGAGAGAGAGAGAGAAAGAAAGAAAGAAAGAAAGAAAGAAAGAAAGAAAGAAAGAAAGAAACTGCCTATGCAGAAATTTCGGTAGAAAGAGCCAGAAGAGCTGTGCAATTGAGAATCTCCTTCACAGGCCACACCAGCTGAGAGCAACAGAGAAGTTGGGAGAGAAAGGCTGCAGAGGAAGACACTGGACAGACCAGCAAATGCCGAGAAATGAAAGCAAATGTTTCCATGCATCTGCACCAGAGAGAATAGGAAAACTTGAAGTTGGAGGAAGAGAGAGGCAAGATAAAGCAAGCAGCCTCGGAGGTAACATTAAAACTGAGCTTATAAAGCAAACTGCATTAGGTGCAAAGCACATCACTCCCTCTCTTCTGGCTCACATTCCCTCCAGCGTTTCTCTTGGGTTTTTTAAATTTTAACTATAATTAGATATCTTCACTACATTTTCTGTAATCTGGTTTTTCTACAGTTTTTTAGAGTTCCTATGCCTCCAACAACAAGAATGCTCCCCTATGTTGTTTAAGCAGACAAGTGCACACAGCCTCACCCCACATACTGACGCAAACCTCAGAAAGAAGAATGTGCTGGTACAGTGAGATTCTCAGCTGTGCTGGGGAAATGAGAATGTCCACAGGAAAGTGCCTCGAATTGCAGTACATGGCACATACCATGTGATATGTGCATACATCTTAATTCATCTCATCTATGTCAAATTTGCCCATGGTTGGACCAAGTACAGTGGCCTTATCTGTAATCCCAACTTTTGGAAATTGAAGCAAAAGGATCTCTATGACTCCAAGGTCAAGCTTAGCTACGTAGTGAGTTCTAGGCCATGCTAGGCAACAAGGCAAGATCTGTGTCAACCTTGCCCATTTCCAAAGTGAACCTGACCTAGCCAACAAAGGACTCTGCACAAATATGTATCTACACTGACCCAACATGGCAAATCTCACTTCCTCAAATTCATATTCAGCTCACTCCAATTTCTTGAGAGAAAGCAGTGTATCACCTATACACAAAAGTCAATATAATTGCAATTATTGTTCTTGCCTGTGAAGGATGTACCCCAAGGCTACAAGGATGACAATACCAAGCCAGGTAACTATCCCTGCCTTTTGTAGTATGGAGTACAATATCAAAACTAGCAGCAAGACATGAGTGGGGGAGGATTTAGAGGGACCTATCCCTCCCTGGTAAACTTTTGCCTATGGATGAATTTGGGGGAAAGTCATTGATTTTTTTGTTCTCAACTACCAGGTGAGAAAGCTTCACTAAATAGCAACAAAGACTACACAGAATGACCTTGGTTAAAATCAGTGAATCCCGAACCAGACAAAAATCCATGAATCTGGAAAAGTGACTTGTAGTGAGGAGAAGGAAGTTGACAGAAAGTTGATGGCAATAAGAACGCAGAAAGTAAGAGTACTGAGAAAGTATTGTGTATGTGTATAAAAAGAAAAATAAGAGTAATCAGAATGCATAGTATACATGTATGAAAATATTCAAAGAACAAATTTAATTTTCAAAATTAGTAAATAATTATTTTTTTCTTTAGAATTTCAAAGAGTTGAAAGTAGTTCTGACCCCAATTCCTGTGAATTCCCTTTGGCAGATTTACCAGTATTGCTATTGCTCTTACTGGTTTAAGAGAGTGGAATTAATTAAAATTAGGGTTGTCTACACACAAAGCACTGCATGACCATGGCATTCAGTTAGGTAACTGAAAAGATCAATAGTTGACCAATAGGCTGATAGGGTATATTATATACGTTCCGTATAGTATAGCATATATACTGAGGAACAGTGTGTCTGTGTGTGTATATATATATATATATATATAAAATAGCAGAGGAACAAGTGGCGTCCTACACCATTAAATGGGATGGTGAAATATTTCCTCATATTACTCAGACTATTACATAATATTATTACTATAAGTTTTCACTTACTATTTCAAAATTATGATTAATCTTGGGAAATGAAACCACAGATAGGAAGGATCCACCATATTTGTTAGTAGCACCTCCCTTGTACCTTCTTTATCACCACCTTCACTCATCTGTTTACTCAAAAACATTTGCTGTTGGAATAGCGCTTCCTCAAGATCCAGCCATACCACTCCTAGGCATATACCCAAAAGAGGCACAAGTACACAAAAAGCACATTTGCTCAACCATGTTTGTAGCAGCTTTATTTGTAATAGCCAGAAGCTGGAAACAACCCAGATGCCCCTCAACTGAAGAATGGATGCAGAAACTGTGGTACATCTATACAATGGAGTATTATTCAGCAATGAAAAATAAGGAAATCATGAAATTTGCAGGTAAATGGTGGGACCTGGAAAGGATCATCCTGAGTGAGTTGTCCCAGAAGCAAAAAGACACGCATGGTATATACTCACTCATATAAACATACAATATAGAATAAACCCACTAAAATCTGTACATCTAAACAAACTAAGCAAAAGAGAGGACCCTAACTAAAATGTTCAATCCCCATCCTGAAAGGCAAAGAGGATGGACATCAGAAGAAAAAGAAAATAGGAAACAACCTTGGAACCTGCTACAGAGGGCCTCTGAAAGCCAGAAGAAAACAGGAAACAACCTTGAAACCTGCCACAGAGGGCCCCTGAAAGCTTCTGCAGTATAGACTGTCAAAGCAGTTTGAGCCTGATGGCCAACTGATGGGCAGAGTGAATGGAATTTTATGTAAGAAGTGGGAAATAGTAAGAGCTGGAGAGGACGGGAACTCCACAAGGAGAGCAACAGAAGAAGATAATTTGAACACAGGGAACTTCCCAGAGACTCATACTCCAACCAAGGACTATTCGTGGAGATGACCTGGAACCCCTGCACAGGTGTAGCCCATGGCAGTTCAGTGTCCAAGTGGGTTAGATAGTAATGGGAAGAGGGACTGCCTCTGACATAATCTGATTGGCCTGCTCTTGATCACTTCCCCCTGAGGGGGGAGCAGCCTTACCAGGCCACAGTAGAGGACAATGCAGCCACTTTTGATGAGAACTGATAGACTAAGATCAGAAAGGAGAACCTCCCCTATCAGTGGACTTGGGGAGTGGCATGCATGCAGAAAGGGGAGGGAGGGTGGGCTCGGGAGGGGAGGAGGGAGGAGCTTATGGGGGGATACAAAATGAATATAGTGTAATTAATAAAAAATTAAAAAAAAAAAGAAAGAAAACCAGAGGAAATTATTCACTGTTTTCAGGAAAAAAAAAAAATTGATTGCTCAGGTCTGCTCAGTTTATTTCTGGCTTACTATTCTATTCTATTGCTCTTGTCTGTCTTTGTGCCAGGACTATGCTAGAGCTAAACAGAGAATTCTCTGTAGAGGAATATAGAATGGCAGAAAAACACTTAAAGAAATGCTCAACCTCATTAGCCATTAGAAAAATGCAAATCAAAACGACCCTGAGATTTCACCTTATACCCATCAGAATGGCCAAGATGAAAAACTCAAGTGACAACACATGCTGGAGAGGTTGTGGAGAAAGGGGAACCCTCCTCCACTGCTGGTGGGAATGTAAACTGGTACAACCACTTTGGAAGTCAATCTGGTGCTTTCTCAGACAATTAGGAATAGTGCTTCCTCAAGACCCAGCTATACCACTGCTAGGCACATACCCAAAATTTGCTCAAGTACACAATAAGGACATTTGCTCAACCATGTTTGTAGCAGCTTTATTTGTAATAGCCAGAACCTGAAAACAACCCAGATGTCCATCAACAGAGGAATGGGTACAGAAATTGTGGTATTTTTACACAATGGAATACTACTCAGCAATCAAAAAAGAGGAAATCATGAGATTTGCAGGCAAATGGTGGGATCTAGAAAAGATCATTCTGAGTGAAGTATCCCAGAAGGAGAAAGACAAACATGGAATATACTCAATTATATAGACCTAAAAGATATGATAAACATAATGAAATCTATACACCTAAAGAAGATAATCAAGAAAGCAGACAGGAGGTTTGATGATCAATCCTCATTTAGAAAGACAAATGGGATATGCATTGAACATATGACAGGAGTCTACCGCAGAAAGCATCTGAAAGACACTACCTAGCAGTGCTCCAAAGTAGATACTAAGACTCATAACCAAACCTTCGGCAGAGTGCAGGGAATCATATGAAAGAAGGGGAGTTTGATGTGGAAAGGATAGGAGCTCCACAAGGACCAAACATATCTGGGCACAGGATCTTTTCTGAGATGGACACTCAACCAAAGACCATGAAAGGATAAAACCTAGAACCTCTGCTCAGATGTGACCTGTGATCACTCAGTAATCAATTGGTTTCCCATAGTAAGGGGAACAAGGACTATTTTTAACAGGAACTCAATGACTGGCTCTTTGACCTCCCCACCTCCCAAGGGAGGAGCAGTACTGTTAGGCCACAGAGGAGGACTTTGCAGCCAGTCCTGAAAATACCTGACAAAATGGAGTCATATGAAAGGGGAGGAGGTCCTCCCCTATCAGTGGACTTGGAAAGGGGCAGGGAGGAGATGAGGGAGGGAGGGTGGGATTGGGGAGGGAATGAGGGATACAGCTGGGATACAGAATTAACAAAATGTAACTAATGAGAATAATAATAATAAAAAAAAACTGTGATAGTTTTGTACTATAATCTTAAACAGATGGTTTAGATTTTCTCAACATAGGATCCTACCATCTGCAAACAGATATTGCCTTCTACTTCATTTCCAGTTTGAATGAATTCTTAATTTTATTTATCTGTTGCTCTTGTTGGCACTTCCAATGTCGCATTAAGTAGAATTAGAGAGAGTGTTCATCCTTACCTTGTGCAAGATCTTAGAAAGAAATATTTAGTTCCTCCCCATTGGCTTTGTACAAATGACCTTTATTCCATTGAAAAAATATATTATATTTAACATCTATAAATGTATGTTGATCTTATTAAATTCTTTTTCTCCATTTGTCAATATGATCATATGATTTGTTTGTATTTTCATATATAAAAATCAACAAATAAATCCCTCGGAAAAATCAACTATCCATGCTATACACTCTTCTTAATGTGCTACTGGGTTCAGTTTGTGTTTTACTAAAGTCTTCTTACATGTCTACATACAAGAGATCATGGCCACTGGTGCTAGTCTCATAATATTTCTATTATTTTGAAGAATTTAAAAATTTATATTAAATTTCTGTGAGCATTTTTTAGAATTTAGCATGGGGCAATCCCAGGCTTTCACTTGTTAGAAGGCTCCTAGTTAGTACTTTAGTCTCCTTGTTTGTTATCAGTCTCATGTTTTCTGTTTCTGGTTGACTTGTTCTCAGTAGGCTTTATGTCCCTAAATATTGATTCATTTCAAATGTATTGGCATATAATTGTTCATAGTAGCACTTCATGGTTTTGAGGGATCTATTCTAATACATGATTTTACATTCATGAGTTTTTGGAAATTTTTCTGATCCTAGAACAGTGATTATCTAGGATGCTAACAACCAGGTATACTTCTTCCCAGACTTTGGTGCAACTTCAATATCACTTACCAAGGTAGATTTCCTTGTATCTCCAAGGAAGATCTTTCCAAGTGTCTAGCCCACAGTTGCTGTTGTAACAAATAAGAGACTGACTATGCTTAATATCAGTCTTTTGCATTTCCTGTAAGACGCTGAACAATAAGGTGTTTTGTGGACAAATGACCTGGGAATTATCCTTAGGATACCATCTTAAGAAAATGCATACTGACAAACCAGAGAGTGTGATTCTGTGTCTCTAAGACTCTAAGTAGTAATCCACCAATGCCAAGAGATTAGAATGCTGTAGTGACTTAATTAATTGGTATAATTTGAGAAAGCGGTAATAAGTAGTTGCAACTGGTACATTCAGAGAGAGTTATTGCTGTCTTCTATTAGGACATGGAGATAAATCATAGAACTTGCCTTCCTCAAAGCACTTAGAAAATTTAAGCAACCTCCCAGTGAGTTTCAAAGCCTTTTGCTATTTGACCAACCTCTGTAGTGAGGCTCTAGGCAGTAAAGACCTGCTGTGCTCCTAAGTTTACTCACAGCTCCAAGGCTTACTCAGTGCGCAGACAACCAAATAGAGAATAACATTTGTGTTTGGAGGGTCATTGTCTGAAAGCTTTGATTTGCTTTCTGATTTACAGAAATGAAATCTATACATAGAATCCAAATGTTATATAGTACATATGATATATGATGCATACACGTGTACATAAACATATATATGTATACTATATGAATGCACATCCAAAATAAGATCAGCAGATTGACCTTGTGTGTTCTGTTTAAAAGATTAGCCAGTTATTTTGACACTAGTAGAATTCCCAATATAATCCCTAAAGTGGCTGAAAACAGTTAAGCTCTCTTTAGATAATGTTCTGTTGATTTCTGCCTGTGCAAGAAACCACACAATTCTAATATTCAGTTAATAGTGAAACCACAGAAGTGTATTACAAAAAGTATCAGAAGTTGGCCCAATTCAGAACAAAATCTAGGCTACATAAGACTGCTAAAAATATTTAGAGTATCACTTTCTTTTCTTTGGTGGAACAGGTCATGCATGGGAGGTGTCTATTACTTAATATTTCAGTTTATAATTCAACATGTAGATATTATTCTCCACTATACTTGATGATGACCCCAAACAATTATATGATTGACATCAGGACAGAAGGAGTTGGAGGAAGCAAACTAAGAAGAAATACAGACAACAGCAGACAGAGAGAAGTTGATAGAAGAAAGAATGCGGATGGCAAGGAGAACTAACATTTTTCAGTCTCAATAAAATACTGGGAAATAAAAGAATCGTGATACCATCAAGACAAAAGATTTTAAACAGAGTAATGTGCCTTTGTGTTTGAATGCAGCACAATATGATGCTGGTACACAAGAAACTGAGGGACAAAGTTGATATATTTTTATCCTTAAGATGTACTTTAATTCTTTCAATTAATTGAAGTGAATGATAGCTGTGGATAGCTAATGAGCTGCAGATGTCCTACTCCAGAATGGCAAGCAGGCAAACATGGCTTATCGGTTCTACCCAGAAAAGATAGGAGTTTATCTCCCTGGCCTTTCTCATAAACTCTGCTGTCTTTTTGAAATATCTCTGGCTCCATCTTCAGAGAAATAATGTGTGTGCAGCCTCGAGAAAGAGGCAGATCTGAGAAGGGAAAGGCCTGTTTATCAAAGCTCTTTGTATCCAGCCTTCCTCTTCAGAGCAGATCAGAACCCATGGCTTTAAGTGTCATAATAACTCTTGTAAGCTAATAATACATTTGCATGTAAGATAAATGCATAAGTTCTTTGGGAAAAGGTTTTGAAATGAGGGATATTATTGAACACTGTGCATTCTACCAGAGATTACTGGAAGGCTTTAGAAGAGGTGGGAAACAGCAAAGGAGGCTATAATGGATAGACAGCAAGCTTAGGCATCCTAGAGTGGTCATTGAAAGCCAAATCTGAAAGTTTAGGAGTCCACTCCAATTTAGAACCACAGTACATTCTCTCTGTATCCTGCACAAGACATTGGGTCCTGAGGATGGCTGCTGAATAGCTGCTGAATGGCTGCTGCAATCCAGATAACAAGTAGCAGCAAGGAGAGCCAGGCTGCCACATACAGGAGTTTCGGCTGTCAGTCAGTTATTTTGTAGAAATATCACCTCTGAGAGAGTCTGAATGACACACCATGACAGGTTTCTGCATCTAGCCATTCCTGCAAACTGTATGGGCTTCTAGCTCCAAACTTCTCAGGTTTTGAAGCAAGGGATAGGGTATTGTTCAAGGTCAGAGAATCAAAGGGAATGCAGGTCTTGATTTTCTCTTCCCTTCATGAGGCCTACATTGAAACAGATTTCAACTGCTGTACTCACAATTACGGGATATCATAGCTTTTAGCGGTACCTCGTATAACAGCGCAGAAAAATTTTTATAGGATAGCTTTAAAAAGCCATCCCAGGGTGATTTACCAGCTACTCACAAGCAAGAATGAAAGTGCCTAGATGTCTTGCAATTTCTGATAACCAAAATTTAAATCTAAGTGAGTCAATACTTAGATTATTCAGGTTTTTCTACAAAAATAATAATAATAATAATTATTATTATCATTATTATTATTATTATTATTATTGAAGCTCTTTAAGTGTTTAGTAACATCCAGGAAATGTAATGGAGCAAGTTTAGATTTAGTAGGCTATTAATTGAGCTTTTGATAAGGATTCAAGTAAAAAATGAATCAATTGTTTTCTGGATATCAGCTCCCACAAACACCCCCTACTTACCAGCAGGCAGGGAGAAAAGCCTAAAAATCTATCTCTGGCATCTTGTCTCTCAGCTTATGGGGAAAGTCTTTTAAAGGATAGTCAGGAATTCTCAGAGGTAGCACAGCTTTGCTTTTAATTCTTCAGCTGGATCATTATTTCCTGAGAATGTCATCGCAGCCAAATGCCAATCACTGAACATAAAAAGAAAGAATTATTCACAAGATGTTTAGGTCACTTTTAGCTCTGATTTTTTTTCCTCTAAAGATGCCTTGAAAACATTCTCATTCTATTTTTGAAATGTCTTTGCAGTCACAAAAGGCTGTAGCGCATGCCTGCCGCTGGCTGCTGTGAAGGGGAATTCAAACTCTGGCAAACTGCTGCTTTCATCTGGTCCTCGAACAATGAGGCTACTTGGAAATGCTCATAACATCTTGGGGAAGAATAAGACATGTCCCCAAATTTAGAAAAAAAAATTTAGCTTATTGCCTAAATAAGTCCACATAAAGCTACTCACATCACCAGAGAAAAGACAGACTCAGTGTCAACCCAACCTTCTTGAATTAAGATGACAGAGCAAATGTCATGCCTCTCTGGTGAAACCAAGCCACAACTCACATCTGATTTCGCTGCTCTTTCCTGTGATGAACACTAATAGTGCCTGACAATTTAAGACTGCCACTGGGGTCAGAAGTAAGAATCAATTAAATTTCACAGTAGCATTCTTCAGGTTTATAATGGAATCTAGTTTTCCTGAAGTAACTTACCTTCTTTTCCAGTCAGATTCTCACTAAAATTATTGCCAGTTGGCATAGCAAATCAAAATGGAGAAATTTCACAAGGCCGATTTCCATATAAAGAGCTACAGGCAATGGCTGCGAAGAGAAGGAGAATCAGCCTTCCCCAGGGATGAACTAGTCCCAAGTTGTCAGCCCTAAATGGATGCACATATGTATATGTATCAAAATAATTATAAAAGATGAGTAGGAAAACAAGGAAAGACTTGGAAGTAGAGGGGGATTAAATATGTTGTAATAGAACACTTATATATAAAATTCTTTATTCTGTACCCAATTTCACTCACAGTCTACAAACATCCCACTGTAATCACATCTTACTTTGACAATGCCCTAGCCTTCCTTGGATGGTAAAAATCTCCTTGTTCTTCTCGGTCTACTCAATCTGTGTATTTTATGTGGGAGAACTAAATCATAGCACAGAATGCCCCTTCTGTCAGGCTTGCATGGGGAGAATCCTTCAGAGCGCATCTCACACTTGCAATTGCAACTCCCACATGAAGATGTCCTGCTAGGATGGAAACAGCATTGAACAACAAACAAGGAGGATTAGGGTGAGGTGAGCTTATTCCAGGAAAGTGAACAGCACAATTAGTTTATAGAGTAGTCAATCCCCTTGTTGGGACCCTTAAATTTCTGTTTGATGTTTAATTTGTATATCAGGGCACAGATCTGTACAGAGCTCAGAAGCATTGGATCTCCCTGGAGTTGTAGTTACAAGTGGTTATGAACTCACGTGGGTGCTGGGGTTTGGGCTCCTATCCTCTGCATGAGTATGTACTCCTAACTTCTGAGTCATCCCTCAGTTCCCTTGTTTTAGTTTCGTTTTTATCCATAACTAGATTATAGTATCCTTGAAATTTACTGAAGTATAAAATGGCTTATATGGCTTTAAGAGCAATCCAAACCAGTATGTTATGTTGGCTGGCTTTTTAATTGAAATTATTTCTCCCAAGAGATACTACATTTTTTTTCTAATTTTCTTCAAGGTTTGTTCCAACACAATGGTTTTCAGTGTTGAAAATCTGTCTTCTGGACATCAATCCGGGTGTCTAAGGTATTTTGCCAGGAGCAAATTTAATCTTAGTATCTGAGGGAAAGCAACCAACACGATACAGGACTAGCAGGACTGTATTTCCTACTTTATGTAAGTTCTCCAACAACTACTACAACATTCACAGAATACAAAGTATTCTCACAGAATATCTCCAGTTGTTTTGAAGGTCTGATCAGTTTGCCTTCCACATACGTAGAAGCAAATTCTATCTCTATATAGGCCAAAATTTGTCCCTGCTGTGGGAAGGAGGGGCACTGGAAAGAACTGCCCTTGTCAGAGTTGGAAAATACAGGGCATTAGCCCACTGCAAAAGGTAAAGCATTGCATTGGATACTGTCTTATCCTCCAAAAGTCACCAGGTCCTCTGGTCCAGTGATGACTGCCCTTGGAGACTTACACTACCTGAAATTCCTCCATAAAAGATGGACTCATATCGCACACATGCATACTGAAGCACCTCCAATGCAGGAAAGGTGGTGTTAGTTGGGCTTTCCAATACGGAAATTAGGCCTTAATTTTAAAAAGTCCAGCACACTCTTCAAAACACATCTTTGTAGTAATTTTGTGGACATCCCTATGTCCAAAAAATCCCAGGATGTTATTGCTATCAGCCTTAGACTTGGAAACTCCTCACTTAGAAACTCTTTTTACCCTATGTGTAACAGAAGGACATGACATCAGGGATGCTCACCTAACAGCCCCAGGTTGGCTCTGTAGTTGAGACAGCCAGGATGCTTACAAACTATAACAGCCTATAATACTGTGAAGGCTACTGACCTGGGTCTAGGATTACTAGCTAGTGTGCAGGAACCACCCTATGATCTTCTTAAGCCCCTAAGTCACCCTTCCAGATGTATCTTTAGAAGCCCAAGAAAGCCAGTATATATGGTACTATAAGGACACTTTGCAATTCTCTATCTGAGAAGTTCATACCCACACTCTTGGGGGAGGGGGCTTCTCTCGTAAGTGTCCCTTTCTATTAATCACTGTGTTTAAGATCGATGTCTTAGATATCTATTAATAACTACCACCCTGCTAAATAAAAATTTTAACTCTGTCCATTATACTGTTTGTAGCTGATAAAAGCCCTTTGTTATGTAATGCATGTTTGGTTTTTTACTCATTTTGGAAGGGCATAAAGCATATGAATGCAGTCACAGGGTTATACATAGACTAAAATGTAGATTCTATTGCAGACATTTATATAGATAAACCCCACTAGAAGAATTCTTAAGGATTATTGATGTGTCTCCTATTCACTTCAAGAAAATTAGGCAATTCTGACCTTAGCTAAGTGAAATTTTCTCCACCATGGCACTATTGACATCTTAGGTCAGATAACAATTACTAGGTCTGGGGCAGCTTAAGTGTGAAATGCTTCTCCATGAGTTAATGTGTTTGAACAATTGAACTCCAACTAGTAGTCATTCTTTGAAAAGTGTGAAACCCTTAGGAGGTAGAGCCTCACTGGAGAAGTTAATGGTAAAGATCGGACCTCGGAGTTTTATTGCCTCGCCCTAATTCAGGCCTTACTTGGCTTTCTTACAACAGATGATGCCGTATGCTCAGAAAACTTTCCTGCCACCATGCTGGCCCCAGCAAGACTGACTGTATCCCTTGGAACTGTAAACCAAAATAAATCTTACCTGCCTGAGTTTGCTTCTTGGCAGATATTGAAAAACACAAAAAACCAACCAGTTTGGGATCTGATGTATGCATTATTTAACTTTAGTACTCACCTATTGGATGCCAGCAACACCACCCCATTTGTACCAAACAACTAACAGTGTTCCCAAAGATTGCCAAATATGCCCAAAGGAAAGCTACTGAGCCATGCTATCTGTGGTTCTATTGTTAAAAAAAAATAAAAATAAATAAAAAATAAAAAATAAACTAAATGAACAGAGGTGCTGAAAAACCAGACCCTACAGTCTTTGCCATAATTGATGTCCTAGATTCCTCTTTTAAAAGTCATCAGAGAACTCTAAACATCACCTTCTGCTTTCTTTTTTGGACCATGATGTCCATCCTTTCCCATAATGGATTTCTATTAGAGACATTGCAGTTGACAGCCACAAGAAAACCACAAAGAAATGGAACCCAAGTCCTGCTCACAGGTTCTCAAGTCAACTGAATCAGCTCTGGATGTGTAATCCTAGAGCCAACACTGTACCGTTTAGTCTTACTGACAACTTTAGTTTATTGTGGATTAGCATTCAGACTCCCTTTTCAGTATCATTAAACATGGCATTTTGCCTCTGTTCCTTGTTGAAGAAGCCATGTTGATCATCATCATGTGGGGCTGATCCTGATCATTGCATCCTAGAACCCTGCAGCCCACCAGGAAGAGAGTGCTGGGCTCTGTTGACTTGTGACCCTTGATAGCTCTGAACTGTCTGTTTCTCATCAAGATGAACTAATTAGAAACAGCAGACCAGCCTGCTACCATCTGTGTGGCTAACAATATTATGTGACATGGGCAAAGAACTCAGGCCAGGAGTGGGCTTATTAGTGATCATTAGCATATGTGCCTGCAGCTGTGTACCTGCTTTGGATGAACATGGCCTCAGCCAGTGTTTCTTTCTCTACAGCTAGGATATCAAAGACCACACACAGAATCAGGTCAGCCCTAAACCTGAGCAGGAACATGAGATGACAAACTACCTTTGCCCTGCCGTTATACCTCAAATAGCTTTCAGAAATCATTATCTCCATTTCATAAATACTACATAGAACTTTCCTGCTCAGTGTGGTTCCTGGACCAAACACCTTGGTCTTTCCCTCAAGTTCGTTAGTAGTACAGACTCTCAGAGCCCACTCACAGGATTGTGTCTGAACCAGTGGTGTAAAGAAAACACCAGTTAATTCAGTATCATTCTTAAGCTAGAGACATGGCAATTTGGCTAAGAGACAAACATTGTATAATCTTTATGAGATTTAGTGGTGTTAATACAACTCACAGTGGAAGTAGTTGCTATAGATTAAATGGTTAGCTACCCACCAACACTTCTAAAAAACTCATATAACAAAGTGCTAACACCTAATACCTCAGCTATGATCTCATTTGAAAACAGGGTCAATGCATATGTAATTAATTAAGGTGTAGCTATGCAACTGGAGAAGGGTGGATCCCTAATCAAAGCAGCCCAGGCAAGGTGCTCATAGACTAGAACACAGAGGAAGGACATTATATGAACATGAAGGTAAGGTTCTGGGAGATGATGCTACAGGGCAAGGAGCACTGTTAATTAGCAGTAAGTCCCCAAGACTTAGGGAGCCAAAAAACAAGTTCCTCAATGCCTCAGGAGGAACCTATCATGACCATGCCTTGCCCTTCAACTTTCAGCCTTCAGGTCTCAGATAGACAGTTAGATCTTTTGTTACACCAGCCTATGACACTTTTTAAAGCCAGCCACCCTGTGGGCATTGACTTTAGGGGACTGAAGAGTCAACACTTACAGTATCCTCTTAGAAGTAGAGTTGCTTTCTAAATTTAAGGAAAGGAACATGAGAAATCTACCCACCAACTAAAAACATAGAAAGGGGAATGGAGAATTTGAGAACTCTCCTTCTGCTGTGTATTCTGACAGATGGTTTCTTGAACTCCGAGTGTCAGGTGGCTTTCTTTTGAGACACTTCACAACTGTTCTCTAACAAGTCATTGCCTTCTGAGAACTCGCTTTGTATTTGTTTTGTCATTTTCCAGAGTCTCATAAAGGTGTATTTTCCCTAATCAGAGTCATAGATGGAGTGATACTTACAAGAATAATAAAACACAAAGTTGCCACTTCAGTGGTGGGCAAAGTGCAGAACTAAGTTATTCTGACATGGCACAGCATGCTTAGGAAATTTTCAATGCCCCTCTCAGAACAGGTATCCTTGCTCACACTTTCATGGCAACCCTGGGCCTAATCTGTTATTTATGTGCTTTAAAAGATGAAAGTAATTTTCCATTTGAAACATATCTGTGACATTCCATCACTGGACTGCAAACTTTAAATACAAGAAAATGAATTCTTTTTTTATTTTTATTTTTTAACTTTTATTAATTACACTTTATTCACTTTGTATCCCCCCATAACCCCACCCACCTCCCCTCCTAATCCTACCTTCCCTCGCCCTTCTTCACTCATGCCCCTCCCAAAGTCCACTGATAGGGGAGGTCCTCCTCTCCTTCCAAGAAAATGAATTCTTACAGCAAATCTTACACAGGTATCTTACACCCATTGTGACATGAAGTATTAAAGATCAGCAAAGATAACTGAATTGTCTAGGGTCTCTGAGCAAATATTAAAACTTCTTTGCTCAATTTTCCTTCCTCTCCCTTATATGCCTAAGAACTGTCTTAATCTTTGTACATTCAAGTCCTGACACCATTTTTGCGCAGAGAAGCCATCCAATAAAGAGATCAGTGAAAAATCAGAGGGTACTAGAAAAGGTACCCAGTGGGTACAATGACAGCCAACAGCAATTGCAGTTTTCAAGAGTATTGTTTAGGGCACTTTAGCCAGGGATAGTGGAGTTTGGACAGGATGGGCAAAGGAGGTGTTGCAGAATCTAAGATACCCAAGACATGAGCTGCCTGTTACCAGCCAGATGCACAAGGGCATCATGGGTAAAATGGATAGTATAGTACTCAAAGGTACCTAAGCCTGCCAGTAACTTAACTCTTCTGTACCTTTTCCTCCAGCATGAAATGGACTACAACCTAGGATTCTTAAGAGTCTTCAAGGATGTGCAGGCACTTATATTGGTGTATAAGGCACACATTTTTTTCCTTTCAGAGGCTTTCAGAGACCCTCCAGAACAGCTGACCCTATTTCTCCAGAGTTCTGCCAGAGAAGCCTGCCTATAGGACAAGACTCTAGGAAAGTCCCAGCACCTGCAAAATGACCCCAGCAGCTGGCCTTGCAAGGCTGTATGTAGCACATCACAACATTCCCTGCTCTAACTATCCCCTCTAGGAAAAAGATTTTAAAATGTGTTTACCACAAATCTAACCTTAGACTAACTTATGTATATTATAATCTTGTACCCAGGGATCTCAAGGATCCAACTCCCTAACCACCGAGCTCATTGAACTGGATTGCCTGGCTACGTTAAGCTCAGCCACAGGCTACACTTACATGGTTTTGTTTTCTGCCTGTTGTTAAGGATCACCTAATTGTTGCCTTAAGATGCGGTACAGTCCATAACTGAAATGTATAAAAGGAAGCATGACTTAGTACAATGCATATAATTACTCTGAGTTCAATTTCTTGCCAGCAGCCTCTGTTGTAACAGTAAGAGGTCCAGAACACCATTATACTTTCTTTCTTAGTTCATAGTCTAAAACCGGTTCTGGGAGGAAATGTGTGCTGGTTTGGGAAGTCTTGGCCATGATGTCCAGTACTAGAAACTAACCCTGATAATGAAGAAACAGCAGATATTTAGCACCTGAGGGGGAAAAAATACAATCAGTGATAGATTTGAATCTAATCAACTTGGGAACAGATCTCAATCCAACCAAAACCATGAACACCTTTAAATAGTAGAAAATGATGAATTTTTTTATATCCCTGGATCTCTGAGCATCTGAGCACTTTAGCCCTAAAAGTGTCCAAGCATTGCCTTTGTGCTCCTGCCTTTTACATCAGAACTCAACATTTTGAAAATGCCCTCACTTTTAACAGATATTTTTCAATGCCTGTGTAAGATTGTCCTATTTATATATTCAGTTACATTTTTTATGAAACTTGTTTTTCCTAGCACAGAGACATAAACTATTGAGAAAGAAGGGTACTCTTTGAGTAAAATGGCAGAAAAAAATAGCATGAATCAAAATCATGTTGAATGTTTGAGGTCTTTTATCTATGGCACTTCAAAGAGCATTTTTTCTTCATAGGATATATTTAAATTTCTCAGCATGGAGAATCTCATAACACTGGGTATCATTGGGTTTTTTAGGTAGTCAACAATTTCAGTGGTGCCAAACTTGATGCCCTGAGGCACAGTCCCACGTGATCAACTGTTCCAAGCAGTCTTTCTCCACATTGATGAAGTCTGCCTGGCTTGTCATATTTATGCTCTCTCTGAAGGGAATATGCTGCTTGTTCAGTATTTCGGATCTCCCCTTCTGATCAGCAGTGTCCTAAACTGACTCAGTGACGTGCCACTGTGGACAGACACCTGCTTCCCCTTTATGCCTTCACTTGGGCACACATCGCCAATCTTTTTCCGTAACAGGGTGGGATCTCAGTGTCTTCTTTATCTGCTTACTAGGTCATTGGCAGGTGTAAGGCCTTCTCTTGCTCATATTTACCTTCCTTACAGCTTTTTCTTCCTTTTGCTTCATTTTCATTCTCAGATTATGTAGTGCTTTCTAATACTGGTGGTTATACTTGTTTTTTTCCTGCATTATAAAATACAAATTTTTTAAAAAATCACAAGTAGAATATAGCCTAAAAGATACTTTTTGTTTTCTAACTTGCCAGATAAAGCTAAATGTCCCTTCAAAGAACCTAACATCTGGAGGCCTGGGGCTGTCTGCAGAGAGTGAGCTTTTGATGGGAGGCTCCAACTTGAGCTCAACTTTGAAGTTAACTATACCAAGTGGAGGCATTTGCATAGAGATTTAAGCCAAAACTCATCTCACTGACCTCTGGAACCTATGAAATGATACAAGAAAAATTCAGTTTTGTAGATCATAAAAATCTCTAATATACTTGACATACTACACAAATGGAAGCCCTCAAAGTCATATACACCATGGGAACAGTTATATGTGTGAAGCTCTGTGTATGTATCAAATATAGCATTCTATGGCTTAATGTGTATGACAGCAAATTCATTCTAGAGGGAGTGGGTACATGGAAGGAATTAAAAGGTGGAATAAAAAATGTAAATGATGTAATTATGCTGTACCCACATATGAAATTCTTGGAAAACACAAAAAGTGAAGTATATAAAGTACTTCAGATGAATCTTACATTAATCTAATTTCTAAGTTTGACTTAAAAAAAACACTAATGTGGAAATCAGTTGAAGTCATAAAACAATACGTAACATGTAAGTTTGAAGCTTAAAATTCCACAGAAGATGACAATGCAGCCACTCCTGATGAGATCTGATAGACTAAGATCAGAAGGAAGGAGAAGGGGACCTCCTCTATCAGTGGACTTGGGGAGGGGCATGCATGAAGAAGGGGGAGGAAGGGCGGGATCATCGGGAGGTGAGGAGGGAGAGACTTATGGGGGATACAAAGTGAATAAAGTATAATTAATAATAAAAAAATTCCATATGTTCTTTCTACCTCTTAGTAAAACAGCTTACACAGTGCACATTCTGTGACCAGAACTCATAACCAAGTCATGTAATTAAGATTTAAACTTATATTTCCACACCATTGTTTACAAGTCTAGAGACCAGTGATTAATGTTTTGAGGTAATAGCTTGGAGGACAGAGACATCTGTCAACTTTTAACAACAGCTTTCTAGAATAAAATGTTTTACCTAGGGACAATAACTAATGAATGTCACATTCATTCCTGGGCCTTTCTCCACCTGAACTATGTAGCTGCCTATGGGTATGACATTTAAATTCAGCTCTGCCTCTAAAGAAAGAAAGAAGGAAAGAAAGAAAGAAAGAAAGAAAGAATGAAAGAAAGAAAGAAAAGAAGGAAGGAAGGAAGGAAGGAAGGAAGGAAGGAAGGAAGGAAGGAAGGAAGGAAGGACACTAGGAAAGAAAAGGGAAATAAGTTTGATCATCATTAATTTGAAACTTAATTGATAAAATTAATATTATTTTGTATGTTTCCAACATATTAATTCATCAAATAGAACTCACTATTTCCACATCAAGTAACCCACTAATAAGTTCGCCAAGTCTCTAAAACTGTATACGCATAAGCACAACTTGCTGTAAGATGGCATGCAGCACCTGAAAACGTAGTGCTTAAGGCTGTGAGACATCTGAGCTCTGAGGGATACAATCCAATCCTGGGTAAACTGCTTCCCTACCCCACCTCATGATCCTCATGCTCTGACTTTGGAGCAGCTTTGAGGAAGTGTCACAGTTGGTTTTTAGACAGAAAGCCCTGATGGTGAAAAGTAATGCCATGCGTATCGGGCCCCGGCGTGTGAACAAATAGCTAAAAGGCAGGGGCCCCCAATTAGGCAGAACCAAGTCCAGAACTGCTCTTCACAGACAGCTGGCTATCCCTGAATGAATGTGGGTACAATTTTAGCTACATTTGCCTCATCAGTGAAATGGGGTTTTATAAGATCCCAGAGTTTTAGAAAGACTAAAGAATGCTGTGTGTGTGTGTGTGTGTGTGTGTGTGTGTGTGTGTGTGTGTGTGTGCAGTGTGTAGTGATTATTATGTGTGAACCTTGGGTCTTCTGTGAATTGAGACAATGAATCCCAGGCCATGTGCTGTAGTGATCTATGTTCAGGCTCCTCTCCAAATGCCACTTCTTTCCCTCTGTGGAATTTTTCATATTCATACTGATTGTCATCTCATTCCTTCCCTGAGGCCTCTAATCACCAGCTATTCCTCACTTGACACAATTCCTGTCTTCAACATCATCTGCTTCCCAAAGGAGTATGGGCACGATGCTGAAGAACAGTTCCATTTTTACATATAAACGAGGAAAGCCACAGCTTTTGCAAATCCCCAACCAGAGCAAGGGAGCATGCCTCTCTAAGGTGACCATTGCCTGTGGGAGGGCCAGGCCCCTCCTCCTCTCTCTGGGACTTTGCATACTCTTAGTTTTGGAGCCTGACTAGCCACAAAGCATGGCTGGGGTGTATCTCAAGAAAGAACACTTGCCTGCACACACAAGGTTCTCTGTAGGTCTTTTTAATTACATTCAATGAAATCATGATTTAACTGGGAAACTAGATTATATTCTGGCCTAATTTTGTGCCCTTGAAGACAGATATAGTCAACCACTAGAGCTCATGCTAAACGTCAGTATCTTACAAATAATGCCTTCCTTGTCATTTAACACAGACATACTCCATGATAACCCACAACACTGGTGCTATCACAGCCATTTTTTTCTCCTTGCCCTGCATTTCCATATAAATGTGCACACTGAAACCCCAATAAAGTTTTCCAACAATCTGTAGGATCATGGAGCATTCAGAAACTTACTGAGCACAAGACTTTAGGACCTACACCACATATATTTAGTAAGGTTGCATTTGGGTTCAGCAATTTGTATCCTTTAAAAGGACACCAAATAATATTCATGCTGGTAATCTTGATAAACTCTGCCCTACCAGGCTTTGCTGTAAAAGCAAAAAGACTGCTTATGATTTGTTTAAAGAGATTTTCTCTCTGTTACATGCAGAGCAGCAAAAAGAATCCTTAATGAGTAATAAAGAGGCCAACCCTCGTTCCAAGGACAGGGAGGGTGAATATTGTCAGCATCTTCAGAATTCTAGAAGGAAAAATAAAGTATATGTTACCTTATTTTGGGGATTTAAGGAAGCATTTTTTTTTTTTATTTACCTAAAGTTACACCATCAATGTGGAGCAGCAGTGGGGTTTGCAGTTACGTAAGTTTCTGGAAAGTCTCTATTCCCCAGTCTATTATGCCCAAACATTCTCCTCTGCAAGCAAAGGTGCACGTGGTGAGTGAGGATGGGCAGGTGTGGAGAATTTTAATAGATCTGTAAGACTCTTTCCTAGCCTCATATTCTATAATATGTTGCTCACTCGATGAACGGAATCACCCTGAGCCATCATGAGGGAACAAACTGAACCAACACATGCTCATTTCTCTGTTGTTGCACTCTAAGCACCAGATTAAGCTGGTGCTGGCCTGAAATGTGGCAAAGAGAACAATAACTGTGGACACTACAGAAAAATCTCCCAGATTCACAATTGCAGGTAGCTTGAATTACAGTGATTTTTTTTTCATACTAATTCCCTCGGAAGTAAGCAGCCCTGTATATACATATCAATGGCTCTAGAAAACTTTATCTTTAATTTTGAGCATGCTGTAATAGGACAAACCTAAAGCTCCATTGAGAACAGTTTTGAAAACATCACTACTTTCCGTGAACAAACTGAAGTAAAAAAAAGAAAGAAAGAAAAAGAAACGCCTCATGTTATTACTGTACTGGAAACAGTCCGCACGCTGCAATTTGCATTTGAAGATGGAAAATCATTGGAGACTTTTGTAGCATGATTAAGAGAAGACAAAATATAAACAGCATTGTACAAAACCTGCCTCATTTCATAAAAAAAGATATTTTCTTGTAATGACTTCTGAAAAAATTAAATGTTTCAGCCAGTGCATTAAGAAATAATGTGGTTCTCACTGTTCTTTCTAACCAGGACAAGCCTCTCCATGTGGCTCTCCCTGAAGGGAGATAATTTACTGGCTGAAAAATGTGACTGCTTTTCTCTTTTTTTTTTTTTTTCTTTTCTTAATAATTAAATTTGTATTCCTTCACAATAAAAAATCGATGGTACATCTTACTATATTTAATCTGTTTTGTATTTTTTTTATTTTTTTAATGTTTATTCATTATATATCCCAACTGTAGCTCCCTCCCTCAACTTCTCCCAGTCCCAGGCTCCCTCCCTCTTCCCATCTATCCCCTTCCCCTAGTCCACTGAAAGGGGGAGCTCTCTCTCCTGCCATCTGCCCAGCCCATAGCTTATCAAGTCTCATCAGGACTGCCCTGATCCTCTTCTTCTGTGGCCTGGCAAGGCAACATCACCAGGGGCAAAGTGATCGAAGAGCGGGCAACCGAGTTAATGACAGAGGCAGCCCCTGCTCCCCTTACTCGGGTACACACGTGGAGACTAAGCTGCCTATAGGCTACATCTGAGCAGGAAGTCTAGGTCCTTTCCATGCATGGTCCTTGGTTGGTGCATAAGTCTCTGCAGGATCCCCTGGGCTCAGAATTTTAGCTTTGTTGGCCTCCTTGTGGGGCTCCTGTCCCATCTGAGTCATTCTATTCCCCTCTTCCCTTTTTCCTTAAGACTCTCTGTGCTTTGCCCAAAGTTTGGCTGTGAGTCTCAGCATCTGCTTTGATCCCCTGTTAGGTGGAGCCTTTCAGAGGACCCTCTATAGTAGGCTTCAATCCTGTTCCCTTTCTTCCACCACTTCTGGTGTCTATCCTGTTCACCATTCTGAATGAGATGTAAGCATCCTCCCTAGGGTCTTCCTTGTTGTTTAGCTTCTTTAGGTCTGTAGATTGTAGTATGGCTATCCTATATTAAACAGCTAATATCTAATATCCACTTATAAGTAAGTATATACCAAATGTGTCTTTCTTTATCTGGGTTACCTCACTCAGGATGATCTTTTCTAGTTGAATCCATTTGACTGCAAATTTCATGATTTCCGTGTTTTTAATGACTAAGTAGTACTTCACTGTGTAAATGTGCCACAATTTTTGTAATCTTTGAAAGAAGAACAATGGGGGCAAATCTTTTTACTGCTAGACCCCAGTTCAACAGGTCTCAAGACCTTCTTCAGGCTTTCAGTACCACATGGCCAAATTCAAAGAGTAATAAATGGCTCAGTAGCAATGTTTTCCTTATGGATCCTGAGTAGGATGGTAGAGGCAGAACCTAGAAAACAAGACTCAAGACTATAACATTAACATGACAATGTATCAAAGTTATTCCAAAGTAGGAAAATTGACAGTTCAATTTCACATTAAATCTTTCAAGGAAATTGTTTTAATGACAAAAAAAATGGTGCCTGCTTTGTTCTATTTTAAACAATGTGCTGTGTGTGTTCCATAACTGTAAAATTATTTTAAGGATGGGCACATTGAGGGTGTGAAGGGTTGGTTTTCACCAGTTAAATGATAATTATGCCAAAGTTTAATTTGAGGTTCTCTGCCTCTTTTAGGATCTTCGCAGCTTGCTAGTGCTACCTTTATAGCCTTGAGATAAAGCAATGAAACCAATCCTTGGTGGGAGAACAGGTGCCTACAAAAAGAGCAGAAAGCCCAGAAAACAGGGGCTAACTGAAAGTAACAGTACACAGCCAACATCCAGCACAGGCTGTGAAAAAAAGGGTCTAAGAGGCCCTCTCCAGGTTGTTCTGGAGCTTGGCCCAAGTGCAGGGACAGCTTGGAGGAAGGTGGCTTTATCATGTAATATATATATATCAGATCTTAAAAAAAAGAAAGAAATCAGGAACTACTGTAATCTAGTGATCATAGAACTAGGGGTCATGAACCATCACAGGAGTTAGTTTAAAAAGAAGATGGAAAGAGCCCACAGTTCTAAACACTAATCAGTTACTGAAACAGATTTTACAATTGTGGAGCCCTTCATCTCTCTGAGTGGGGAAGTCTCTCCTTCCCTGAAGTCAGAAGCAATTACGAACTACACTGTCATAATTCTGTTCCAGGACTGTGTCAGGTTTCACATATGGAAAGTTCATTTTAAAATCTTTTATCAGGCCTCCTGCCAGATTATCCTCCTCAAACATTAAAAGAAAGAAGATTTGTGGGTTACTTTAAAGCAGGAAAAGCCTGTAGTGAACAGCAAAGCAAAAGACAATTCCTAGTTCCCTCAAAACAGAACTCTATTACATGACTTCTTTTTGAACTAAAAATAATACTTCCTCTTCTCTCCTCCTTGCAATAAAGGCAATAAATATTCATAAAGAATTAGGAAGCCTAGGGAATCCGAAAATGACAGAAGTTAACATTTGTGCCACTTTGATCTGTAACATATACATGATAGATATGCTTTTTTACTTATTCTTTGTGGGCTCTTATCTTTTAAAGAAGCGTGAGTGTATATGCATCTGCGTGGGGCTCACAAAAATGGATACAAGAAGGTTTCTTTTATGGAAAGAAAGAAAGAAAGAAAGAAAGAAAGAAAGAAAGAAAGAAAGAA
>NW_026596051.1:7120810-7258830 GCF_907164565.1 Psammomys obesus
GAAAGAAAGAAAGAAAGAAAGAAAGAAAGAAAGAAAGAAAGAAAGAACAGCTAGGGAGAATTCTTAGAAGCAAGCAGTTGGCAGGCCTTTGACAGTGGCCTCCCTCTAGTGGTGTGTTTTGTCATTTTATGATAAAATAACTCCTACACCACTTCCAGTATAGACTTCTCTTCAGCAGAAGACATTCTACACACCTTCCACCCTAATAAACTTTTAGCTGAGTTTAAGAGGAGGGAGCGGATCCATCATGGGAGCATAGCTGCAGAGAGATGAGAAAGTAAGAAAGGAATCAAGGGAAAAACCAGAAGTCCACTTGGAGAAACAGCATCCAAGGTCCAGTGATTTGGGGAAATAACCTAGGCTCCTTCCTCTCTGCAAGGAGATGCTCAACATAGCTTTCTATTAATAAAAACAGGAGTATATCATTGGGATGGTATAGAATCCAGGGAGAAAAGAGTTCCAAGTTATCTCACACATTTTCAAATTTTTCAGTTGTCATCTCTTGCATCCTATTCTCAAAAGCCCAGCAACCAAACATAACTAAGTTTGTGGAGCCTTTCAAAGCTTCAGTGGTTTGTTTCTTCTAAATAAATTCTCCACTACTAAACTACAACCACTACCACCATCCCCCCCCCAAAAAAAAAACCCTTGCTTTATAGCAACATAATGTGAATCTTGGCTATAACCTTAGAATAATTCATTGTCTCCTCTGAACTTCACCTCCTTCTGGCAAAATGAGATATCCATAGCCCACTCAAACTATGGTTAAGTAAGTCTGTAAACTGAAGACACTAGGGACTAAGTGCAATGATTCGCCCACAGGTGGAAATTAGCAAACATGAATTCCCAATACTCCTACCACTACAAGAATGTGCAGGGTGTTTCAACACCCACCCGCTTGCTTCCCATCATGTTCTCTCACCATTTCTCACACTGTAGATTCCTGTTATACAATGTCTAGGTTTATGTCTTTCCTTCTTTAGAGTAGATGTACAGTGTTAGGTGGTAATATCATAATTGACTGCTTTACTGCAAAGACACATCAGTGAAAAACAGCTTCCATGAAACTTCAAGACCTATCAGGCACTCTCTGGGCTATTTTTCTGTTTACTTCCATATTCCACACTTCCATGGTGATACACAGACAAGCTGCAACAGGTTCAGGGGAATCATATTGGTAAAAGAAAGCTCCATATGTGATATCTGTGAAAAGTCCCGTTGTTTGTGCTGACAGATCAAAAACAACAGTGCCTTGAGGTACTCTGCTATTGCTGTCTTAAAGGCACTGACTTTGCAATATCCACTGTTCATTAATTTTCTCAGGAGATCATAATGACAGTGTCCTTCAAGAGCACACTGTGGTTTCCACAGAAAGACTCTGAAAGTCACTTTCTAATGCGTGGGCCCAAAGAGCTACTGTTGATGACTTCCTGAATCTAAAACTCAAGTGTTATAAGAGCCAAAAAGATTTGGAATTGAAAGTTCATGTCCAGAAATCCATGTAAGTTCCATGAAGTACTTTGAGTTGTCTCAATCGTTGCCTGCCTGTGATGGAAACTGCAAATGAAATAAAATAGCACGTTGTTTTTCAGCCACACTGTCTTTGATTTTTGCATAACCTCCAAATGAACAAGACAAGCCAATGTATAAATCTTATGTAGAAGAAATGGTGTTGAATTCTTAAGAACAGATTACACAACCTAGAATATAATTGTAAAATAGGATTTATTAGATTGTTTCTCATGGATAAAGGCTGGATTATCCTCTAATGACATTGTACGGGCTGGGGATCTGGAGAAATAGAAGATGTTCAGTCCAAGAAACTGGGAGTATCAAAAGAAAACAAGCTGACAATGCAACCAGCCATAGCTCGTGTTCAAAGACCAAAGACTCTGGAGTCTGATATCCATGGTCAATCTCGGCAGAAAAAATATTTTAAAGAATATCAAAGAAGTGTCTACTATGTGTATATTACCTTTCTTCCATATATTCCTATTGGATAGTCCCAGTGACATTGGGGGATGTCTTTCTCACCTAATTCACTAACCCACACACTACTGTTTCTGGACACACCGTCACAATGTATCTAGAAGTGTCCTTTACTGGCTGAATGATGAACTCCTTTTCTTTTCAGACTTCTAGTTTTGTGGACTGAACATCTACTACTTCCCCAGACCTGCAGCCTGTAGACTGGATTGTAGGAGAACCCAGCCTTTAGCCATGTGAGACAAACTGACAAGAAGGATGGCAATCTGTACTATGACTTTCCAAGTGTGGACCAATCACTAAACATACTCCCTGGCACCCTTGGTTTAGAGATATGCTTAAGCACACTATGAGGTAGCTATAGCTATCATATTTTACCAGAAAGAAAAAGGTGAACACTAGAGAAGACAACAAATTTCCCTAAGGTTACAGCCAAGATTCACACTGTCCAACCAACTTGGCAAACAAGATTCTCACCATCACAATTTGATGTAAATTATCCCCCGGGCTAGGCACAGGACCACTGGAGAGCATGTTTACACTCAGGACAATAATAAGACTCAGAGATGAGCACAGATAAACCTTGTTACCAGAGTAGGTTCTAAGGTCATCATGGTTACACGAAAAGAGAGGCAAACTTAGTGGAGCATTGGTAACACACGGTGACCTCACAGTCCCTGAGGCATTCTTTTACATGTAAGTATTTGCATAATTCTAAAGTCTGCAACATGAAGGAGGTGCCTCAGGAGAGAAACTGTCAACCAGGTTGCAATAAAAAGCCATGGAATTTTTTTCTTTTTTATTTTTATTTATTATTAGTTACATTTTATTAAATTTGTATTCCAGCTGTATCCCGTTCCCTTATTCCCTCCCAACCCCTCCCTCCCTCCCTCTTCTCCTCCATGCCTCTTTCCAAGTCCACTGATTGGGGAAGACCTCCTCCCCTTTCATCTGACTCTGTTTTATCAGGTATCTTCAGAACTGGCTGCAAAGTCCTCCTCTGTGGCCTAGCAGGACTGCTCCTCCCTGGGGGGGGGGGGGGGGTGTCAAAGAGCCTACCATTGAGTTCTTGTCAGAAAAAGTCCCTGTTCCCCTTACTATGGGAAACCATTCGGTTACTGAGCTACCACAGGCTACATCTGAGCAGAGGTTCTAGGTTATATCCATACATGGTCCTTGGTGGAGTGTCAGTCTCAGAAAAGACCCCTGTGCCCAGATATATTTGGTCCTTGTGGAGCTCCTATCCTTTCCACGTCATGCTAACTCCCCCCTCTTTCATATGATTCCCTGCACTCTGCCGAAGGTTTGGTTAAGAGTCTTAGTATCTGTTTTGATACACTGCCAGGTAGAGTCTTTCAGAGGCCCTCTGCAGTGGGCTCCTGTCCTGTTACTTGTTTTCTCTTACGTCCAATACACATCCCATTTGTCTTTCTAAGTGAGGATTGATCATCTTACCATGGGTCCTCTTTATTGTTTATCTTCTTTAGGTGTATAGATTTCATTATGTTTATCATATCTTATAGGTCTATATGAGTGAGTATATACCATGTGTGTCTTTCTCCTTCTGGGATACTTCACTCAGAATGATCTTGACAACACATGCTGGAGAGGTTGTGGAGAAAGGGGAACCTTCCTCCATTACTGGTGGGAATGTGAACTGGCACAAGCACTTTGGAAGCCAATCTGGCACTTTCTCAGACAATTAGGAATAGTGCTTCCTCAAGATCCAGCTATACCACTCCTAGGCATATGCCCAAAATTTGCTCAAGTACACAACAAGGACATTTGTAGCAGCTTTATTTGTAATAGCCAGAACCTGGAAACAATCCAGATGTCCATCATTGGGAGAATGGATACAGAAATTGTGGTATTTTTACACAATGGAATACTACTCAGCAATCAAAAACGAGGAAATCATGAAATTTGCAGACAAATGGTGGGATCTAGAAAAGCCATGGAATTTTTAGGAACCTTCATATGCTTGATTGCTCAAGCCACACTGCCACACATAGAGGATCATATAAGATTTTTATCTGTTACTGTCAGTAATCTAAACTATGGGGACAGGTTCTAGAAAATGTGTTGTTAGGTAACTTCCCCATCATAAAAACCTAATAAAATATACTTACACAAATCTTTGACCTACCCTACTATATATGTAAGCTAACTGATACAGTCATTATCAAATGGGCAATCCAGTGTCAAATAAAATATCATTATGAAACCTATCATTGTACTTCTACCCCACTATCATCAGAAATCATATTAGAAAGTCAGAGTTGATATTAGACTTCAAAGATGTCTTGGTCTTAGAACTTAGGCCCAGAAGGGACATTTTGACATGCATATGCCTAATCCTCAAAAATACATTTCCCACTGGGAGAAAAACATTGTCCCTCTAAGATTCCACATTGTTCTCATAGCCCCCCCTATCTATGCTCGAGAACAGGCCATCATGCAATCAGGGCTGCAGAAGGCATGTAACAGGTCCAGTTACTCAATTATAAGTGAAACGATAAATGGTGTGTTTCTGTTTCCTTTCTTCTTGGTATAAAACACCCTGACTCAGCACTTTAAAAAAGGAAAGCTTTAGCTGACAGTTTTAGGTACAGTCCACTAAAACAGAAAAGTCAAGACAGCGGGAGCTTGAACCAGCTGGTAACATCACTCATGCCCACAATAAGAAGAAAAGGAATAAATATACAGTGTTGCTCATCTCGCTTCCTCCATCTAAGTTAACCATCCCAAGCCTACAGAATAGTTCTATCCACAGTAAAGCCTTCCCATACCAATGAATAGAAATAATCCCCTGCAGACATGCCCTGAGCCCATCTCCCCGGTGATTCTCCATTCTGACAAGCTGACAATTAACAATAATTATCTCAATCAGTAACTTATTTTCTTCTAATTACCAAGGCTTGATCTAGCTCTTTTGTATCAGGATAACTCCATGCATTCTGGACACCAAGTCAATCCAAAGAAAATGAGACAAAGTGTTCCTTCTACACCTGGCTTTTTTTTTTTTATACTTTTTAAGATTATCAATAAATTAAAGCCTTTTATACTTGTTTAAATTATCGATATTTAAAGACTTTTTTAAAAATAGCTCTACAAATCTCACTCTGAGGAAAATGGACCAGGCTTGTGAATCTCCTCCAGCCTGGTGTTCCTAGAATCATTGTCAGAATGGGAAAGCTTAGAAATCCCCACCATAGGCTCTAGTTCCCCAAACTTTCCTCTACTATCCGTGGGCATTCTGTCTTCCAAACAAAAAGCATATGAAGAAAACTGAAAGAAGGCAGAGCCCAAGACACTGTGCCACAGGCTACTGCCCTCCTCCTGAACAGGATGGCACCCAAGCACACCACCTGGGTCTTACGCTGCCATTAGGCCTTTAGGAAGAAGGCAAAGGCCATTTCTTACTACACACATACCATTTGCATAGTACCATTTTCCTATGAAGCATGGCATGTGTCCATTTCTTTGTCCTTCTCGCACAGCACAATGAATACATCATCCCATTAGTCCCAACTTAAAGCCTGTTTCACTATCATCATCCGTTTAGGGCTTAATGGTGTTTACTGAGGCTTTCACAGAGTTTTTTGTGAAATGTAGCCGGAGTCAGCCTAGCAACTGTAGCTAATAGACTGGGAGCCTAACTGTGCCAATGCAGAAACCACTGACTTACAGTATCTCTGGACATTGCGGAATTCAGGAGGAAGCTCTGAAAAATCAAAAGGATCTAGGAAAAGAAAATAAACCTCAACCACCAAGATAGACTACAGAAATAACAAGCAGCATACTGAGAGCCTTGTGCTTCATAGCAGCCTTTGGTGAGAGGGAGGGAAGGAGAAGGTGATGTGGCCATTTGTCAGCTCCTGCTGTGGGAGTTGATGTCAGGACAGATGCATTAGCACTTGGTAATAGCCTCCCACAGGGACTTAGTGTGACTCAAAGATGCCTTGGCAGAGCTGCTGGGTGTAACCAACATGCTCAACCTAACCACTTCAGTGACCACGGAAAACCACCCTCTGCTGAGTTCCTGTCTAATCTCACCTACTCACCCAGGCCTTTTAGCCACCAAGAGCTGGCCACTCCCCGGCTGTCCTCAGCAAACATTTGTGCACGAGGCTCCTAGAATATTTATGTTGACTTAAGTAGGAATTTAAATTGGTTGCTATTTTTTTCCAACAGTTGCTTTCTGCTTTCTGGTAACCTCTCGAAAAGCAGAATGGAAGGACACTTTCCCCACAGATGATAATTTCAAAAAGAAGCCCATGGCGAGGAACAAAGGCCACACTGTAACACTGTGTGTGTGAATGCTAGAAAAGAGTGTTTCAGCAGCCACCTGCATGCCTGATCCCCATACAGTCTCATTAGGAGCTTTCTGGTAAATCACACATCATGGACTTTTTCAGATTACTTCTGTTACAATTCAGTTCATTTCTGCTCTTTTCCTTGTCCTGCCCAACTTAAAGATAAATACTGCATCTTGAAAGTAGAGTAAGTGTAGGCCTCATTAGGACAAGATGATGTTTGGTTTTCAAAGTCCTTGTGGGGGAGGAGGCTTCCAGGAGATGTGTTTGTGTACATAGAGTGGCTCAACTTTGACTTGAACTGTCTTTTCATTGCTTTGAACACTCCCCGCAATCTTCACCGCCTTCCGGGAAAGGAGGAACTGTCCTCCTGAGAGGAGGCTGGCATGTGTCCCTGAGTCCTTGTAGTGACCATCATGCTATAGAAGATAGCTTTCATTCCCCTGGCTGTACCTTCTGATCTCCCTGTCTGGCTCCTTTGTTGGGCTTCTTGGTGTGTAGTTACTGTTAAAGTTGACCTACAGTGCCCACTGCTGACTGAGTTTTCTGCATTTATCCTGGAAGCAGAGCCAGGCTGTTCAGAGTGAACTCAGATCTTCTGAATGCACTCTAGTTTCTGTTTCAGTTTCTCACTGAAGCACACACTGGGAAAGTGATTGCAGAACTATCTTCCCAACCCTTGCCCATCCTTCTCTCTCACTTCTCATCACTGGAGATTCGATTCTCTTTTCTGCTCTTGGTCTTACAGGCTGTACCTGCTTCTCCCATACCCATAACAACTGTTTTGTCTGGAAAGAACTCTAGTACTGAGAGGTCAGAATCAGCCCTGACTATGGAAAGGTGGGAAAACCACGAAGATTTCAGGGAAGAAAACCTATTCTGCTTGCTTGGGTCCAGGCTGGAGTGACCAGAGGGAAGGAGGACGAGGTCGCACTGCCACCTAGAGGCGAAACTCCCTAAAGACAGGCGCTCAGGTCAACAGCGCCCTGCCTACTGCCCTCAAGCCTCTTTGATCTGTGAGAAGCTTCAACCCAAGAACACTTGCCTAGAGACTGGCCAAAAGTGAATTCTTGCTCTTAAGATTCTGGACATCCTTAAAGAGGAGTGTCAAAAACTTCTGTGTGAAATATAAGTCACTTCACAGCACAGGGTAGGGGGAAAACTAGGGCCCTTTAGCTGGTCTGGAAAGGGTTCCTATGTAAGTACTCAAAAATGATTAAGGGGTAGGGCTCATACTCTCTAGCCTGACTTACTGCAAGTAAACAAATACAATTAAAATTATCTATGGCTTTATATTCTTCTTCAGTGTTTGAAAGTGCTGCAATTGGGGCCTTCTATAAACTATAGGCATAGAATACTTTATGTGATGAATGAAGCCACTTAACTGCCTTAAACCCAGAGAGGCTCACCATACATCAATGGAGCTCATCCCCCATGCACAGCAGGGGTTTGTGGTTTCTCATCCTCCTTCAGGAGTGGAAAGGGAGCTGTTTAACAGTGCTTCTCTACACCCTACTCCAATTCTTTAACTCCTCTCCACCCACCCCCACCCCTAGCCCCTAACACTGCAACCAGATTTCTGTGGCCCAGTCAAATCAGCAATATGGTTTTGTCTATGAAACAGCATTCTGAGCTGTGCTGAAGTGACAGTGAGTCCATGATCCAGTTGGTGATCCTAAGATGGCTGAAGGGTGAGGTGCAACCATCCACAGGCTCTTTACTCACATCCCAGGGGTTTTCGTGACTAGCGCCAGTTAGGTCAGCCAAGGGTGTTGCTGGGAACACCTATCCATGATCTCTTCTGTGGCCTGTGTGTCTTAAATCAATCACAACAGGGGAGACAGCTTTCAAGGTTGAATATCCCAAGAGAGACAGAAAATCACAGGGAGATACAGACAGACAAACAGACATTCCAAAAGAGGGAGACAATGCGTGTGCATTGGCAGGTGTGTTAACACATATACCGAGAGAGGGGGAAAGGAAGAGGGAGAATGACACAAAACAGAGACAGACAGAGAAAACAGGAACACAAACCAGGAGAAACCCAGCCCTTCTATGGTCTAACCTCAGAGGAAACCTGGGTTTCAAACCTACTCAAGTAAAATCAGTTCTTAGTATTGAGAAGCAAAAAAGGAAAAACATATGACCCCAAAATATTGCCCTAGACACTTTTGGAAAGCACCATTTGCATAGTCTGCCATCTGACTAATGAGTTCCTTCTATATGTGCTAAGTGAATTTTGGAAGTATCCAATGGAAAGAGTATTTAAAAAAATAGTTTGTTATGCTAGAGAGAACAAATGAAAAAAAAAATCTTGTAAAGAAAAAAATCCATAGTTCTATTTCAGTGCTTTTTCAGAAACAATCCACTCTCTTTGTCTGTTAGCTGATTCCACACTGTGCTTAATTCATGCAGAATCTAACATTCAATTTTCTTTTCTGAGTTATTTTAAATCTAAGTCATTCCCTCCTATCTCTAATATCCTATGAGAATAGATGCAGTGAGCTGTCTGAAGGATTTCTGGACAAACTAGCTTCCAGATTAGGTGAGACTCAGATTCCTTACAATCTCTAGAGTATAACAAATCTACTGTTTTATAACAGTGTTCAAGTTCACCACGCCACTTCTGGATATGATTACCCTCAATTAACATCATCAGGTTCAGAGAGACAGAAGAGATTTTAATGTGATTCCTTGTAAGCCAGCTAAACTATAAGGACCTAACATCAATTCTACCCAGTCCTCTGCTTCCTCTGCCTTCAACTTTGCGACAACAGCCAGTAAGCACCACATTAATAAAAAATTAAAATGTTATCAGCTTTCTTTTGTATTGGTGTCACATGATACGGAATTTAAAATAGTCATGGAAAGGAGGATCCAAGATGGCAGCGAGCAATAATCACCTTATCTGAGGGGCACAGGATCTGAAACTCCAAAATTGTTGAGTGGAGGGGTAGCTGAAGCCAGAACATCAATATTGAGGCTTCCTGAGCCAGAGAGGATAACCGCTGAGTTGGGACAGTTTGGATCCGAGCCACCCGTGGACTACTCCAGGGTCTGAGGGTGGTGAATATTCAACTCCCTTCACTTCCCCTTGCCTCAAGCATGGGCCTCTCTGCTCAGCTGAGGGAGCAGTGGTTGCCCCAAGCAGGAGCCTCCATGCTCAGTGACTGAGACTGCAAAGACAGCAGTGGGCCTCCAAGATCAGCAGCTGCAGCAGCCACTCTATGGGCCTCCCAGCTAGGCAACTTCAGCAAAGGCTGTACTGGCCTCCCAGCTCAGCAGCTGATGAAAGCAGCCACTGACTCAAGCAGAATCCTCCATGCTCAGTGATGGAGACTACAGAGGCAGCTGTGCCAAGTAGGAGTCTCCTTGCCCTGTGGACAACAGAGGATACCACTGAGATAATGGATCTCCTGCTCTTTCATATGCCCCTGCAGACACAAATCTGAGAGTGGAGAATCAGGGGAACCCCTGTGTTTTCCCATAGGCCTGCAAGCAAGTGAGTGTGTCATCAAACCAGCACTTGCAGAACCCCAGATCAAGGGTCCCTCTATGCTAACAGCCAGACATCAGATCCCTTCCACCCACACTCCCACTGTGGGCAACATAGGGCTCTTTGGGACAGCATCCTCAACATTGAAGCCCCTGTTCTGTGGATCTATCAGTGGAGTCCAGGCAAACAATTCCTGGAGCCAAGATGGTACAATGAAGATAGATCTGAATACCTGGAGGACAGTTAGACAGGTCTGTGGGCCACTGAAGCGTTTAGGGCACCCACATATGTGCATTGCACCTGCGAATGGTACCAGCACCCCAACCTGCACTATGCTCCACACTTCCAGGTATCCACATTCTCTAGCACCCTGTCCTTCAAAGCACACTTCCACACACACTCCCCCGCTTGCACACATGCACCTGCGACCTTGTGACCTTCCTCCCTTAACTACAGCTAAAACACCAACATCCACTCTCAAACTCGTAGACCTCTCTCATCTTCCTGAAGAATACTCCAGACACCAGAGACAGACAGACCCAGTCTGAAATATAGACTCCAGGAACAAAGAGAGAAGGTTTCAGATATGCCGATGGCTAGAGGTCGGCATAAGAACACATCCAATAAAAATCAGCATATTATGGCTTCACCAGCAACACCAAAAATCAATGGATATTTTAATTAATTGGAAACACAGGAAAATTTTTTCAAATGGATGCTTATCCAGTCATTAGAGGCACATAAAGAGGGAATAAATAAAAATCTCAAAGATTATGTCAGAGGCAGTCCCTCTTCCCATTACTATGTAACCCACTTGGACACTGAACTGCCATGGGCTACATCTGTGCAGGGGTTCTAGGCCTGCTCGTTGATCACCTCCCCCTGAGGGGGGAGCAGCCTTACCAGGCCACAGTAGAGGACATTGCAGCCACTTTTGATGAGAACTGATAGACTAAGATCAGAAAGGAGAGAAGAACCTTTCCTATCAGTGGACTTGGGGAGTGGCATGCATGCAGAAAGGGGAGGGAGGGTGGGATCAGGAGGGGAGGAAGGAGGGGTTTCCTCATAGGCACAGGAGACAATATCCTAAACAGAATATCAACAGCACAGGCTCTAAGATCAACAATCAATACATAGGACCTCATGAAACTGAAAAGTTTCTGTAAAGGAAAGGACACTGTCATTAGAACAAAACGACAGCCTACAGACTGGGAAAGGATCTTCACCAACCCTATATCTGAACAAGGGCTAATACCCAGAATATATAAAGAACTTAAGAAGATAAAAAGCATTTCCCTAATGGCTAATGAGGTTGACCATTTCTTTAAGTGCTTCTCTGCCATTCCATATTCCTCTACAGAGAATTCTCTCTTTAGCTCTGTTCCCCATTTTTTAAGTGGATGACTTGGTTTGTTGCTTTTCAGCTTGTTTAGTTCTTTATATATATGGCAAATCAAAACAACCCTGAGATTTCACCTTACACCCATCAGAATGGCCAAGATGAAAAACTCAAGGGACAACACATGCTGGAGAGGTTGTGGAGAAAGGGGAACCCTTCTCCACTGCTGGTGGGAATGTAAACTTGTACAACCACTCTGGAAATCAATCTGGCACTTTCTCAGACAACTAGGAATAGCGGTTCCTCAAGATCCAGCCATACCACTCCTAGGCATATACCCAAAAGAGGCTCAAGTACACAAAAAGCACATTTGCTCAACCATGTTTGTAGCAGCTTTATTTTTACTAGCCAGAAGCTGGAAACAACCCAGATGCCCCTCAACTGAAGAATGGATGCAGAAACTGTGGTACATCTATACAATGGAGTATTACTCAGCAATGAAAAATAAGGAAATCATGAAATTTGCAGGTAAATGATGGGACCTGGAAAGGATCATCCTGAGTGAGTTGTCCCAGAAGCAAAAAGACACGCATGGTATATACTCACTCATATAAACATACAATGTAGAATAAACCCACTAAAATCTGTACATCTAAACAAACTAAGCAAAAGAGAGGACCCTAACTAAAATGTTCAATCCCCATCCTGAAAGGCAAAGAGGATGGACATCAGAAGAAAAAGAAAATAGGAAACAACCTTGGAACCTGCTACAGAGGGCCTCTGAAAGCCAGAAGAAAACAGGAAACAACCTTGGAACCTGCCACAGAGGGCCTCTGAAAACTTCTGCAGTATAGACTGTCAAAGCAGATGCTGAGCCTGATGGCCAACTGATGGGCAGAGTGAATGGAATTTTATGTAAGAAGTGGGAAATAGTAAGAGCTGGAGGGGATGGGAACTCCACAATCAGAGCAACAGAACAAGATAATTTGAACATAGGGAACTTCCCAGAGACTCATACTCCAACCAAGGACTATCCATGGAGATAACCTAGAATCCCTGCACAGATGTAGCCCATGGCAGTTCAGTGTCCAAGTGGGTTACATAGTAATGGGAAGAGGGACTGCCTCTGACATAATCTGATTGGCCTGCTCTTTGATCACCTCCCCCTGAGGGGGGAGCAGCCTTACCAGGCCACAGTAGAGGACAATGCAGCCACTTCTGATGAGAACTGATAGACTAAGATCAGAAAGGAGAGAAGAACCTCCCCTATCAGTGGACTTGGAGAGTGGCATGCATGCAGAAAGGGGAGGGAGGGTGGGCTCAGGAGGGGAGGAGGGAGGGGCTTATGGGGGGATACAAAATGAATAAAGTGTAATTAATAAAATAAAATGCAAAAAAAGAAGATAAAAAGCAACAAATCAAGTAATCCAATTAAAAATTGGGGTACAGAGTTAACAGAGATTTCTCAATAGAGTAATATCGAATGGTTGAGAAACACTTGATGAAATGCTCAAAATTCATAGCCATCAGGGAAATGCAAATGCACAACCCTGACTGAGATTTCACCTTACACCCATCAGAATGGCCAAGATCAACAACTGAAGTGACAATGCTGGAAAGGATGTGGAGAAAGGGGAGCACTCCTCCACTGCTGTTGGGAATGTAAATTTGTACAAAACCACTTTGGAAATCAATCTGGTGCTTTCTTTGACAATTACGAATAGTGCTACCTCAAGACCCAGCTATACCACTCCTAGGCATATATCCAAAAGATGCTCAAGTACACAACAAGGGCATTTGCCCAACCATGTTCGTAGCTTTATTTGTAATTGCCAGAATTTGGAAACAACCCAGATGCCCCTCATATGAGGAATGGATGCAGAGTTTGTGGTACATCTACACAATGGAATACTACTTATTGTAAAAACATAGGGAAATCATGAAATTTGCAGGCAGATGGTGGGAAGTAGAAAAGATCATCCTGAGTGAGGTATCCCAGAAGCAGAAAGACACACAGGCTATATATTCATTTATAAGTGGGTATTAGAAATATAATGCAGGATAACCATACTAAAATCTGCACACCTAAAGAGGCTAAGCAAGAAGGAGGACCCTGGGTAAGGTGATCAATCCTCATTCAGAAAGGCAAATCGGATGGACTGGAAGAAGAGAAAACAGGGAACAGGACAGAAGCCTACCAAAAAAGGCCTCTTAAAGACTCTCTCCAGCAGGGGATTGAAGCAGATACTGAGACTCATAGCCCAACTCTGGACAGAGTGCAGGGAATCTCATGAAAGAAGGGGGAAATGAAAGACCTAGAGAGGACAGAACCAAGGAGAGTTTAGATCCAAGAAATCTGGGCACAGGGGACTTTTCTGAGACTGATACTCCAACCAAGGACCATGCATGGAGACAACCTAGAACCCGTTCTCAGATTTTGTGTGACTTCAGTGAGCACCAACCCATACCTGCTGATGGAAACTCCAGTCTGATTTTTCAGGGTTGTGAAAAACCTGTCAGAGAATCCCGGCTCTTCAAGGGAAAGACCTATCTCTCTCAAATACATTTTAAGTGGCTGGGGAGCTTTCAGTCTTTGGCTGCTATATTTGCAAAAAAAGTCTTGTTGCCTATACTAATTCAGTCTTCCTGGGCATGTGTTTTGAGTGTCACAGCCCTGTTGCCTGCCATGAGGAAGAGCCTAGACTAAGGACTACAGGTCCCATAGGATTGTGTCTGTTTCCTTCCCTAGAAAAACATGGAAAGGTATGCAAAATATCTTCCTGATGTGGTACTACATAAGCTAAAGTCCTACAGGTAACAGTGTCCATGGGTTAGAATAGGAAGGAATAGGATAGGAATGGGATAGGAAGAAACTAGCATTTCGTTAAGTCTTCTGTGGTATGAATTACTTCTTACCTGTCCTGAGTTTGAAACTAGAAGAGATAGGTGGTTCATGATGAAATGACTGTAAGGCATCTTCCTGATGTAGGCATAATTAAGAATAAGCCCACTTTGCCGTACTCATTGACAATTGATTCTGAAGTAGATCTTACATACAGATTCCAAGATATTGTCTATGGCCATCCAATAATAAGATGCTTTGAGGAATATCAAGCTCACAAAATCTGTTGGTTTGTTAAACACAGATTTTTAAAAGCATGTATTCAAACCTATGGCCTAGCTAGCATTCTTCAGTTCACATAAGGCCCACAACCCCAAAGGAATCTAAACAGGTACTCACCAGGTAGGCTATGAAGGATGAGCAGTGAGAGGAGTTTGTCTCCTCTTCTTTGCTTCCCAGGGCTCTCCAGTTAGCTGGGTCCTTCAAATGTATCTGGGAATGAACTCAGCTGTATGAGCCTTCAGTACAGATGAGTGGCCTTGGCCTGAGTTATGAGCCTTTGATGCAAATGAGCGGCCTTGGCAAGTTAAATACATGGAGAGCACAGTGATCTCCTGCTTCCTTACACAGAGACAACTGAACTTCCTGTCAAAGCTGCTGTGAGATTTGAGATGATGGAACTGAAGTGCCCGGCAGCATGGCTGCCATAACAACAGCCAGAAACATATCTCACTTCTTTCTTCTCATTCCTAGCAACTGCCAACATGCTTCATGTCTCTTCTCAGTTCCCAAAATGCCTACCTGTTCCCACGTGGAACTGTCAGGTGACCAGGGAAGACTCTGTGCTCACTGTAAAGGAATATATATGACTTAAAGAAAGCCAGGTAAGCTGAACTTTCTGCCTTGAGTGTCTCACATTCCCAGCTCCATGGCAGAAAGCTTCCTGATACATTCTTGCTCACACTGTGGGAAGCATGGGTGTGCCTACTGACATTTGAAAGGTCCAGTAAACAGTTTTCTAAGCTGTGGCCAAGCAGAAACTATGTTTTATTATTTGACAGAAAGTACTGACATTTTACTTCATTTTAGGGGAAACACTGGCCACACTACACATTAATTCAGACCATTTTCACAAAACACAGCTAGGTAAGGGGGTTACTGTGGGACCCTCAGTGGGCAAGTTAATTATGTCTTTGTTTATACCAGGTTGAACCCAATTTCCTCACACTGTTAGAAAGCTTGCTTTCTGAGTAAGGTACCCCCCCTTTTTTTCTCAAGAGAATAAATAAAAAATATCATGTTAAAGCATTAACATCTTGGAAGCTACATTGGCTCAAAAACTAGGTAAGAGGGTTAAAAGTGAAACCTGAGCTGTCTGTGGCCCCTGAGGCACATGGCATGTTGAGAGTCTGAGATACACAACAGATACCTGTGACCATTATTCAGTGCCTGCTTTACTGAGATACACAAAGGACTGGGCACACTGCAGCACAGGAGGATGGATTTCCAACTGCTCTTTTCTCTCTTTGAGCCAATACCACACATTTTCTTCATGTCTGCCCTACCTTTTCTTACCTACATGATATTTTTTTCTTAGCTGCAATCATCTTCAATCTTTAAGTCAAATTCTTTATCAAGTCCCTCAGACAAATGGACCTAGAGTTGAGGGAGACTTCCCTAAGTGGGTTTCTCTTATGTTACTTCCAGCCTAACTTCTAGGGGCTTCAAGACTTACCCTGCTCTTTGAGTGGCTTTGGGTTTGAACTGCCCTAGAGAAAATGGCAGCAATGTAGTATAGGTAGTGGACTTTTCCTTCAGCTTAGCAAACTGTGACTATCTCAACCCTACAGGTACTTCCTACCTGGCTAAGGTGAACATGCATCCCTCCTGCCCATTCATTCCAGCACTTGTCCATTCAAGGATGACCAGGCAGTGTCACTGCGGACGACCAAAAAGTCACTCACACCAAGCATCTATGTGAAGCAAACTGGGACTATTAGTGTCAAAAGGAAGTTTTTTTTCTTTCTGGCCAAGAAGATGGCTCAGCAGTTAAGAACACTGTCTACTCTTCCAGAGGACCTAAATTTTATTACCCACACCCACATGGTGGTCCACAACAGTCTGCACCTAAAGTCCTAGGAGATCTGCCACTCTCTTCTGTCCTCTGTGGGAACCAGGCATGCACATGGCAGGGATCCACACGTAGGGAAATCCTCAGTACACATAAAATAAGTGTATTTTTTTAATTAAGAAAGTTTTCTCTTTATTCAGAGGGCTCATTGTGTTGTTCTGTCTCCTTAGGCCTCATGCTGTACTCTCTCCACAAGGACTTTCCTTTGTTCAAAGCAATCATTCTCAAAGACACACAGCAGAATCACATGAAGATTGAAAACAGGAAAATGTTAGCTTCTCATCAGAGATTTTGATTGTGGGGAAAACAGGATTTTGTATTTATAGTGACTTTCCAAATGATTCCATGGTCGCTGGTTCAGGGACCAGGCTTCAGGAATTAGATCAAGGTTTTAGCTATATTAGGAATCATCTGTGAAGCTAAACATGAAAACATGACCTTGCCAACCACAAACAATTACATTTGAACCTCTGAGAATGAAACTGGAGGGCACACTGATATGCTCTAAGTTACTTGGAGGGCTCTGTTCTATGTCCAGCGAGGAAGCAAAACAATCCGAGCAGTAACACAACACATAACTACTGACCTGACCCACTGACTCCAACAGAAAGTCTCCATCTTCAGAGGTCATCCGTTTATCTACCATTTATGCTACAATAGTACAGAATCCCTGAAGAGAGATAAGGGGCCAGGGGAGAAAATTAGGTGAGTTGGCTCCTGGCACCACCTCACTTCTGCACAGTCAGACTGCATAACAAGAAGCCAACCGTTTCTCCAGTTTCTCAAGCACGCGCACACACACACACATACAGCCTTCTGCTCCAATGAGAGGCTTGAAGAACAGAGGAATGAACCGAGCACTAGAAAACCTGGGAGAGCCTCTGACACAGACCCTGGGCCCCAGATCACATGAGGGAATGTGGAAGCAGAAAGCTCTGAATCCCTGAAGACAGGGATACCTCTAAGAGCTGAATATCCAGCACCATGTGTCACAGTTCTGTTCCTCTAGGTTAGAGAAACAACGTGATGGTCTATGACTCATGTCTCTCCCTTAGGCCAGGGAAACCCAGACAGTCTATACTTTTTGTACTTTTTAAACTTATATCTTCTTGTCTGTCATTTCACATCTTATATCAGTACCTTGTATTAGGCTCTCAAGGAAACTTATTTCCATAAGTAGACATGGATATATGCTTTGTAGGCTGCATTCCTTTGAGTCTGAAATTTAATATAATGTGGAAATAGAACATAATTAAAATAATACCATTACATTTTATGATTGATATCCATTACATTTTATGATTGATTATAAATCAGTCAATTGATTGATCAAGTGCATTTTTGTGACAAATTTTTGTGCTACATAAATTTCATAGAATACGAATATATTTTTTTTCCAGAAAGGAAATATGTGGAAAACAGGAAAACCATCTCCATCAATATCGGGCAGAAACCTCGCTGAAAAGATAATTACCAATAGTAATAGAACATAGCTCAGTCCTTATTACAAATGTAGATTTGGGAGCCCCCCCGAAGCCTACCCAATCAAGAATTTTAGACAGCCACCGCCATGTATTCTGCTTCTGTACTTATTACTAAGCACCTCCAATACCCATCCCTTCTTCCCACGATCCAGCACTATTAGTCTATGCTGCTGTTAATTTTCAGTCTTTTTAATCGTTGCCCAGATGTTCTGGCTCTGATCGCCTCCAGGGATTGCTCCCAGCTGGTACAATCTTAACGAAATTTTTTTTCTGTCTCCATGGCTGCACATATCTCCCGGGAAGCCCTATGATTACCATTTTCTTTTATACTCCTTTTCTTTTCTTCCCATAATCTTTACATGCTGCCTTAAAAGATATCAGTAGAGACATCACTGTGGTTTTCGTTACCTAACAGATAAAACTAACTTTACCATGCACACCAGACTACATTTTGGTTCAATTCTTATTTGAGTCAAAAGGATACAGATGGAGTATCCTTTTATTGCAGAGGATTTAATGTATAACATTAAACATTAAAATGTTATACATTATATGGGGGGGTGTATACTATCCTATAAGGAGGAAAGTTGCAGGAAAAAACAATTTGAAATTTTCTGTACCTTCTGATTTGTTTCTTTTCTGAAGTATATTTGACTGCAAAAGTATATATGACTGCAAAAGTCTGGAAAAGAACAAAACAATGTGTTCATTGGCAGGGCACACCAGCCTAGCAAGAGACCAGAATCCGGATGGACTAGGCGAAGGATATGACATCAAAAGAGAACAGAAACATATTTTTTCTCATTAATTTATTTGCTTAATTCACTTTATATACTGATCACAGTCCCTTCCCTCCTCTCCTCCTGGTCCCACCCTCCCTTCCTCTTTCCCCATTCCCACTTCCTCTTGTCCTCAGAAAAGGGGAATCCCTTATCTCCATACCAACCTGCTCCAACAGATCAAGTTGCATCAAGATTAATTGTATCCTCTTCCACTGAGGCCAGACAAGGAGGCCCAGTTAGGAAGAAGTGATCCAAAAGCAGGCAACAGAACTCTTTGACACCCCTCCCCCCCATCCCAGGGAGGAGCAGCCTTACTAGGCCACAGAGGAGGACTTTGCAGCAAGTCCTGAAGACACCTGATAAACCAGTATCAGATGTAAGGGGAGGAGGTTCTTCCTTATCAGTGGACTTGGAAAGGGGCAGGGAAGAGATGAGAGTGGGAGGGTGGGATTGGGGCAGAAAGAGGGAATAGGATACAGCAGGGATACAAAGTTAATAAACTGTAACTAATATTTAAAAAATAAAAATTTAAAAAAGAATCCATGGCAGATACATAATCTATGTCTTCTCCAATTGATAACAGACCCATATAAAGACCAAGCTACCCATCAGTTACATATGTGTACAGGGTCTAGTTCCAATCTTTGGTTGGTGGTTCTGTCTCTGTAAGCCTCCATGGGCCTAGGTTAGTAGAATTGTTGGTCTTCTTACAGAGTTTTTGTCCTCTCCGTGTCCTTTTATCCTTCCCCCCACTTATCCACAAGACTCTACCAGCTCCACCTAATGTTTGGCTGTGGGTCTTAGCATATGTTTCAATCCACTGATGGGTGGAGCCTCTCAGAAGGCAATTATGCTAGGCTCCTCACAGCAAGCACAGCAAAGTATCATTACCAGTCTCAGGGGTTGGCCTTCTACCATGGGATGGGTCTCAATCTAAGAATTAAGATATTTTTGTTATTGATGATGCTTTTGGTAGCAGATTAAGTTACTGACACAAAAGTTCAATGTTTTTAGCTATGTGGAAAATGCAAATAAAACTACACTAAGTAGAAAACAGTGAAAGCAAGTTATGGCAAAGATGTCGCAGTAGGGGGTTTTATGGTTGGGAATGTAAGCTGGTGACTATTATTGAATTAGTGTCATGGTCCTTCACAACTAGATACTATTTATCATATCATACATTCATGTGAGTATCTCCATGAATGTATGTTGAATTCAAATCCCTGATGTAAATGTCCAAGAGTGACTCTAAGACACACACACACACACACACACACACACACACACACACACACACGGGGGTAGGGGGATGGAGAAGAGAAAAAAAGAAAGAGACACAGAGAGAGAAGTGCGCACATGCCATTAGATCTAGCAATGCGTTCCACAAAAACTATACCTAACTAATACGAGGCAGAAGGATATCCTTTAGAATGATTGGTCAAGGTAGTTCAAGAGACTCCCAAAACCATAAATATAGGCTATGGCTGTTGCTCTTAGTTGCTTCTCATAAGCTATCATTAAGTCCTTATTGCTGAAGACATCACATACTTAGGACAGTGAACGTGTATTATTCTAACTACACCTATACTTAAAGCCTCCTATTTGTGGTCTAACTTCACTGGTACCAGAAAATACTCAGCTACAACATCTATGAATGACAACAATGACCAGAATGACAAGATATTCATAAAAGTTCAGCAAGTTGCATTTATCCGTTTGTAGTTACCACCAACTGTAGAATTAAACATAAACCCCACTCGACAGGAGGCAAACCGTGTTTGGTACTAGAAATTTAGCCAACTTCTTGGGCCCAGTAAAGTCATGAAGCTTATGAATCTTTGAGGAGAAACTACTTCACAAGAGTATAATTCCTAACTACATTTTAAATTTCATCCTTATACTCAAAGATAAGATAAGCAAGGTAGCTACAACCCTTCATCAAGAAATTTTATCTTTATAGAAAATGGAGATCAACCCAGAAAACTACAAGAAAGTACAACTGGAAACAATGAAGAGGCCCTGATGAAATTTTCTGAGTTTTGACCTGATTCTTTAGGTACTAAACACTGAAAGGTGTTTAAAAGTTTCAAATATGTCTATTTAGCTATTTTTTTTTCAGTTTCTCACAATAGGATACATATCAAAGATTCATTTTCAACGCTGTATTCTTAAAATATATTCATGTATCTTTCTCCCATGAATCAGTTTCCAGGAAACCATGAACATTTGCATTTGGTAAAGAAAGTCTGCTGTTACCCAATAACCATCTCTACAGCAGGTAAAAGTACTATTAAAAAGGCAAGACTGTTATGTAGTGCTAATAGTTTGTATCCAGATGCTTTCCAAAGGCTAGTATGTTAAAGGCTTGATCCCAGTTTAGTCACATTAGATGTGATAGGATCTGTAAGAGATGTTGTGAAGGGGCTTAGGTCATTGGATATATGCTCTTGAAGAGAAGAATAAGAATCCAGTTCCTCCATCCCTCTTTTTTGCATCTGACCAAGAGATAAGCATTCTCCGAACCGGCCTTGGCCCAAGTCTAAAGAAGCAATGCCAAAAGGTCATAAACTACAACCTTTACGCTCTACATCAGAATAAACTCTCCTTTATAAATTGATTGTCTTACATATACTTCTTATAGTAACAAAATTTTTATTAACAAATATGTTCCTACTGAAAGACCTCAAGAATATAAACAATGTCAGTAATGCCTCTCTGGTTCTGATATTCTGATATTCTGAAAGTAGATGGGAACATATAGCTTACATAGACACAGGATGAAAATAACTTCCAGAGTAAAGATCTCACCTCCTTATAAACAAGGTCTATTTCATGGCAACTCTGGCCTCATCCTATTTGACATGATGATGACTTTTTGTGTCATTGCCTTTAGAATAATCAACTATACTAATTTTCATCAATAAAACAAAATAGAAGAGCTAAAATCATTGAAAGGAGATGTTTATGTGGTTCACTTTTGAGGTATCAATCCATGGTCATATGCACCTTTGCTTTCTTACCTGTAGGAAGACACCACAACATGGTGGGAATGCAGAGTGAAGCAAACTCTCACTTCATTGTGGATGAAAGGCAAAGAGAGAAGATAAAAAGGGTGGAGAAGATAAAAAGGTTCTTTCCGCAATAGTGTCATATACTGTCAACCCAGTTTTCAAGGTATGGGCTTTGAGAGAAACCCACCCAAGCTTTAGCAACAAAGGAATGGGAAAACTTATCCCTCAAACTGTTCTTTTGTGAATAATAGGAGAGAGGTAAATTATGAGCAAGTTTAAAGATCTTGCAATTGTAAAGGATGGTTATCACCTACTACCTCTTCTCAGTGAGTGGAGGAACAGATGGTGTCACCCTATACACATGAGGGTTGAAAAGAGCAAGAGTGGTCCAATGCACAGTGTACATTTAATGGATATGGAACCTTATAGACTCATATATTTAAGTGTATAGATTCTATTATTTACTGTGAGGTTATATTCTAATAAAGTTGAAAAATCCTAATGGAACTATCATAAAATTGGGAAAGTCTTTAATATGAGCTTCAGGTATCCTACTTTTAGAATAACAAACATTAGCTAGAGTCATCCCTATATCATGCCAGGAGCCTACCCTTTCCCTTGCTTTCTCTTCTCTCTTCAAGCCCTCTGGTCTCTTGCCCTGCCTCCCCACATTGATCCCTCTTTTCATTTCCCTCCTCACTCCCTCTTCTATCCTGATCCCTCTCTTCATCCACTTTCTCTGTCTGTTCTATTTCCCCTTCTGGGTGAGAATTAAACATTGTCCCTTGAACCCTCTTTATTACTTAGCTAGTAGCAGATCACCTCCTAAACAGACAGGGGGTCTATTAAAGAGAGGGGAACACCAATACAATCACAAAAACTTCGACCAGAAATTTACCTTGCTACAAGATGAGCAGAGATAAAGAAAAAGCATAGAGAGGGAATGGCCACCTTATGGGAGAGTTCCAGCCCCTGCCACTATTAATAATACTCTGCTATGCTTCAGGCAGGAGAGGGGCATAGGAGACTGAAGCAGCAACCAAGGACCATGCATGGACTAGACCTAGGCCTCCTACACAGATGTAGCCGATGATCAGCTTAGTCTTCAGGTGGGTTTTTTAGTAAGGGGAGCAGGTACTGTCTTAAAATGGACTCTGCTGTCTGCTTTCCAATCACAACCCCCTGGTGGGGTTGCCTTCCCTGGCCTCAGTGGAAGAGGATGTGTTAAGTTCTACTGCAACTTGATGTGATGGGTTGGGTTGGTGTAGGAGGCTCCTCTTTTCTAAGGGACGGGGGACAGAGGTAAGAGGGAGAGAGTAGGACTAGGAGAATAGGAGGGGGTGGATAGGATCATAATGTAAACTGAATAAATAGTTTTTAAAATTTTAAAAGTATAAAAAGAATAATAGACACTAATATAAACTATACATATTTGTGAAAGCAAATTTAAATATAAACAAAGTTTACATAGGAATACACATAGTTATGAAACTTTTCTGTTATTTCCCATTACAGAGACATATCAGTTGACAATGTAGTCAACTCTAAATGCTAGGTTCTGATTCAGCATGCCAAGCTTCAAAGCTCTGAGCTGTCCTTGACCCCAGATTGTGGACAATGAGAAGGCAATCTGTACAAATATTCAGCAACCATGAGTTGTAAATCATCTTTTAGCTTCCCAGAACCACATACGATCATTGAAAATGAATGGCATGCATACTGAGGAGCTGGCGATGGATGCTGTGTTTGTGGTTACATAGATTTCATAAAAGAGCCCAAAGAAAAAGGGCATAGTATTAGAGCTGTTTGTGCCCTAACCAGAGTGTCATAAACTTCAAGATACATATATAAAATTGTTGTTCCCATGCCTAGTGACAGTATAGGCCATTGCACTCTATCTGCATGGTTCTATTCTTCCTGAACAATGTTTTCTCCATAATATTTTGAACAAAGGTTATTGGTCAAACATTCTTATTTTTCATATTATCCAGTTATAAATCAAGCTTTAGTTTTCATTAATACCAAGAGCTTCATGCTGGCAAATGCTCTTCACAAAGCACAGACAAGTGCCTCACCTACCATTAACAATAAGCTTTGTTCCTGAACTTCAGATCTTTCCTCTTGTTCTAATGTTCAGTGTCAGAGGCAAGAAAATGCTCCCCACTAAAAAACAGTACCTTTTACTAAACACTACACTTAAACCCAATTCACTTAAGGCCATGTTAATTTAAGTATCTAACAGACAGACAGACAGACAGACACACACACACATATATACACACACACCATGCACTTTAACAAGAATAACACATTAGAATGTATAATGTCTTAACTTATTTTGTCCATATGCTACTGGTGCACAATTCAAACACAATGTTGAAATATATTAATGTTCCCCAGCTCCAGCTCCTTTAAAAGTTAAGATGGCAATGCATGTCCTGAGAGGTTGAAAAGAAACACTGTGGGTAAATTCCTAAATCCTAGCCTCCCTCCACTAGCCACTATACCACTACATTGTATTCTCTCTCTCTTATAAACACACACCCTCAAACACACAAATTCCTCTGTTCTTTCCTCTCCTACACATTTCTTCTCTCTGTGTCTGTCTCTTCTTTTTCTTACCTCTCTCTTTTTCTTTCACTCTGTCTCCCTTCCTCTCTCCCTCCTCCCCTCCTCTCTAATTTTAACTTGTATTTGACTGCTTACCATGTGAGATTCTTTCTAGCTCACCGTCCCAGCCCCTTTCATTAAGGCATATCATCAGGCATCTCTTTATCTGCTTATACTCATTATGTGCATGCTGAACTAAAAATGCCTGTCAATCACATACAAGAGAACAAGCCAAAAAGAGGCATTTATTGTTCAGTATGCCACCATGGGCAACATTTAACTCAAAAAACAAAAGCAGATGGACACTTTAATTGGTAAAGCTGATAGCACACCTTTTGCTAGGTTCACTTCATAGCAAGTCATTATCTGACTATAGATTGGGCTGAGCAGTGCATATATCCCTCATACATGTTTAACAGACTACAGTGGTACTTCTTCATGCCTTGTGTCATTACTATGAAATTTAATATATAATTGCTTATGACATACTTTTCTCAAAAACCAACTGGGCCTATAAGTAGTAAGGGATGTAAGAATAGAGAGTAGTATTTGTCCTCAAAGAAGTTGCAAGAAATAAGCCTTTGACTTGGAAAGTTAAGTGTCCAACAATTATCTGTGATTTGAGGTTATAAAAAAAATGGATCCTGTCTCTTCAAAATACTTCCTCACCTACTCAAACCCACATTTAAATGCCTCATAAGACCCATTTCTATTATCAACGCAGAGCCTGCCTCCATCTACAGTGTTACTGCTCGGTGGTTCTGTTGAGAGTTTTGTTGGTGACCCAGGGGACACTCTCAAGCATTTTCTATTTCTGAAACATTTCAGGGCCTCCCCAACACTCCACACATGTTCTCTGCATCAACCACACATCACACATTTCATTTAACATTATGTGGCCTCATGATTTGATTTAAAGCCATAGAATCACATCCAGGGATCATCTCCACACTAGTGTTTTCCCAAAGTGGAATGAGTAATTGTGTGGTAAGAGAAAGACAGCATGAGCAACCTAGCCAAACTAGTATTATAGAGTATTTACTCTTGAGCTATTAACTCTTTATGAATTAGTCTATCAGTCAATTATTTTCATGAAGGAGCTAATGTCCTCAAGAACACAGCACCAGCAATCTCTTAAAGGTTCCAGACTCCTCCCCACCCCTCAACGCCACCATTACCACCACCCCACCACCAGCCACACACACTGAAATGAGCATGTCAAGCTAGATAGGCAAATACTCTACACAACCCTCCCTTTAGAATTCATCCTTCAACTAATGGTAATGTAAGGGAATCTCTTTGTAGCATTGGCTGAAAGTTTCCTACAATACCTTCATTGTACTTAGCATGATTTAAGGAAAATGGAGAAGCAGCAAGAGGATTATTATGAAATAGTTTTTGAGTTCCTGATACTTTAATTTCCTTTAGAACAAATCATCTTAATTCAGGTGCAGAAAAAATTCAGGTGCAGTTGGATGATCTCTCTTATACCAGAATGTTTTTTTCTTTTATTAAAATATACTTTTACATACAATATATGCTGATTACATTTTCCCCTCCCATCTAATCCTAGTTCTTTCCTCCCATTTGGATCCAACCCCTTCTGTCTCTCCTTTGAAAACAAATGAGCATTCACGGGATAATAATAAAATATAATACTATTAAACAAACAAACAAACAAAACAATTCATCATAAATAAAATAAACAGAAGCAAAAGAACCCCCAAATAGGCACAAGAAACAATATAGACTCAGTGTCAAAGAAGTGCACACATTAAAGAATGGCATAAAAGCACAAAAGCAGAAGAATACATATGCAAAATACTCTTTGATCTGATGGAAACATCCTGTTAAGGGCTGAATGTTTCGAGGTCTCTCACATGTTCCATATTGCCTGGCTATGGATCTTTATATTTGTTCCATCTGCTGCAGGAGGAAGCTTCCCCAATGATGCCTCAGCTAAGCACTGATTTATGATGATAACAGTGTCATTAGACATAATTTTATTGCTATTTTCCCTTTATAAACACTAGTATTTGGTGTTATCCTGGGTCCCTGGCTATCTGATCTCAGGTTCTTGGTTCCTCGGTGTTGTATGTGTATTACATCTCACAGAATAAGCCTTAAGTCAAATCAGATATTGGTTGGTTACTCCTACGAGCTTTGTGCCATCATACCACTGGCACATTTTGCAGGCAGGAAATTATCGTAGATCAGAGGGTTTGTAGATAGGTTGCTGTTTACCTTTCTCCTTTCATAGTATGCAGAGTACCTTCTTGTACCAAGGACAATAGCCAATAAGGGTGAAGGCTCTAAGTAGGTACCAGCCAGCTCCAATTCTCCATGTTCAATAAGCTCTGCAGATGTTTTCAGAACTAGGGCCTTGCCTTTAGTCTGTGGAGAGCAACCAATGGCCTTCCAACAGCATGAGTTGTTTGGGGGTTGCATATGATCCCTTTGGCCAACAATTCAATTATAAGCCAGCCATTCCCAGTTCAGAAGCTTTATTTGGTAACAAGAGGTGTCCATTTGGGGATCGGTCTTCTCGATTATTTGGCAATTTCCTTTAGACCACCTTCATATATGTATATAATTTAGGAAACTTCTTCTGTATTAAGTTTCCATGGGGCCCCTCAAATCACACTCAATTTTAGCTAACCCCCCATATTTCTCCCCTCATCCCCGTCATCTCTGCCACTCCCCCATTTGATCCTTTCCTTATAGTCCTCCCACCCCATACATCAATAAATATCTATTTCATTTCTGCTTCCTAAGGAGATTTTCTATAATCCCTCATCTTTTATTTTATACCCAGTCTCTGTGGTTCTATGGATTGAGTTTACTTAACATTAACTTAACAGCTAATAGACACATATAAGTGAACACATACCATATTTGTCTTTCTAAGTCTAGGTTGTCTAACTTAGGATGATTTTTTTCTAATTGCACCTATTTACCAGAGAATTTTATTATTTCTTTTTTTTTTAAATGGTTAATTCATTTCCATTGTGTAGATATACCACATTTTATTTATTCTTTTGCTGAGGAAGATTTAGGTTGTTTGCAATTTCTAGCTATCATTAATAGAGCAGCATTTGATAGAGTTGAGCTACTGTTTCTACTTTAGGATGAACAGTCCTTTAGGCATACGCCTAACATGGCATAGCCAAAACTTCAGGTATATGGATTCCCATCTTCCTGAAAAAGCGCCATACTGATTTACACAGTAGCAATATTAATTTGCACTTCCACCAGCAATGGATGAGTATTTGTTTACCTTATTCTATACTCTCACCAGAATGAGCTGTCACTTGTCTTATTGATATTGGCTGTTATGATGGATATAAGATAAAATCTCAAAGTAATTTTGATTTTCATTTTCCTGATGACTAAGAATGATGAACATTTCTTTATATGCTCCTTAACAATGTGAGTTTCTTCTTTTGGGAATTCTCTGTTTAGATCTGTACTCAATTTTTAAAATTGGGTTATTATTTGTCTTGATTCCCAGTTTTTTTAAGTTTATAGAGTCTATATATTAGCCTTCTATTAGATGTATAGGTGAGAACAATTTTTCCATTCTGTAAGCTACCATCTGGTCCAAATGACAGTGTCATTTTACCATGCAGAACCTACTCAACTTCATGAAGTCTTTTTAGTGGCTCTAAAAATGGTGTTCTGTTCAGAAGGCCTTTTCCTATGCCAGTGAGCTAAAGGCCATTCCCAAATTTTTTGTCTGTCTATGATCTTATGTTGAGGTCTTTGATTCATTTGGAGTTGAGGTTTTTTAATAATTTAATTTTTATATTAATCATAGGTTGTTTACTTTGTATCCCAGCCATAGCCCCCTCTCTCATTCCCTCCCAATCCCACCCTCCATCTCTCCATCTCCTCCCTGCCCCTTTCCATGTCCACTGATAGGCGAGGTCCTCCTCCCCTTCCATCTGACCCTAGTTTATCAGGTATCTTCAGGACTGGAGTTGAGTTTTGTGCAGGGTGGTAAGTATAAATCTATTTGGATTCATCTACATGTAACCATGCACCATTTATTGAAGATGTTGGTCTTTTTTCCAGTGAGTATTTCTGGCTTATTTATAAAAAATCAAAAATCCATAGGCACGTGGATTTATGACCAAGTTTGATTCTATTGATCAGTGTGTCAGGCTTTGTGCCAATGTCCTGCTCTTTTTATTTCTATAGCTCTGTAGTACAACTTGAAATTGGAGATGGTGATCCCACAGCAGGTATTTTATTATTCAAGATTGTCTAAGTGATCCTTGGGTTTTTGTGTTTCCATAAAAGCTAAAAATTGTCATTTCAAGATCTCTGTAGAATTGTGTTGGAATCTTCTTGAGGGGTTGCACAGACTCTGCAGATTGCTTTTGGTAGGATGGCTTCTTATTATAGTAATCCTCCGATCTATGAACATGGGAAATTTATCCATTTTCTGATATCTTCTTTAGTATCTTAAAGTTTTTATCACACAAGTTCTTCAGTTGCTTGGTTAGAGTTCTTTAAGATATTCTATATTATTTATATAATTTTTGAAGTTATTGTGAAATCTATTGTTACTCTGATTTCTTTCTCAGTCCATTTATCATTTGTATAGAGAAAGGCTACTAATTATTCTGAGTTTATTATGTATCCTGCTACTTTGCAGCTATAGGAGTTTCCTGCTGAACTTTCTAGGGTCAGTTCTGTATTTATAATATCATCTACAAATAAAGATACTTCAAATTCGTATCTCATTAAACTCATTCAGTTGTTTTATTTTTCTAGCTAATTTCAAACCCTGTATAAAATATGTATAAAGAGAGTGGACAACCTTGTCTTTTCCTGGCATTAGTGAAATTGCTTTGAGATTCTGTCCATTTAATTTGATGTTGTTCATAGGCTTGTCTTTATTAGCTGAGGTATGGCCCAAGAATTCCTAATCTCTCCAGAACTTATATCATGAAGAGGTGTTGGATTTTGACATAGGCCTTTTCTGAATATAAAGAGATGATCATGTATTTTTTTTTCTATCAGTTAGTTTGTAGGGTAGAGTTCAATTATTGATTTACCTTTGTAGAGCCATCACTGCATCTCTGAGATGAAGCCTACTTGATCATGGTGGATGATATTTTAATGTGTGCTTGAATTTGATTTGCAAGTATTTTTTTAAAGTATTCATCCAATTTCCACCCCATTTATCTTTCTTTTTTCTTTTTTATTTAACTTTTATTAATTACACTTTATTCATTTTGTATCCCCCCATAAGCCCCCCTCCTCCCCTCCCAATCTCACCCTCCCTCACCTTTCTTCATGCATGCCCCTCCCCAAGTCCACTGATAGGGGAGGTCCTCCTCTCCTTCTTTCTGATCTTAGTCTATCAGTTCTCATCAGAAGTGGCTGCACTGTCATCTTCTGTGGCCTGGTAAGGCTGCTCCCCCCTCAGGGCGAGGTGATCAATGAGCATGCCAATCAGATTATGTCAGAGGCAGTCCCTCTTCCCATTATTATGTAACCCACTTGGACACTGAACTGCCATGGGCTACATCTGTGCAGGGGTTCTAGGTTATCTCCATGAATAGTCCTTGGTTGGAGTATGAGTCTCTGGGAAGTTCCCTGTGTTCAAATTTTCTTGTTCTGTTGCTCTCCTTGTGGAGTTCCTGTCCTCTCCAGCTCTTGCTATTTCCCACTTCTTACATAAAATTCCATTCACTCTGCCTGACAGTTGGAATTTCCATGAGATGCTGAGAAGATATATTCTTTTGTGTTTTGGTGAAATGTTTTGTAAATGTCTGTTACATCAACTTGGTTTATGACATCAGTTAACTTCAGCATATCTCTGCTCAATTTTTCTCTGGATGACCTGTCTATTGGTGAGATTGGAATATTGAAGTTACTCACTATCAGTATGTGATTGTTGATATGTGATTTAAGTAGTGGTATTGTTTCTTTTATGGACTTGGGTTTCTTTGTGTTTATGTTAAGAATTTATGTTAAGAATTGCAATGTCCTCTTGGTAAATTTTTTTTTTTTTGATGAGTATGTAATGTTCTTACTCTGTCTCTTCTGATTAGTTTGGCTTGTAGTACATTTTGTCAGAAAGTAAAATGGTTACATTGCCTAACTAGTTGCTAGGAATATCTTTTTCCACATTTTTACTCTGAATTGATATATATCCTTAATGTTAGAGTGTGTTTCTTTCCTATAAGAAGTATAATTGTGTCACTCTGTTAGTCTTTTTATGGTGAAATTGAGACCACTGTTATTGAGTATTATCAATTAGCAGTGTTTTTTTATTCCTGTTATTTTGTTGATGGGGTGTGTTTTGCCCCCTGCTCTTTTTAATTTTCTAGTGTGGTGTTATTTATTCATTGCGTCTTGGATATGTTGTTAGCCTCTCCAGGTTGAAGGAATTTTTTGTTGTTGTTTTGTTTTTTTGTGTTGTTGTTTTGTTTTTATTCACTAGAATCTAGTGCCTTTTGTGAGGCTAAATTTGTAGATATTTTCTGCTTCAATTTGGTTGTGTCTTGGATTATGTTTCTTTCTCCACCTATTGTGAATGAAAGTTTTGCTGGCTGTAGCATCCATGAGATGCTATTTGTGGTCTCAGATTTTGTAGAACATCTATTTAGGGTTTTCTGGCATTTAGTCTCCTTTGAGAAATCATGTGTAATTCTAATATATCTGCCTTTTATGTTAGTTTGATCTTTTTCCTTTGCAGTTTTAAATATTCTTTCTTTGTTCTCTACATTTACTGTTTTGATTATTATGTGCTGAGCAAACTGTCTTTTCTGATCCATTCTATTTGGTGCTGTAGGTGGTTCTTGTACCTTAATAAGCACCTCTTCTTTAGGTTAGAGAAATTTTCTAACCTAAAGAATTTGTGCATTTTTTTTTGTGCGTTTGACCTGAGTTTCTTCTCCTTCTATTCCTAATATACATAGATTTGGGGTTTTTTTTATAGTTGTTCCATATTTTCTTAATGTTTTATGTCTGGAACGTTTTTGTATTTAACATTTCTTTGACTGGAGTGTGCATTTTTCTATCTTGTCTTCAGTGCCTAATAGTCTCTCTTCTGTCTCTTGCATTCTGTTGATGAGGCTTGCCTCTGAAGCTTCTATTTAAGTTCCCTAAATTTTTTGCTTCCAAATTTTCTTAGATTTGGGTATTCAATGATGATTCAATTCCCACTTTCAGGTATTAAATTATTTTATTAATCTTCTTTCACTGTTTGCTTTTGTTTTCATATATTTCTTTAAGGGATTTATTATTCTTCCTTTAAAACCTCTATCATATTCAAAAGACTATGTTATGGTCCCTGTGCTGCAGCCACGTTGGACTTCTCATGTCCAACTACTGTAATAGGATTGCATGGATTTAGTAGGGACATAATGTTTTAGCCATTGTTGGATACTATTGTGTCTAGCATCTCAGTTTGAAATGATCATAAATCTTAGTTGCTGATATCTGGTCTTGGTGTTTTGTACCTTGGTTTCTGTTTCCCTCTCTAGTCCTAGGGAGAGTGTGGAAACTGTGGTAGACAATAATTCTGGGATTCTTCTGGGTGTGACTTGAATAATAAGAATTTCTAGTATAATGTATTTATGTATTGGGAGCTGATACTTATGAATGAGGATTAGCTAAAAGGATGAAGGTGCTGAGAGGGTTCACAGTAAAGAAGTAAGCAGGTGTTCTACTAGGATCTACTTAGCTCCTGATGGCAAAAAAGTGAAGAGAAGCCCCAATAGCTGATCTCATCAGAGCTAGGGATGATTCTGGGGGACTAGATCTGAAGTTTGCGTACCTGCTTTGCTTTCCTATTTGCTTCTTGGCAGGCCCAAGTAAATTAGCTTATGGCCATGTCTATGAAAGGATATTTTAATTAGGTTAATAGTAGTAAGAAGACCTACCCTAAAAATGTGCTGCACCATTTCTCAGGCTTGGGTCCTGGAGTACATAAAAAAGAGAAAGCTAAGCCAACATTAGCATTCACTGCTCTCTTCTTCTTGACTATAGTTACAGTGTAACCATTTTCTATGTGCTCTAGCTGACTGGTTTCCTGACCAAGAGAGATTATACACCCAAACTGTAAGATAAAATAAACCCTTTTTTAAAGTTACATTTGTTAGGGTATTTTATCACTCCAACAGTAAAAATTACTATGACATACATTCAAGGTGAATGTTCATTACTTCAATACTCTTTTCTGGAAATGCCTTCATGGACAACAGCAGTCACATCTCATCAACTTCTCAGGTGATTCTAAAACCAGCCAATTTGGTGATGAAGACCATTTGTCACTGCAGGTACGAAAATGTTTACCATATAAATAAAATCATGGATTATTATTTGAAAGGGTTTAGAAATTTTTAAGAATGTTCTTGAATGAATACTATATCTCTTACATAATTATTTTCACAAGTTAGTAGACAAAGGCAAAGACAGGAATCTCGTCCTTATGTCAGAGGAAAGCACTAAGAGATTAATTTCTTAGCACTTCGTGAGTTGAGATGATTAATAGGCTTGGGTCATCTTGTCATAGTCACAGAGGACTTAGAGTGAATGTAGAGACAATATGAGTCACACACCTCTTCTTCTTATGGAAGGGAAGTAAAGTGGAAATTGAAAGGACAGAGGGAGAAAGAGGAAAGTGATAGGGAGAAGAGGGAGAGAGAAGGTGAGTGAGTTTTATATAACACCAAGAAGAATTTTGTGAAGCACTTTTTCAAGAAAAAGGAAAGAGCTTTCATATTGAGCTTTTTGTTCCCAGAAGAAATCAATTGTTTTACTTCCCAGCGGGAAACCGGAGGGAGAATAGTTCCCAATAAATTTACTTAAAACAAAACATTTGTTAAAGGTTATTAAAGGGGAAAAAAAACAATTCTTTCCAAGCTCAGGGCTCCAGAAGGTTCCCACCAACATGGGCTACAGTTAGATAGTAGGATGTGGCTGCTGTACTTGGCAGCCAAAGACAGCTAAGTCAAATTAAAGACAGTCATTTAACAACTCAGGTCACATAATGGCACCAACAGCCAGCAATGGAGTTAGGAGGAAGAATCTGTGCAGTACCAGCGCTCCCTTGTGGCTGGCATAACTGGCACTTTCCAGGGAAGACCTGGCAGGAAACATTTCCTATCTATCTAGCACACCTGGTCTTTTACTGAAAAGCTACTGACACATCAGTGTCCCCCCCCCAAAGATATCCAGAAATAGGTTTCAAATAATAAGCGGTTCCCAGAAGACTGGTGGCCTGATTTTCCCTCTGAGGATTGGTATCAACGGATATTGTTTTAAAATAATCATAGGAGATCTGTACAAGAAACACCTTGTGATCTTGCAAGAAACACCTTATTCCACGGTAAGTGTAGAGTATAAACATTTGGGATCGGGGGATGGGGAATAAAGGACTTTGATTCTTGCTTTTATGTTGCTTGCGTAGTAGCATCCCAATCACTACATTCTGATGTTCCTCTCCGTACCAATGTTTCTATCATCTGAGTTGCTTTAAGAAAGCATGCTGTGCATAGGCTAGACAAGCTCCCACCCCCTACACATATGTAGCAGATGTGCAGCTTGTTCTTTAGGTAGATCCCCTAAAAATTATGGCAAAGACCATCTCTCACCAAGTTGCCTGCCTTTGAATCCCTTTTGTACAGCTGGGCTGCTTTGACTGACCTCAGTGAGAGAGGATGTGCCTAGTCCTGCTAAGACTTGATGTACATAAGGGCCCAACACTTCCATAAGAATAAGGGGATGAGAAAAATGGGGGAGAAACTGTGAGGGTGAGACTGCAAGGAGATAAGGGAAGGGAGCTACAATTAGGCTTTCAAGTAAATTGAAAAACAAAAAAACACAGAATTACTAAAAAAGAAAAAAAAAGCTGTACAATAGCATATCTTCTGAAGATATCTCCATCCATAATCTCAAGCTGTACTGTAGAGAAACAATAATAAACTGCATGGTACCGGCAGAGAAATAGTCTGGAGGATCAATATAAACGAATAGAAGACCCTGAAATAATCTCAAACACCTACACCTACTTGATATTTTTATAAAGAAGCCCAAACCATACAATGGAAAAACGATAGCATCTTCAACAATTGGTAATAGTCTACATGTCTACATGTAGGAAAATGCAAAGAGATCCATACATATCACCCTGCACAAAACTAAAGTCCAAGTGGATCAAAGACATCAACATAAAACCAGGCACACTAAAAATGTTAGATAAAAAAGTGGGGAAGAGCCTGGAACTCATTGGCACAGGAGACAACTTCCTGAACAGAACACCAACAGCACAGGCTCAAGAGCAACAATCAATAAATGGGACCTCATGAAACTGAAAATCTTTAAAGCAAAGAGCACAGTCATCAGAACAAAACAACAGCCTACAGACTGGAAAAGTATCTCACCAACACTATATCTGACAAAGGGCTAATACCCAGAATATATAAAGAACTTCAGAAGTTAAACACCAAAGAACCAAGTAATCCGATTTTAAAAAAAAATGGAGTAAAGATATTAACAGGGAATTTTTAATAGAGGAATATCTAATAGCAGTAAAACACTTAAAGAAATGTTCAATGTCCTTAGTCATCAAAGAAATGCAAATCAAAACAACCCTGAGATTTCACCTTACACCCATCAGAATGGCCAAGATCAAAAACTCAAGTGACAACACATGCTGGAGAGGTTGTGGAGAAAGGGTAACCCTCCTCCATTGCTTGTGGGAATGTAAACTTGTACAACCACTTTCGAAAACAATCTGGCACTTTCTCAGCCAATTAGGAATAGTGCTACCTCAAGATCCAGCTATACCACTCCTAAATATGCTCAAGTATACAACAAGGGCATTTGCACAACCATGTTCATAGCAGCTTTATTCTTAAGAGCCAGAATCTGGAAACAGCTTAGATGTCCCTCTACTGAGGGATAGATACAGATATTGTGGTACATTTACACAATGGAATACTACTCAGCAATTAAAAACAAAGAAATCATGAAATTTGCAGGCAAATTGTAGGAACTAGAAAAGATCATCCTGAGTGAGTGATGTATCCCAGAAGCAGAAAGACATACGATATATACTCACTTATGAGTGTATATTAGACATATAATATGGGATAAACATACTTGTTGTAGGAGACTATTAATATTTACTATTGGTTTATCTTCTAGTAAAGCTTGCTGTTAATCTTAAACAGCTGTATAACCAAATCACCACAAAGAGACTGGGTTTTTATTTAACCTAGAACACAATGCTGAGCAATATTTACTCCCTCCTAAACCTCCAAGCCCTCAGTTTCCTAACATTTAGATTTCCCACATTATACTTGCTTTTTGTGAAATCTTAGGTCTGGTTCATGCTCCACATCCTCCAAGATCTCTCCTCCAGCTCTGCTCCTAGCTCTCCTCTCGCCCCTTCTCCTCCTTCTCCTCCCCTCTTTCCTGTCCTCTGGCTCCTCCCTGCTCAACATTGTGTCGAGTTGCTTTATTTTGTTCCTGTTTACACAAGAGTTGAGACAGAATACTTAGAATGAGTATCACAATTGAAAACAGAGAGTTGGGGATGGGGTGGGGGAGAAATCAGTATTTGAATGAGCAAGGATAAGGTGTATACATTAAAAAATAAAAATTAAAAAAAAAACATTATACCAACACATACTAAAATCTGTACACCTAAAGAAGCTAAGCAAAAAGGAGGATCCTGGGTAAGACGACCAACCTCACTCAGGAGAGCAAACAGGAGGGATATCTGAAGAGGGAGAAAATAGAAAACAGACAGGAGACTACCACAGAGGTCCTCTGAAAGACTCGACCCAGTAAGGTATCAAAGTACATACTGAGGCTCATAGACAAACTTTGGGCAGAATGCAGGAAAACTTATGAAAGAAAGGGGATATAGAAAGATCTGGAGTGGACAGGAGCTCTACAAAAAGAGCAACAGAACCAAAAATCTGGTCCCAGGGGTCTTTTCTGAGATTCATGCTCCAACCAAGGACCTTTCAAGGAGATAACCTAGAACCCCTGCAGAGATGTAGACCATGGAAGCTCAATACCCAAGTGAGTTCCTTAGTAATGGGAACAGGGACTGTCTCTGACAGGTCAGTGGCTGGCTCTTTGATCACCTCCCCCTGAAGGGGGAACAGTCTCACCAGGCCACAGAGGAATAAAATGTAGCCAGTCCTGATGAAACCTGATAGGCTAGAGTCAGAGAGAAGGGGAGAAGGACCTCCCCTATCAGTGGAATTGGGGAGGGACATGGGAGGAGATGAGGGAGGTAGGGTGAGATCCGGATGAGATTGGGATACAAAGTGAATAACCTGTAATTAATTAAAAAAATAAATAAATTTTTAAAAACGGAAGGAAGTTAATTTTGTATCCGGCCACTTTGCTGAACGTGTTTATCAGCTGTAGGAGTCCCCTGATAAAATTTTTGGGGTCAGTCAGATATACTATCATATCATCTGCAAATAGTGATAATTTGACTTCTTCTTTTTCAATTTGAATACCCTTGATCTCCTTTATCTGTCTTATTGCTCTAGCAAGGACTTCCAGAACTATGTTGAAGAGATATGGAGAGAGTGAGCAGCCTTGCCCTGTCCCTGATTTCAGTGGGATTTCTTTAAGTTTCTCTCCATTTAGTTTGATGTTGGCTATAGGCTTGCTGTATATTGCCTTTACTATGTTTAGGTAAGTGCCTTGGATCCCTGATCTCTCCAAGACTTTAAACATGAATGGCTGTTGGATTTTATCAAATGCTTTTTCAGCATCTAAGGAGATTATCATGTGTTTTTTTTTTTCTTTCAGTTTGTTAATATGGTGGATCACATTGATGGATTTCCGTATATTGAATCACCCCTGCATACCTGGGATGAAGCCTACTTGGTCATAGTGGATGATATCTTTGATGTGATCTTGTATTCGGTTTGCAAGTATTTTGTTGAGTATTTTTCCATCAATGTTCATAAGGGATATTGGCCTGAAATTCTCTTTCTTTTTTGTGTCTTTGTGAGGTTTAGGTAGCAAGGTGACTGTGGCTTCATAGAATGAGTTTGGTAGTGTTCCTTCTGTTTCTATTCTGTGGAATAGTTCGAAGAGAATTGGAGTTAGCACTTTTTTGAAGGTCTGATAGAATTCTGTGCAGAAACCATGTGGTCCTGGGCTTTTTTTTTTTTTTTTTTTTTTATAGGAGACTTTTGATGACTGCTTCTATTTCCTTGGGGGATATAGGACTATTTAATTGATTTACCTAGGCCTTGATTCAGTTTTGGTAAGTAGAATCGATCAAGAACACAACAAGGACATTTGCTCAACCATGTTTGTAGCAGCTTTATTTGTAATAGCCAGAAGCTGGAAACAACCCAGATGCCCCTCAACTGAAGAATGGATGCAGAAACTGTGGTACATCTATACAATGGAGTATTACTCAGCAATGAAAAATAAGGAAATCATGAAATTTGCAGGTAAATGGTGGGACCTGGAAAGGATCATCCTGAGTGAGTTGTCCCTGAAGCAAAAAGACACACATGGTATATACTCACTCATATAAACATACAACATAGAATAAACCCACTAAAATCTGTACATCTAAAGAAACTAATTAAGAGAGAAGACCCTGACTAAAATGCTCAATCCCCATCCTGAAAGGCAAAGAGGAAGGACATCAGAAGAAGAAGAAAACAGGAAACAAGTTAGAAACCCACCACAGAGGGCCTCTGAAAGGCTCTGCCCTGCAGACTATCAAAGTAGATGCTGAGACTTATGACCAACTGTTGGGCAGTGTGCATCGAATCTTATGTAAGAAGTGGGAAATAGTAAGATCTGGAGAGGACAGGAACTCCACAAGGAGAGAACCAGAAATTTGAACACAGGGGTCTTCCCAGAGACTCATACTCCAACCAAGTATCAGGCATGGAGATAACCTAGAACCCCTGCACAGATGTGGCCCATGGCAGTTTAGTGTCCAAGTGGGTTACATAGTAATGGAAAGAGGGACTGCCTCTGACATAATCTGATTGGCCTGCTCTTTGATCACCTCCCCCTGGGGGGAGCAGCCTTACCAGGCCACAGAAGATGACAATGCAGCCACTCCTGATGTGATCTGATAGACTAAGATCAGAAGGAAGGAGAGGACCACCTCCCTTATCAGTGGACTTGGGGAGGGACATGAGTGAAGAAGGAGGTGAAAGGGTGGGATTGGGAGGGGAGGAGAGAGGGGCTTATGGGGGGATACAAAGTGAATAAAGTATAATTAATAAAAAAAATCTTAGAATGTAAAAAAAGGAAGGAAGGGAAGGAGTGAGGAAAAGAGACAAAAATCTTAAGTTTCACTACGCTAGTTTCTAAAGACTGGAACTCTTCCTATTCCCTTCATAATGAATAATTTTTAAATAATTTTTAAAAATCAGCTTTTCAAGTTTTTCCACATTTTCTGATCCAAACATATGCCCATATGGTCTACTTTTGACCATAGGGCCTTATAACACCTTAGAGGACATCTTGTGTGCCTTCCTTTGATATTTTTTTGTGAAATCAGAGGTTTCTAGAGAGTGCCTCACCTGGATGGATAATGACAGTTATTACAAATAGATAAACAGTTGTTTACTAATGGAACTAATTATGAAAGTGTGGCTGCAGAATAAGAGAATCATCAGCCTGAAGGCACAAAGTGTTATTCCCTGGAGCAGGGAAGTTATCTGAAGCCGGAACCCAGAATCGTTTTTTTCAACTTTTTTTTTTATTTTATTTTATTTTATTTTATTTTATTTTATTTTATTTTATTTTATTTTATTAATTACAGTTTATTCACTTTGTATTCCAGCTGTAGCTCCCTCTCCCATCCCCTCCCAATCCTACCCTCCCTCCTCTTCTCCTATGCCCCTCCCCCAGTCCAATGATAGGGGAGGTCTTCCTCTCCTTTCATCTGACCATAGACTATCAAGTCTTATCAGAACTGGCTTCTTTGCCCTACTCTGTGGAATCTTGGCCTAGAGATGGGTAGTGACATTGGAAGAAAATCAGGCCAGTGAACACTGCTTGGCTCTCTCCCTCCTGCTGTCTTCCTGAAAGGCCTGGAGGTCTACTTTGCATGTTTCTTGGACTTTATTTAACTTTCAATTGACAAATAAAAAGGATATGGTTAAATAATGGATGCAAAGTAAATAAAAAATAAAGGAAAAAGAAAAGAAGTATATGTGTCTACTGTGATGCATACTCACATTGTAGAATAATTAAAACTAAGTAATCAATATATTCATTACCTCCATAATCACCATCCACATATTTAGCATTTTGGTTGTGAAAATATTGAAAATCTACTTGCTTAGCAAGTAGATCAGATTCAGTAGATCTGGATGCATTAGTGGAACCTTCTGGCTGTGCTTGAACTTCCTTCCCTATTCTTTGACCCTGTTGTCTGTCATCCCACTTTTCTCTGTGTATCCTCATCATCCCATACTGCAAAGCTCTAGTAACCACTATTCTTTCTGTATTTTACACTCATTTTTTTTTTATTTCCACCTATAAAGAAAAGCATGTACAGGTTTTTTTGCTTTCTTTGCTTTTTTAATGTGTGGTTTGACTACATGCTGAAAGATAAAACTGAGTGCTTAGGTCACCCAATATACAAGAAACTACTCAAAGTGAATTTATTTACCTAAACATTGAACTGAAATTTTAAATCAACTTGGAGAAAGCAATGAACTTTAGTCTCAGCCCTGATTTATTGGCCATGATCCCAAAAGCAACACTAGCAAATATGTACGAATGGGATTACAACTGAGAGGATGACATAAATTCAAATTTGTCTCCATTTTAGGACCAGGCCTCACTTTAAAAGAAAATCCATCAGTCTCAGGAACTAGGCCATAGGTCACCAATTCCAGAAACAAGACCATAAAATCCCCTACCCAAGGAACAGCCTGGAAATAACCACAAGAATGGGAAAATATCTTGTCTCAGGATGGGGCATCTGTGTTGGGCAACCTTATCTCATCCTGTAGTTAAACATTCATGGCACAGAAATGCAGCCCACCGACCACCAGGATGGAAGGCAATTAGAAATAGACCCTTGTAACTGCCCTGGCACCCATCAAGAGTTTAGATTACCACACTTGATATAATCCCCTTAGTTTCCTATAAAAAAGCCTTTGCACCTTTGTCTAAAGTTAAAGTGGTGTAAAATGGTTTGACCCTTGCATGTAGGTTTTCGTGAAATAAAAGAATCTTACCGGTTGTATATATGAGTGGTGGTCTCTCGATGCGGTAATTTCAGACTTAACAACAAACTGAGAAGTATCTAGAAAACAAAGGAACCAGTTACAAAGTAAAAACAGAACAAGTCACACATTTGATAAAGGCCTGTTGTGTCTGAAGAACTCAACAACAAAGAAAGAAAAAGAACAAAAGAAAGAAGGAAGGAAGGAAGGAAGGAAGGAAGGAAGGAAGGAAGGGAGGGAGAGAGAAAGAAAGAGACAAAGACAAGAAGGAAAAGGAAAGAAGGAAGGAAGGCCAGAGGGAAGGAGGAAAAGGGAGAGAGAGAGAGAAAGATAATTTTTAAAGTTTTAATAAAGTTGGACAAAGGAACCAAGTAAATATCTCTCAAAATGCATGTGAAGATAAACTCACAACTGCTAGAATGTGTATCAAATGGGAGTGTAAAAAGGGGAAGTGGAACCCTTTCCACTATTGGTAGGAGTGTAAATTAGTTGTGGAATTCCTCAAAAACTAAAGTAGAATTGCAATCTATTCTCTGGTGTTTGCTCAAATGAAACGAAATCTGCAAATTCCATGTTGACTGGAGCATTTCTTATGTACCTGAGACCCATCAACAGATTAATGGATGACAGAAATGTGATGTGTATACTCAGTGTAATACTTTACAGCTCAAGAAAAAATCCTATCATTTGCAGTGCCATGGGAAGTTTAATTTGAAATCACCCCCAACGCTGCTCATAAGCCTATAAGGCAGGAACTAGAGGGTGAGTCTCTGCCTAAATACTCTGGACTCCAAGACACTTATCCTTTTCCTTCCCATGCAGCAGAGCAATAACAGTCCTGTTTGCAGCCTCCCACTCTTTCTGTCTACAATGTCACACCTCAAAACCATGTCCAGTTATTCTAGAAGTTTGAAAAACATGCCTTCCTGCTACCCCAGTCACACATCTCTCACCAATAATCATATGCTTGCATGTTCCTCCATCTACTGTCATTGTCATGTCATCAAATGAGACCAAAGTGAGGATGAACCCCATAGCAGAGAGAGAGAGAGAGAGAGAGAGAGAGAGAGACTGCCCTTCTCAGAAGCACATGGGTCTGAATTCAGTTAGACACAGGTGGGTGGCCTTTTCTCTAGAATCAGGAAGTGTGGCAAAGCTTGGAGAAATGATCACTCTCAGTAATGTCTTTTATAGAAACAGCAGTGGTCCAGTGACAAGATCCAAAGCCACAGGGTTGTTTTTCTTAGGAGTACATTGGAGCCACGTCTGAAGACTTTTGGAGACTGTGATGGAACGAGAGCTGAAGAAGAAGAGGGAAGGAGAGGCCACCTATGACAGCTAAAGGTTCATCTGTCTAACAAGAAGGCACATTAGAGAGCACTTATTTTTGATGATTACGCACACACCTACAGTACTCTTTTTTATTATTAATTACACTTTATTCATTTTGTATTCCCCTATAAGCCCCTCCCTCCTCCCCTCCCAGTCCCACCCTCCCCCCTTTCTGCATGCATGCCCCTCCCCAAGTCCACTGATAGGGGAGGTCCTCCTCTCCTTCTTTCTGATCTTAGTCTATCAGTTCTCATCAGAAGTGGCTGCATTGTCAGGGTTCTAGGTTATCTCCACGGATAATCCTTGGTTGGAGTATGAGTCTCTGTGAAGTTCCCTGTGTTCAAATTTTCTTGTTCTGTTGCTCTCCTTGTGGAGTTCCTGTCCTCTCCAGCTCTTACTATTTCCCACTTCTTACATAAAATTCCATTCACTCTGCCCATCAGTTGGCCATCAGGCTCAGCATCTGCTTTGACAGTCTGCAAGGCAGAGGCTTTTAGAGGCCCTCTGTGGCAGATTCCAAGGTTGTTTCCTGTTTTCTTCTGACTTTCAGAGGCCCTCTGTAGGAGGTTTCTAGGTTGTTTCCTGTTTACTTTTTCTTCTGATGTCCATCTTCTTTGCCTTTCAGGATGGGGATTGAACATTTTAGTTAGGGTCCTCTGTTTTGCTTAGTTTGTTTAGATGTATAGATTTTATTCTATGCTGTATGTTTATATGAGTGAGTATATACCATGTGTATCTTTTCACTTCTGGGACAACTTACTCAGGATAATCCTTTCCAGGTCCCACCATTTACATGCAAATTTCATGATTTCCTTATTTTTCATTGCTGAGTAATACTCCATTGTATAGATGTACCACGGTTTCAGCATCCATTCTTCAGTTGAGGGGCATCTGGGCTGTTTCCAGCTTCTGGCTATTGCAAATAAAGCTGCTGCAAACATGGTTGAGCAAATGTCCTTATTGTGTACTTGAGCCTCTTTTGGGTATATGCCTAGGAGTGGTATGGCTGGATATTCAGGAAGTGCTATTCCTAGTTGTCTGAGAAAGCACCAGATTGATTTCCAGAGTGGTTGTACAAGTTTACATTCCCACCAGCAGTGGAGAAGAGTTTCCCTTTCTCCACAACCTCTCCAGCATGTGTTGTCACTTGAGTTTTTGATCTTGGCCATTCTGATTGGTGTAAGGTGAAATCTCAGGGTTGTTTTGATTTGCATTTCCCTAATGGCTAATGAGGTTGAGCAATTCTTTAAGTGCTTCTCTGCCATTCCATATTCCTCTACAGAGAATTCTCTCTTTATCTCTGTTCCCCATTTGTTAAGTGGATTACTTGGTTTGCTGCTTTTCAGCTTCTTTAGTTCTTTATATATACTGGATATGAGTCCTCTGTCAGATAAAGGGTTGGTGATTATTCTTTCCCAATCTGTAGGCAGTCGCTTTGTTTTGATGACAGTGTCCTTTGCTTTACAGAAGCTTTTCAATTTCATTTATTGCAAATAAATAGGTCCCATTTATTGATTGTTGCTCTTAGAGCCTGTGCTGTTGGTGTTCTGTTGAGGAAGTTTTCTCCTGTACCAATGAGTTCTAGGGTATTCCCCACTTTTTTTTCTAGCCGATTTAATGTGTCTGGTTTTATGTTGAGATCTTTGATCCACTTGGACTTCAGTTTTGTGCACGGTGATAAGTATGGATCTATTTTCATTTTTCTACATGTAGACATCCAGTTGGACCAGCACCATTTGTTGAAGATGCTATCTTTTTTCCATTGTATGGTTTTGGAATCTTTGTCAAAAATCAGGTGTCCATAAGTGTGTGGGTTTATTTCTGGATTCTCTGTTCAGTTCCATTGATCCACCTTCTGTTTCTATGCCAGTACCATGCAGTTTTTATAACTGTTGCTCTATGGTACAGCTTGAGATCAGGGATGGAGATACCTCCAGAAGATCTTTTATTGTAGAGGATTGTTTTAGCAATTCTCGGTTTCTTGTTATTCCATACGAAGATGAGAATTATTCTTTCCAGGTCTGTAAAGAATTCTGTTGGCAATTTGATGGGAATTGCATTAAATCTGTAGATTGCTTTTGGTAAGATGGCCATTTTTACTATGTTAATCCTGCCAAGCCATGAGCATGGGAGATCTTTCCATCTTCTCATATCTTCCTCTAATTCTTTCTTCAGAGACTTGAAATTTTTTTCATACAAGTCTTTGACTTGCTTGGTTAGGGTTACACCAAGGTACTTCATGTCATTTGTGGCTATTGTGAATGGTGTTGTTTCTCTAATTTCTTTCTCAGCCCTTTTGTCTTTTGTATACAGGAGTGCTACTGATTTTTTTTGAGTTAATTTTGTATCCGGCCACTTTGCTGAACGTGTTTATCAGCTGTAGGAGTCCCCTGATAAAATTTTTGGGGTCACTCATATATAGTAATATATCATCTGCAAATAATGATAATTTGACTTCTTCCTTTTCCATCTGTATCCCCTTGATCTCCTTCAACTGTCTTATTGCTCTAGCAAGGACTTCCAGCACTATGTTGAAGAGATATGGAGAGAGTGGGCAGCCTTGTCTTGTCCCTGATTTCAGTGGGATTTCTTTAAGTTTCTCTCCGTTTAGTTTGATGTTGGCTATAGGCTTGCTGTATATCGCCTTTACTGTGTTTAGATATGTGCCTTGTATCCCTGATCTCTCCAGTACTTTAAACATGAATGGATGTTGGATTTTGTCAAATGCTTTTTCAGCATCTAGGGAGATTATCATGTGCTTTTTTTCTTTCAGTTTGTTAATATGGTGGATCACATTGATGGATTTCTGTATATTGAACCACCCCTGCATACCTGGGATGAAGCCTATTTGGTCATAGTGGATAATATCTTTGATGTGTTCTTGGATTCGGTTTGCAAGTATTTTGTTAAGTATTTTTGCATCGATGTTCATAAGGGAGATTGGCCTGAAATTCTCTTTCTTTGTTGAGTCTTTGTGAGGTTTAGGTAGCAAGGTGATTGTGGCTTCACAGAATGAGTTTGGTAATATTCCTTCTGTTTCTATTTTGTGGAATAGTAATTGGAGTTAGCTCTTCTTTGAAGGTCTGGTAGAATTCTGCGCTGAAGCCATCTGATCCTGGGCTGTTTTTGGATGGGAGACTTTTGATGACTGCTTCTATTTCCTTGGGGGATATAGGACTATTTAATTGATTTACCTGGTCCTGATTCAGCTTTGGTAAGTCAAATCGATCAAGAAAATTGTCCATTTCATTTAGATTTTCAAATTTTGTGGCATATAGACTTTTGAAGTAAGTCCTAATGATTGTTTGGATTTCCTCAGTGTCTGTAGTTATGTCCCCCTTATCATTTCTGATTTTGTTGATTTGGGTGGTGTCTCTCTGTCTTTTAGTTAGCTTGGTTAAGGGTTTGTTGATCTTGTTGATTTTCTCAAAGAACCAGCTCTTGGTTTCATTGATTCTTTGAATTGTTTTATTTGTTTCCAATTGATTGATTTCAGCCCTGAATTTGATTATTTCCAGCCGTCTACTCCTTTTTGGTGTGTCTGTTTCTTTTTTTTTCTAGGGTTTTTAAGTGGGCCATTAAGTTGCTTGAATGAGCTGTCTCGAATTTCTTCTTGAAGGCATTTAGTGCTATGTATTTTCCTCTTAGCACTGCCTTCATTGTGTCCCACAAGTTTGGGTATGTTGTACCTTTATTTTCATTGAGTTCTAGGAAGACTTTAATTTCTTTCTTTAGTTCTTCCCTGACCCAGCTGTCATTTAGTAACAAGTTGTTCAGTTTCCATGTGTGTGTAGGCTTTTTGTTACTTCTGTTGTTATTGAGGTCCAGCTTTATTCCCTGGTGATCAGACAGGATACAAGGGAGTATTTCAGTCTACTTGTATCTGTTGAGACTTGCTTTGTGGCCAATTATATGGTCTATTTTGGAGAAGGTTCCATGAGGTGCTGAGAAGAAGGTAAATTCTTTTGTGTTTGGGTGTAAAGTTCTGTAAATGTCTGTGAGGTCCATTTGATTCATGACCTCTCTCAGAGATATTGTTTCTTTGTATAATTTCTGGTTTGTTGACCTGTCCTTTGTTGAGAGTGGGGTGTTGAAGTCTCCCACTATCAATGTGTGGGGATGTATATGTGGTTTAAATTTTATCAATGTTTCTTTTACAAATGTGGGTGCTCTTGTATTTGGGGCATAGATGTTCAGGATTGTGATGTCTTCTTGGTGGAATTTTGCCTTGATGAGTATGAAGTGTCCTTCCCCATCTCTTTTTATTAATTTTGGTTGAAAGTCTATTTTATCAGATATGTTAATGGCTACTCCTGCTTGTTTCTTGGGTCCATTTGCTTGGAAAGTCGTCTTCCAACCTTTTACCCTCAGGTAATGTCTATCTTTGTGCCTTAGGTGTGTTTCTTGTATGCAACAGATTGCTGGGTTTTGTTTATGTATCCATTCTGTTAATCTGTGTCTTTTTACTAGAGAGTTGAGTCCATTGATGTTGAGAGAGATTAATGACCAGTGGCTGTTAGATCCTTTGATTTTGATGTTGGCTGTGGTCATAAGATTGTGTGCTTGGTTGCTTTTTGTTTTACTGTAGTAAGGTTAATTATTTCCTGTGTTTTCTTGACAGAAGCTAATTTTCTTGAGCTGTATTTTCCCTTCCAGTGTCTTCTGTAATGCTGGATTTGTGTGTAGGTATTGTTGAAATTTGTTTTTGTCATTGAATATCTTGTTTTCTCCGTCTATGAGGACTGAGAGTTTTGCAGGGTATAGTAGCCTGGGCTGACATCTGTGTTCTCTTAGGGTCTGCATGATATCCATCCAGGCCCTTCTGTCTTTCATAGTCTCTGTTGAAAAGTCACATGTGATTCTAATGGGTTTGCCATTTTATGTTACTTGGCCTTTTTCCCTTGCAGCTTTTAGTATTTTTTTTTTCTTTGTTCTGTATACTTACTGTTTTGATTATTATGTGGCGGGAGGATTTTCTTTTCTGGTCAAATTTGTTGGGTGTTCTGTAGGCCTCGTGTATTCTTATTGGCTTCTCCTTTAACGTGGGAAAATTTTCTTCAATGATTTTATTGAAAATATTGTCTGGGCCTTGGAGAAGGAAGTCTTCTTTTTCCTCTATACCTATTATTCTTAGGTTTTGTCTTTTCATATTGCCTTGGATTTCTTGGACGGTCTGTGTCAGGAATTTTTTGGATTTAACATTTTCTTTGACAGATACATCGATTTCTTCCATTGTATCTTCTACACCTGAGATTCTTTCTTCCATCTCTTGTAGTCTATTGGTTATGCTTACCTCTGTAGTTCCTGTTTTCTTCCCTAAATTCTTCCTCTCCATGATTTCCTCCATTTGTGTTTTCTTTAATTTTTCCAGTTCTATCTTCAGGTCTTGAGTTGTTTTGTTTACTTACTTCACCTGTCTGCTTGTATATTCCTCTTTTTCTTTTAGTTCCTTCAACTCTGTTTCTTTTATTTCTTTCAGTGAATTAATTATTTCTTCTCTGAAGGCCACAAGCTGTTTGGCTGCATCTTCCCGGCTGTTCGCCCCTGGACAGCTGGGTTCTGGAGATGCCATATTGCTCTGTCTTTTGTTGGTTGAGCCTTTATGCTGACCTCTACCCATTGGGCTGTTTTAGAGGTTGGCTGTTAGTTTCTGTGCTTCCTGGATTCCTGAGGTAGGGAGAATCCCCTTGGCCAGAAGATGATTTTTCCTGAAGGAGTCCTCCTCTGCTTTTTGGTTATGGGCACTGTATGGCCAGTGTTTCTCAGGAATTGCCACTGCTCACCTCATGTGTATAGCTCTGAGTAGTAGCTGTGGTCTTTGTTAGACAGTGGGGGGGATCTCCTCTTACCCATAGATGTTCTCAAGACAGCTGCCCCACTGCTGGGTTTCTCATTATAAATTTAGTGAGCTGCTGCTGTTACAGTTTTCCAGGTACAGTCCTCTTGAAGAAACTGCTGATTCCCTGGCTGTGGGGTTTTCTCCCAACAGGGAAACTCAGTCTGTTATCCTGGGGTATACAGTTCTGTCCGGGAAAGTGAGAGGTGTGCCCAGCAAGTCTCTGGGCCAGAGGCTGAGTGCTCTGCTCTGGTCCTGGAGAATATGCACCTAGGTTGAGTTGGCGCCTGGGGGCACCGCTCTGGTCTGGAGGCTGGGTGCCTCACTCTGGACCAGAAGCTGTCTGTCCCTGTCTGGGATGGCAGCTGCAGGCACTGCTCTGTTCCAGAGGCTGTAGGTGCAGCCCTCTTGAAGGACTAGGGATTCACACAGTTTTGTCAGTCTAGCTAGGAATAACCGGTTGATCCTTGGCACAGTATCTGAGGGTTTTTGTAATGGCTCTCTGGCTTTTGTAGGTCTGAGGATGCAGCTGTGTGTCCCAGTGCCCTAGGGGAACTCAATAATGGCGGCTGAGCACAATGCTCCTGCCTGCATTAGAAAGCTAGAGCCTAGAGTCTTTGTGAATCCAGAAAGTCTTTTGTTGCTGGGTGTCCTGAGTGTTAGACCTGATGATCCCTTCTGCTGGGGGTTTCCTCCTGCCAGAGACACCCAGTCTTTGCTTTGGGGACCGCTGTTCTGTCTGGGGTGGCGAGTAGAACCCACAGGCACAGATGCCCGTCTGTGGCTCCGCCTTTCTGGCCTTTGGGAGTCTGGGTGTCTGCCTAAACTGCATAATTTTTCCGAGACCTTTTCGGGGTCGGGGTGTTGGCTGAGTGCTCTGAGATCAGACCAGCCATTTCCCTCCCTGTGTGTTTGCACCTGACAGTGAAACGCAGTCCTCTGGTGCCCTGGTGTCCTGGTGCCCTGAGACCCTGGGGCCCACAGTTCTATCTGAGGCGGCGAATCAGGCGCGCAGGCCGGGCTCTTTGCAGGCGCCTGGGTCCCTGGCTCTGGCTCCCTGCTGGCTCCTGCGTTGCCTGCAGAACCCGAGTCTTTTCCAGGGGATGTCTGGGTGACCTAAGGTTGGTCCCAATCGTTTCCTGCTTCGTGGGGTTATCTCTCAACTAGAAAATCCAGTCTGCAATGTTCTGGGCCCACAGTTCAGTCTGAGACAGTGACCAGATCATGCTGGCGTGTAGCTCTGCGCTGGCGACCAAGTGCCTGGCGGAACCAGGATCTCTTCTGCGGTTTAACAGGGTGAGTTAAAGCTGATTGAATCCCCCACCGTGGGGTATCCTCTCACCTGGGAAACACAATCACTTGTGTTTTATGGCCGCGAGTTCTGATTGCTGGTCACTGTGACAATCCTGCTGTGCTGCTGCTCAGAATGAGAATCCTCCCGGTGCCGCCATCTTGCTCCCTCCTCCTACAGTACTCTTGATACTATGCTAATTTATGAACTTGTCAGATGTCAACCATTAGCTGAAGAACATATTTTCAGTCAGACCAAGATCTTTGTTATCTTTTATGTTTATTTATTATTTTATTATACAGTTATATCAGGTTATTTACATACCAATATATAATGTACTTTGAAATTACTTCCTTCTATGTTTTGGTACCTGGCACTTCTTCCTTCTCCTCACTCCCATTCTCCTAGAAAATTTTGCTTCACCTTCTATGTCATATGTACATATGTGATTACATGTACCTATAAAGACTATGATGGAAAAATGAGAGAAAACATACAATATTTGTTTAATTTTTGAGACTTATTTAATTTATTTAATATGATTGGCACCAGTTGTATCTATTTTCAACAAACAACACTTTATCCTTTATGACATGAAAATATTCTATTGTGCATATGTACCACATTTTGTTTATCTGATCCTTTGTTAGTGGACACCTAGGTTTGTTTCACAACTAATGTGAGCTTAGTGCTGTTCTACAATAATCATCAGTATGAAATTATATCTGTGACACATTGACCTGGCATCTTTTGGACAAATACACAAGAGGGGAATAGCTTGCTGTTATGATAAGTCTGTCAATTTTTAGTTGTTTGATGAACTTTCATACTGATTCCTACCAACAGCAAATAAGGGTTCACCAGCATTTGCAGTCATATTTGTTTTTAAGATTATTAATTTTTATTTGTGTTGTGTGTGTTTGCAAGTGTCCACAAACACTATAAGGGACACATTTGATTCCACAGAGGAGTCTGAGTACTTGTGAGTCACGCAATGTGTGCTCAGATCTGAACACTGGACCTCTGATAGAGCAGTAAGTTTTCGTAACTTCTGAGCCATCTCTCCAGCTCTGGCAATTGTTTTCTTAACACCTACTATTCTGACTGAGGTGAGATATAATCTCAATATAGTTTTTTATTTGTAGTTCTTTGATTACTAAGATATTGAACATTTTTAATACGTTCATTGGCCATTTATGCTACATCTTTGGAGAACTATCTACTCATTTCATAACTCAATTCTTGATTATGTTGTCTGAATCTTTATTGATAGTAATATTTTATTTGTTTCTGTATTCTAGATAATAATTCACTATCAGATGTATAGCTAGCAAACATTTTTCTTCCAGTTCATTAATTGCTATACATAACTTTATAATGTCACGAAATTCTATTTGTCGACTTTTGGTGGAATTTCCTGAGTAACTAAAGTCCTATTTGGAAAGATTTTGCAGACACTGATAGTTTCAAATGATTTGACTATCAGCTTCACAGTTTCACATCTAACATGAAGGTTTTCTATCTAGTCAGAGTTGATTTTCATACAGTATAAGTGGAGATATAGCTTCATTCTTTTACAGGTAAATAACCAGCTTTACCAGCAGCATCTGTTAAAGAGGCTCTCTTTCTCCAATGTATATTTTGGTACTTTTGCCAAATATCTGGATTTTTTACTGTGTTCTTTTATATCTGATTTCTCTTTTCTGTTCCACTGATCCACTTGCCTCTTTTGTGCTAATGTCATCTAATTTTTAATATGGTTCTCTGTTACAACATAAAAATTGTTGTTTAGATTCTTTAGGTGCACAGATTTTAGTATGTTTATCCCATATTATATATCTAATATACACTCATGAGTGAGTATATCCTCATGTCTGTCTTTCTGCTTCTGGGATACCTCATTCAGGATGATCTTTTCTAGTTCCCATAATTTGTCTGAAAATTTTATGATTTCCTTGTTTTTAATTGCTGAGTAGTATTCTGTTGTGTAAAGGTACCACAATTTCTATATCTATCCCTCAGTACAGGGACATCTAAGTTGTTTCCAGATTCTGGCTATTAAGAATAAATCTGCTATGAACATGGTTGAGCAAATGTCCCTATTGTATACTTGACCATATTTTGGACATATACCTAGGAGTGGTATAGCTGGATCTTGAGGTAGCAGTATTCCTAATTTTCTGAGAAAGTGCCAGATAATGGACCCTAGGGAAGTTGCTCAATCCTCATTCAGAAAGGCAAATGGTATAGACATCTGAAAAGGGAGAAAACAGAGAACAGGACAAAAGCCTACCACAGAGGGCCTCTGAAAGTCTCTACCCAGCAATGTACCAAAGCAGATGCTGAGACTCATAGCCAAACTTTGGGCAGAATGCAGGGAATATTATGAAAGAAGGGAGAGATAGAAAGACATGGAGGGGACAAGAACTCCACAAGGAGAGCAACAAAATAAAAAAATCTGAGCCCAGGGGTCTTTTATGAGACTGATACTCTAACCAAGGACCATGTATGGAGATAACCTAGAACCCTTGCACAGATGAAGCCCATGGCAGCTCAGTGTTCAAGTGGGCTCCTTAGTAAGGGGAACAGGGGCTGTCTCTGACATGAATTGAATCAGTGACTGGCTCTTTGATCACCTCCCCCTGATGGGAGAGCAGCCTTACCAGGCCACAGAGGAAGACAATGCTGCCAGTCCTGAAGATACCTTGATAGGGTAGAGTCAGATGGAAGGGGAGGAGGATGTCCCCTAACCGTGGACTTGGGAAGGGGTATGAGAGGAGAAGAGGGAGGGAAGATGAGATTGGGAGGGAACAAGAGAGGGGGCTATAGCTGGGATACAAAGTGAATAAATAAAAATAAATAAATAAGGGAAAAAGACAAAATAATAAAAATAAATCTTTACACTATTAACAAAGAGAGAGATGTGGTGATAACCTCAGCATTATTCATTTTCTTCAGTATTTCTTTTCTATCTTGGGTTATTTGAGTTTCCATATGAATTTTAAGATTGTTTTATTTTTTCCATTTATGTGGAAAATAGCAGTAAAAATTTAATAGTAATTGAACTGAATCTGTAGCTTCACTTTGGTTGTATATTCATCTTCAAAATAAATATTTCCAATCCAAAAAGCTTATAGTTTTCTATTTTCTAGTGTCTTCTATTTCTTCAGAGTTTTAAATTTTCATTGTTAGAGGTCTTTCACTTCCTTGTTTTGTTTTATTCATAGAAATTGGGTTACAGGGCTGTGGTGTTTTAAATGAGAGTTGTCCCCAGAGGCTCAAATATTTTTTTCTTCCATTTATTTTTCTTTCTTTCTTTTTCTTTCTTTCTTTATTTGCTTACTTACTCGCTTTCTTACTTACTTAATCACTTTACAGCCTGATCCAAACCCATTCCCTCCTCCTCACAGTTTCACCTTCATGCCTCTCCCTCTTCCCCCTTCCTCTTCTCAGAGAAGGGGAGGCCCCAAAGGATTCCAATCCACCTTGGGACCTTAAGCTGCAGCAAGGATAAGGGCATCCTCTCCCTGCCCCCTCCACCAAGGCCAGACAAGGCAGTGCAGCTAGGGTAAAGGGGATCCAAAAGCATGCAACAGAGTCAGAGACAGCTGCTAGTCCATTGTTAGGGGACCTACATGATGACTAAGTTGCATGTCTTCTACATATGTGTAGGGGGGTCTATGTCTTTTTAGCTGGTGGTTCAGTGTCTGTGAGCCCTAATATTTTAATGCTTGATTTTCAGGAGGAGGAACTGTTTGAGAAGAATTAAGAGGCATGAAATTTGTTGGTGGAGGTGTGTCACTAGATGAGCATGGATGTTTCAAATCCATTCCAGTCAGCATTCTCTTTTCTGTGCTTGTGAATCAGATGTAAGCTTTTAGCTACTCCACATGCCTAATGCCCTGTGCCCTATCATTATGGTCATGGAATCTATCCCTCTGACACTGTAAGCTCCAATAAATTCTTTCTTCTAAAAGTTGCCTTGGCAACTCTATTTTTTCCCCAGCAATAGAAAAGTAATAAGACATGTGTGGTTGTGAATAGGATAATTTTCCAAAGTGAGTTTTGACATGGCAACCTGGCAGCTACTGGTCACCAGTTATTTCTGTGACATCATATTTCACTACCCAAGAATCTGATGTAATACAGACTTTCCTCAACTTTCAGAACTATTCTCTTTCCTGTGAAACACACCAGTTCCTTTTCAAATGGAATCACCATTCCATTCTTGGTTTTGGTCTCTTTACTCCTCACTGTTCATTCTTGCACACTGTTGCTCAGAAGAACCACACACTTTCTTTGAGTCTTGAGTTCCCATAGCCTCAGCTGCCATCAGCACAAACTGATTGCCCCTGTTTCTAGGAGAGAAACTCCAATAGTTCAAGTTTAGAAAAGCTACATACACTGGTATCCCAAGTCTTATCTTTCTTGGAGAACCAAGAATTCTACTCAATAATCACTAGCTGAAAAACAATAAAATAATGGACACATGAGGTATATTTCCTAAATTCTCCTACAAAGATTAAATTGAAAGCAATGATAAAGTGGACCATACTTCAATAGAAGAGGAAGGATAAATACTCCTTTGTTGGCACCAAACAAATACATGGCTCCATCTAATAGGCTGTTGGCTTAGAAAAGGAGATTCAAGAATCAGGAGCATCCTTCCTAGGTATCCCTGGTGGAAAAAGAATATTCTTGTTTACAAAGTTAACCTGTCAGGTGAATGACAGAGTGGCTGTGGTTTCTTCCCAGAATTATTCCACAGCCTTAATAACTTGTTCTCTTCCTTAAGATACTGCAAAAACTTCAAAGTTTCTATTGGATATGTCTACACTGTTTGGAAACCTTTACCAAGACAAAGAGACAAAGAGAAAGAGAGACACAGAGAGAGAAATTAATGAAGAGAAGATTAGAAATGTTATATGGAAATATCTAACTGGTTTCATTCATTATAAAATAATTTTATTACAAATTTTTCAGAAGGAATAACTCTCCAACTTCTAGGCCAAGTTGTCTCTGACCTCCCTTTTTGACCTGATTTTCTACTCTTCAAACTTCCTTTGGGAATATGACACTACTGGGAGGAGGAGGAGATGAAATGGTGATGTATGGAGGGAGAGACATCAAGGAAAAGAACACATGCCTGTTGGGGACTGTGTTTCTCTTGTTCCTTACTTTAATGAAAACCACTTGATGCTAGCTTGCCTGTTGAGGCCTCAGAAAAATAAGCATGTGACTGAAACTGAATGACTGCAGCAAAGGAGATGAGTGTGCTCCTCAGTGCTACACAAGCCCTCTGGGCTATTCATAGACTTGTCTGTTAAGAGCTCATTAACTCCAGAGGACAAGCTTCATCACATGTGCTCACAGGGCTTTGCAGCTCACAGGGCTTTGCAAAGAAATGGGTTGCTGTTCTGTGGTAGCATCTGGCCTTAGCTTTCCTCTCTTTATATATATGCATTTCCACTTTCCCTGCCTCATATTTATTGACTTTTGCTCTTTATAGCGCAAGTGTAGGCAATGTAACATTTTCCTTTTGGTTAGAGATTCCCCATGGTCATATGGCTAGTGCTTCAATTTCTGTCTTTGCTTTATTATTGGCATTTGATTCAAGGCTTTTGTGAAACCTTTTGACATTTCTCCCTCAAGTTTGCCACTTAGAGTACACTGTAACAACCTTCTGAAAGCATTGTGGAGTGCAAAGCACAATTAAGAAGTCAGCCTTCTGGTGTGTATATGCTTGGGAGCAATGACAATTTCTTACAAGCAGCCAGCCTTTCCAAGTTTGGCATTTATGATCACGTTCTGGAGCCATTAAACAAGGTCATATGCTTTTAAAACTATACGCAACTTTTTCTGTCTGTATAGTTTATGGTGTTTGAAAATTCTTTTCCAGATTCATGAATAGTGTAACACAGACTGGTCTCTGTTTCACTTATGAAACTTGGCTTTAGCCATAGAACATGGAAGTTAGTTCTAGATCACTCTCATGTATGCCTCTGTTGTGCATAATCTTATTTGCAGTTCTTCAGGAAGACCAGAAGCAGGGGCAACTTTTGTGCCCATCCCATGAGAAGAGGACAGGCAGCAGCATATTATAGGCATAATCTTCTTAGCACACTTGGAGCAATTCTGATCAAAAAGAGGAACTTTTGGAAATATTAAAGGCATAGTTAAATAGCTTCCTTCACATAACATCACTTTCACTTACTACATATGAGATAAGCATGGGTCTCACACGTAATACTACGGTTTAGGAACAAAAAATACACAAAACATAAACTGTAATGTTGCTTGGTGCATCTGCTGTGTTTTAGCTGTCTACACAAAATTGTCTCAGAAACAACAGAACAACTCAGTGTGAACCAAAGGCCCCTTCTATAAAAAATTAGCCAACACTGTCATTTGTCAGATTTGAGAAAGTCAAACCTAAACTACATGGGTCTTTTGTGCCGTAATTATCTTGGTAAGTGGACAAATCCTGGTTTCACTTCAACTGGCTCAAGGAAGCTTAGCTGGCAACATTATTTCCACTCTCCTGGAAGCTCATAAACAAATGTAGAATGATCTGTCTTCCTTGGCATAAGCTTTGCTCTGTTAGTGGTTCCCTGGAAACAGATAGCAAGGCTATGTGCCAAGCTTTAACAACAAACCATAGCTATGTGCCACTTGGCTTACCAAAACTGGCAAACATGTACTTAGACACCCAAAAACTTCATTATAAGGGAGACCGCCTTAGAATGGAATAATTGTAGTACTGGCAGAGACCATGTATTCTCTTGCATTCTACTGCTACAGAGAGCCTCTGGGCTATATGGAAGAATAGAACATATATGAAATAATTAATGTCAAATCCTTCTAACTCATCCATAACCATCTGTAGAATTCCATACACATGAAAATACTTGCACCAGATGTTCTCAGCTGTGATATACGCAGACATCTCCCATAGCTTGCCAGTCCTTCCCACTGGCTTTTCTGATCTATCCTGCTAGTTGTACATATTGTAATTTTACTAGAGTAGACATAATGACAATACTAGACCCAGTCTGACATCACTAGAGAAAAAACAAAAGAAAATGTAGTCAGGGGTCAAATATTGCCATTTATACCTTGTCTACCACACCTAGAAAAGAGTGGTTGTTAGGGAAAGAGTAAAGGTTAATTCACGAGAATTAAGAAATTTTGGAAACAGGTTACATGTCAATTCAGAAGAAAACTGGGAGATTTGCCCTACTGAGCCCGCACTAAAAGGAACAGGACCAATGTGTGTTCCTCTGATTTGGTAATGATAGTAAAAACAAAAGGTAAGGTATGATATCTAAAGAAATAAGCAAGTAGTATTTAAAAGTGATATTTTTAAATGCTATAATTAGTGAATACTTCCTTCTTTGTAATCAGTCTTGAGACTATTCTGGAATAAAGTTGAAACTACAAATTAAATTATTTAAAATGTGAAAATCACAGGATCCCTAGGAGAAGGGATCTTTGTGACTAACCAATAGCCCTCCTATCAAATCAGTCATTTTACTTTGGAAGAACTGGGAAAAACAAGTCTGAGAAAGCTACTCACAGGGAAGCAGAAACAGAAGAATCTACTGCTCAGTTTCTGTGTGACAGAGAGGTACAGATTAAGGCCTTCAATTCGAGGGTTGCTCAGGAAGAGATCTGGGATCCTACACTGCCGAACGTGAATAGGATATGGGCAGGGCATCTCAGCTCTGGGGTATGGAGCTGTGAATCAGCCCATGAGCACTTCTTAGTTCACCATCAACCTCTTTAGTTTTCCATCATCTTTATTTTCAGCATTAGGTAGCTCTGGGTGGTTCCTCTTTATGCCTAGGTTGTATCCACCTGTTATTCGGCTTTCTATATTTGTAATAAGAGACTTTTTAAAAAAATATATCAATTTAGGAATAAAGATTTATTTTGACTCATGGTTTCAGAAATTTTAGTCTCTGGTTGGTTGGTCTCTGTTTTGGGGTCTATTGTAGAATATAACCTCATGATGGGAAGCACATTGTGGAACAAGGTTTCTCTTATGGTTTGAACCTAAGATGTCTTCCAAGAGGCTCATTTTGTGAATCCTGCTCCTCATCTGGCGATGCTATTTGGGGTTGTTGTGGAAAGGTTTGGAGGCAAGGTCTCCATGGCAGAAGTGGGTTAGTAGGGGAAGAGCTTTGAAGTGTATGTCTGGCTCCTGCATTCTACTTGCTGTTTTGAACTATGTGAACAGTCTCCGGCACATACTTTTACTGCCATGGACAGAGCACCTTTGTCATTTGCCTCAAAAGGCTGAACTGAAATGCTCTGAAATCATAAATCAAAATCATTTTTTCAACTAAGCCTGATAGTGCATTCCTGTACTCTAGCATTTGGGGACAGACTCAGCAGGATCACCACAAGTTCTAGGGCAGCACAGTCTACATAGCAAATTCCAGGACCGCCAGGACTACACAGTGGGACTGTTACAAAATTGGAATTCTTTCCTCCCTTACTTTGTTTTTATTGAGTATTGTGGTTCAGCTGAAACAAAAGCAAATAACTGAGATAGCTTCTCATCTCATGGAGGCTGGGAAACATTTGAGAGGGAAAGTGAAATAGGGAGAGAGATATTAGAGTCCCAATCTACCCTTTAAAGGCTTACCGAATCTTCCTCCAACAGGGTGCCATGTCCTTTGACTTCCGCCACCTCCCACAGTGCACAGTACAGCCTAGACATAAATACTTCAAAACATAAATTCTAGGAAGTCACTTTAAAAAACCCCTGCCTGGCCAAAGCCAATAAATGGAAGGTGGTTCTACCTGAATAAATTGGATTGATATTTGCTGGCTGCTTCTACCATAATCTTTCAGGGAGTTCTGAAGGAACAGTGGAGAAGCATGAACCTTCCAGTTTGACTTTGTTGGAGCACTTTCTTTTTCTTTTTTTGTAATTAATATTTTTTATTTACTTTATTCACTGGTTGAAGCCCCATCTTTTCTCCCCTCACAGTCCCACTCTCCCTTCCTCTCCCTTCCCCTTTCACCTATTCCACAGAAAAAGGGAGGTACCTTTTCCATGCACTCTAGCTCATCAAGTTGCACCAGGACTGAGCATGTCCTCTTTCCCTGGGGTCTGGCAAAGCAGTCTTGCCAGAGGAAAGTGATCAAAAAGATAGCAAGTAAGTCTATGGCCAATGCAGTCCCACTTCCTGTACTAGAGGACTCAAAAGAGTCCCAAGCTGCCTATCTGCTACATCTTTATAGAGGGACTAGGTCCAGTTTATGCATAGTCCTTGGTTGATCCCTCAGTCTCAGAAAGCCCCTCTGAGCCTTGGTAGTTGTCTGTTTGTCTGCTTGTGGTACTCTTGTCACCTTCAGGTCCTTTTCTCTTTCTTCCCACTTTTCTAAAAGACTCCCTATGCATTGCTCAGTGCTTGGTTGTGAGTCTCAGCATCTGTTTTAAGATTCTGCTGGTTAGAGTCTCTCAGAGGGCAACTCTTACAATTTCTTATTTGCAAGCTTAGCAGAATATCATTAATAGTGTCAAGGGTTGGCACTTTCCAATAGGGTGAGTCTTTGTTGGCCATTCCCTCAATATCTGCTCTATCTGCTCTATCTGCCCTGTACATCTTGTAGGCAGGGTAAATTTGGGGTCAAAGCTTTTGTGGGAGGGTTGGTGTTCCCCTCTCTCTACTAGGGTACTAATCTAGTTAGAGGGTGTCCTCTTCAGTCTCTATGGTTTCTACTACCAGGAGTCTCTCCTTGAATCCCCCTCATATTCTTTTCTCTGCAGGCCTTCTGTCCTCTGTACCTCTCTCTCCCCAGGTCCGATCTCCACCCTCTTATATCTCTATGTTCCCTCTCTATATTGTGCCCTCTCTTCAACAATTTTCTTGGTGATCTTCTTCAAGTTTGGTTCCCAGAATGTTTAAGCTGAAATATTGTCAGGAAAGTGTAGGTACATGTATTTGGCTCTATAAAACACATCTGCTCACTAATCTCTCAGCCCACAGAAGGCTGACTCTTAACCTTCACAGTCATGCCTGAGGCATAGTGAACTCCTAGAAAAGATGCACCAGGGAACCCTCCTCCATTGCTGGTGGGGATGTAAACTTGTACAACCACTTTGGAAATGAATCTGGCACTTTCTCAGACAATTAGGAATAGTGCTTCCTTAAGATCCAGCTATACCACTCCTAGGCATATATTCAAAAGATGCTCAAGTACACAACAAGGACATTTGCTCAACCATGTTTGTAGCAGCTTTATTTGTAATAGCTAGAACCTGGAAACAACCCAGATGTCCATCAATGGAGAATGGATACAGAAGTTGTGGTACTTTTACACAATGGAATATTACTCAGCAATTAAAAACAAGGAAATCATGAAATTTGCAGGCAAATAGTGGGATCTAGAAAAGATCAAACTCAGTGAGGTATCCCAGGAGCAGAAAGACACATACAGTATATACTCACTTATAAGTGGATACTAGACCTATAAGATGGGAAAAACATACTAAAATCTGTACACCTAAAGAATATAAACAAGAAAGAGGACCCCGGGTAAGACAATCAACCCTCACTTAGAAAGACAAATGGGATGGACATTGGAAGTAGGAGAATACAAGTAACAGGACAGGAGCCTACCACTGAGGAACTCTGAAAGACTCTACCTCGCAATGTATCAAAGCAGATGCTGAGACTCATAACCAAACCTTGGGAAGAGTACACGGAATCATATGAAAGAAGAGGGAGTTAGTATGACCTGGAGAGGACCGGAGCTCCACAAGGAACAATATATCAGGGCACAGGGGTCTTCTATGAGACTGTTTCTCCAACCTAGGACCATGTATGGATATAACCTAGAACCCCTGCTCAGATGTAGCCCATGGTAGCTCAGTATCCAAGTGGGTAACATAGTAAGGGGAACAGGAATTATTTCTGACATGAACTCTGGCTCTTTGACCTCCCCCCCCCATACCCTGAAGATGGAGCAGCCTTGCTAGGCCACAGAGAAGGACATTGCAGCCAGTCCTGAAGACACCTTATAAGCTAGGGTCAGATGGAAGGGGAGGAGGACCTCCCCTATCAGTGGACTTGGAAAGGGGCAGGGAGTAGAAGAGGGAGGGAGGGTGGGATTTGGAGGGAATGAGGGAAGGAGCTATGGCTAGGCTACAAAGTAAATAACCTGGGATTAATATGAAAAAATAAAAATTATTTTAAAAAAAGATGAAGGGAATTGACCAACTACAGAATTTGCCAGAGTGACCACGCACAAGGAGGTAAAGCTGTGATATGCCCAAATAATGTGTCACTGGTCAATCTCTCAGCCCCTATGTGTTCTGCAGTGACAAGTTTCATAAAATCAATATTTGAACAGGGCCAATTAAACTTAAAGGTAGATGAAATAAAGTGTGCAGGTGTGGCTGTATGCACATAGTGTGTATTTATCTTAAAGTTGGACAAAAAAGAAAGTGTGCCTGTGTGGGTGTATGCACAAAGCTAGTGTGAAAGAAAGTAAAGTAAGTCATCCAAGGAGAAGGAATGGGTTGGACACCAACACTTGCAGGTGTGATTCTCTTTCTGTGCCATCTGCACAGTGTGAAGGAGAAGGAAGCTGTAGGAGTCGTGAGCTAGGGAGAAATAGGCAAAGCAAGCATCCCTGCTGCTTGAGCAGCTTACACAATTTTTCTATACTCAGTCTTCTGTGCTTCTGCAAACAGTTTCTAAAACCAAGGCTGCAAGCGGGGAGAAAAACGTTTCAGATGCTGAGGCCCAGAAGATTCTGCACTCAGTCCTGAAGTTATCCAGACCTTGTTAAGAAGCCCTCATCTTCGATCATAATCACAGTCCACCCAACAATAGTAGTCACACAGTGTCGCATTTGACACCAGCCGGATCTTGGTGTTGATTCTGACTGGATCACCTTCTGCTACAGCTGCCTACCCCGACAGGCCAGCACGAAGCCAATGATGCCTGGGTGCACTTTCCCGTGCTTATGGATTTATGACCTGGGAAAGTGGCTTAACTATGTTGCATCCGTTTTGTTGACAGTAAAATTGAGATAATGCTCCATTCCTCACAGCCCTTTATGAGAATCAAGTCAATACTCATAAAGTGGCACATGTCACACAGAAAACATCTAGTGGAAGTGAGCACTTGTTAGCAGCTGTATAACCTAGAGCTCCTAAGCTTTGGATCCCTTGTTTCCCACAGTTGTAAAATAAAGGCTTCAGCTCTGATCTCGTCCCTTAACTGAGCCCCACTTAGTTCTACCAGGAACATGGGGCAGATTCATGATACTCTACCCCTTATTTGGGAACAATGTTGCAGTGTGGGAACCCTGTGTTTGACTAAGGTCTCAATGCATGCAGTATTATAGTTTCTTCCTACCTGAGCACATGTTAGCCCACTGAAAAAGTGAGCGCCTTAGAGTCTCTCTCAACCCAAAGCAGAGTATACAAGTGTTAAAACAGTTTAAAGTCAAACCCAAACTCTTCCTATTTCAAATTTCTCATTTTGTAAAAGTACAAGTAAATAACAATGGGACTTTTCTTGCATTGACTATGTAAGTAAGGAAGACACTGCATGCAGTAACAAGGTGACATGACAGGCACTGTCCGCACTGACAGATTGTACTTCCATTGCCATCTTCCTAATTAAGGATAATTTGAGTGCATTTCCCACCACAGGCTACTAAACTGTTATCTTTCTGAGAACAAAGCCCATGTTTTTGTTTTTACACACATTCTATTACCTCGCTTCCTGTAGTAATTGCATAAAATTGTTACAATCTCATTAAATTGTACTCTGTGTTTAGAATATCTGTCCCACAGATTCTCAACTTTGATTATGCACTGGAATCATTTTGGCTACCTGAGAGAAAAAAGTATTTGTGATTCCCTACCCCAAAAACTAAATAAATAACAATAATAGATCAGACTCTCTGGGGAAAGTTTTCAGGTGCCATATCATGTCAAAGGTCCCCAGAACAATCTACAGAGAAGCTGGGCTTTGTGCTTCACTCCTAGCTCATTCATTTTTGCCCAACTTTTTGGTCAACCAGTCCTTGTTGACAATGAAGCTAAGAGGGTAGGGTTATGTACTACTTTTATAATTCTTTCTAAATTATTAATAAGCCTCAGCTTAGTGTGAGCACTGAAACAAAGTCATGTGCACAGGAATCATACCAGATAAAGGAAATGAAAACTTCATTGGAAAGAAGAACTATTTCCAGTTAATGGAGATGAGAACAAACAAAACCAAACAAACAGTATTCCCATGGGTTGAATTCTAAATTTACACTGTGATGCCTTTAGGTCTTACTCAGTATCATCATTATAGACATAGATACGGATTCTGTTTATGAAAAAAAATATGATCTATTACACTACATGTATATGCCATTATATCACATATCTGTGAGTTCTATTACTAATTCAGAAGAGGGAGGGAGGGTGGGGCTGGGAGAGAATGAGGGAGGAGGTTACAGCTGGTATACAAAGTAAATAACCTGTGATTAATATAAAAAATTAATAAAAAAATAGCAATTCAATGACTCTCCTAATATGGACAGCACAAATTAGACTTGATGGGTTTAAAGAAAAAAAGAAGACATAAAGATAGTTTGATAGAGAAGGAGATAGATGTAAGAGTGAGTAAGGAAATAAATATGACCAAAACACATTCTATAAAAATAACTAATAAAATTTAAATGATAATAAAAAAAATTTTAGAAAAAAATCAGAGCATTTTTTTCTTCTTGGCAGAACAGAAGTCTAGTTTCCTTCTTGTTTGCTTTATCATTTACCTTAAGGCCTCTCAAACCTTGAACCCCATAACTCTTACAGAGAGTAATTTGCCCAGTAGTCAATTGGTGATTGCAAGTAAAGATACTCCTGATAGATATTTTACTTTTCTTTTGCAACAATATTTTGTTAATTTATTTGTTTTGTTTTAACCTCTAAAAATGTGAAGCTAATCCCCCAAATCTCTGGAGGTATTCTTTTTTTCTCTAGAGATATTCTTACTGCTCACATTTTCACAGAGACTGGGAAGAGAATAATTACAGAGTACTGGCCCTGTTTTACAATCCCTTCACAGCAAAGTGACTATGATCTCTGTGTCTTTGTTCATCCGACTTAGGCATAAGGAAAGAAAAATTAAGATCTGTAGAGATACATGTCAAGCAATCTTGTTTATGTTTTACACACTATCTAAATCCCAGTCCTTAATCTCCTGGATTTGGTGTTCATCTCCTAGTTTACCAAAGGAGAAAAATAACATCTTGTTATGATAAGGTCAGACAACCTCATGCAAGTAGCCTGAGGAAAGATTGAACAAAATGTGCCTTTATACACAGCCTGTTGGATTTCCTGTTAGAGCCTTTTTCCTCTTTCAGTATTAACAATGTGCTTGTTAAGGGTTTCAGAACCACAGCCCAGAAATCCTTCAAATGGAAACCCCAAGTTTCAGCCCCTTCATATCATATGCATACACTCATTAGTTTAGTAACTAAAATTTACACAAAAAAGCAATGTAGCTGGAGTACTCAAAAACAAAGGGATGAATCAGAAACAGGTTCTGCCCACTGGGGAATTTATAGACTGTTAAAGGAAAGAAATTTCAGACTTATTAAAAGAAAGATGGCAATATCTCTATTTAAGATGAGGAACATCAGAGACAGTCTCTCTTCTTTATGTCATGTGGTGAAGACTATGGACAGATAATCATCTGAGTGCAGCTTTGGTGGGGTTAAGATTACGATACTGAGGTCAGGCTGCCTAGGATCAGAACACAGAGGCAGAGAGCCAAAAAAAAAAAAAAAAAAAAAAAAAAAAAAAAAAAAAAAAAAAAAAAACACATGACCCAGACAGGCTGCTCAGAACCTGACAGTATGGATGGTTTAATTAAAAGGTCATACCTAATATGGGAGTTGGAATTCTGTATTGTTAACAAGCTCATAGGGGGTGTGTTGGTAACCATAATGTGATTTATGAGAATCTATCAAAGGTCAAGACTGTCAATATAAATAGAGCTCTAAGAACAGTCATCCCCAAAGCTAGGAGGTGTGGCAGGTATGTAGGAAAAACCCAAGGACAAAATGGGGACTATCAGGAGGTCCCCTAATCATACCACCTAACAGACACATGATGCTTCCATTTTCTGTCATTACTTCTGTCAGTGGAAAGCTATTGGGTCAGGCATTGCAAGGATGGAGTCAGGGGCTGCTCAGGAATAATGCACACAGAAATGGAGACAGCAGAGGGAAATCAGTATTTGGACCTCATTCAGAACCTCAGACTGCACAGGACCAAATTGGTACATGCACAGTCTTATTCTGGGCAGTGGGCTTTTTGTTCATTTCTTTGGTTGTTTGTGAGTTTCCATGCTTTTGGCTGTTCAAGGTTACCCTGGTATACAGTCAAGCAACACGGAATTTGAAACTACTAGGGATATTGGGCAGCAGATACACTTTGTGGCTTATGTCAAATGAAGGGATGGAAAACCTACTCTCAGTGGAAAAATAGATATAAGTGTGCATAAAGGTTCCTTGGAAATGGCTCAAATGGCTCAATTAAAAAAAAAAAAGCAATTGCCTTGCAGGAATGAAGACTTAAATTTAAGACCCAGAAGCCATGTTTTAAAAAACAAACAAACGAACAAACAAAAAGCTTCATGTTTAAGGACTGGCTAGTAAAATTCTGCTGTGAATCCCTTCAGCCCTTTACTTTTTTTTAGTTTGGAGGCTTTTTATTATTATTTTAAATGTCTTAATTTGTCATGAGTTTGTTTAGGTAGTTGACATCCAGGTTTAATTTTGTTAGTTTAGTTGATTTAGGAATTCATTCATTTCTTTATTTTTTCCAACCCAATGGAAAACATATATTTAAAATATTCTCTTTTTTATTTTTAAATATTAGTTACAGATTATTAACTTTGTATCCCAGCTGTATCCTGCGCCCTCATTCCCTCCTAATCTTACCCTCCCTCCTTTATCTCTTCCCTGCCCCTTTCCAAGTCCACTGATAGAGGAGGACCTCCTCCCCTTTCATCTGACCCTGGTTTATCAGGTATCTTCAGGACTGGCTGCAAAGTCCTCCTCTGTGGCCTAGCAGGGTTGCTTCTTCCTTGGGGGGGCAGGGGGAGGTCGAAGAGCCCATCATTGAGTTCATGTCAGAAATAGTCCCTGTTTCCCTTACTAGGGTACCCACTTGGATACTGAGCTACCATGGGCTAGAGGTTCTAGGTTATATCCACACATGGTCCTTGGTTGGTAAAATATTCTCTTATAAGACTCTGAAAGTATTTGATGTCTATTGGAATCAATCCCTATTCATTTCTGATTCTGTTTATTTGGCATATATATATATGCCAAATATATATATATATATATATATATATATACATATATATATGTATCTATGTATACATATGTGTGTGTGTGTGTATATATATACATATATATGAAAGAGGGAAATATTGGAAGATTTGGAGGGAAGAAAAAGAAGGAGGAAATTATGGGATTATATTATAATATCAAAAAACAAAAGAAGAAATATATATGTAACGATGCTGAAAGGAACAGGCTAGCTTTACAGGATTCTTTATGAATTCTATACCCCATGTTAAACTAAATTCTCCTAGCACTTTTACAGAAGTCAGGAGGAGCAGCGGAAAGGTCTCCTCCCCTGTTGTGGAGGAGTGTCCAGATCTGCAGTATGAGATAATGTAACCAGTCCAGGCATCTCAGCTCCCCAACCCAGATCAGGGCAGGACCAGATAGACTTGGCACCTAAAATGAACCAATCATTTTAAAAATCAACTACCCAATCCAGTGTCACCAAGCTTGCAACCTCCGCGATTCCTGCGCTCCTTCCTTTAAAAACCTCAGACTTCTGTCTCTCCTGGCTGTTCCTTGCTGGTTGGGGGGGGGCAGCCCCATCGTATGATGGCTCCATTAAACCTCTTGCTATTGCATAGATAATTGGTCTCCTGAGTTCTCTTCATCCCCCTCAGAAAGTTAGGGTCCCCTAGGGTTCCCCCAGGGTTTCCCCTTGGGCCCAACAATGCAAGCTCATAATCCCACCTCTTGGAAGGCAGAGACAAGCTGGTTTCTGAGGCTCAGTGACCAGCTGATTTAGACTATTTGGTATTTGGTGAGATTTTTGAGAGACCTTATATCATAAAAAAAAAAAAAAAAAAAAGAAGAAGGAGGAGGAGGAGGATGAGGAGGAAGAGCAAAATGAGGAGAAAATTTACAAGATGTTTCAGCAGGTAAAGGGGCTTGCCACACAAGCCTGGTGATGTGAGTTCAATCCCTAGAGCCCACATAAAGCTATAAGGAGATAATTGATCCCACAAAGTTATCCTCTGACCTCCACACTTGCATGATGACACACACACCACAGCATGTGTGACCACATACGCAGCATGCGATCAAAGATAAAATAAATAATATCAGTTAAAGTAATGATCAGAAATTTTACAGTGGTGACTCCTGAGGAATGATACCTGAAGTTGTACTGTAGCCTGCACACATGTACATGCATACCCCCGCACACACATGCACATACCCCCCACACGTACATGCACGCATCCACACATGCGCAAGCACACTCCCACACATGCACACACAACACCTACACATGCATGCGTGAGCACCCCAGGAAACGTGCATAAATACAATCCAAATGATTTTAGAACAAAACCTATGAAGTTAAGAGTGCCCCTTACTTGCAAAACAATAATTCCCAGTGAGGCATAATCTTATTACCAAAACTAGTCATTATTCATTTAGCATTATCACAGACACAACTAAGTTCTGCTTTGTAGCCAACCAAGAATCTAGAACATTGAACTAGTCTCATTTTCAGTTTGGCTTATAAGACAATGTGTGTTGACTGATTTTTCAGGAATCTGACTTTTGAGATCTAAATTACAATGAAAGTGGTAGCCAGAATAATTTGGAAAAGGGTCTTTTGGGCAGACTTCTCACATTTTCATCTAAGAAGACTTCCAAATATCAAGTATTTTCCCCCAGAGAAGTTTTAATGATAAAATTCCAAAGTCCCCCCTCATTAAAGAGTAAAGCCCTACCTATATTGGGTCAATCATGCCTACTTGGAGAATGCTGGTATTTTAGTAATCTGGGGAGGGGCAAATTTTATTATCAATTTCAGATCTTCATGTCAGCAAAAGAAAAGGGCAGTTTGCTGGACAAAAATGAGTGGCTGCCTACTTAAAGGAAAGAACCATTGGAATCCCTGGTAAAATTACATCAAGATCACCTTTAGAATTGATGAAAGAATGTATCCCAGAATCCAAGTTGAGGCATAGTGCCAATGAACACTTCAGGGTCTCGATAACTTGGTTATGTGAGGAAGAAGCCTGAACTCCTAATCCAAACACTCCTCCTGAATTAGGTAACAGGGTATTAAATTAGGGAAGAGAGTTGAGACTTGGAAGAAAATTGGTAGGAACCATGGTGACTTACCAAGACAGTGATAATCCATGTGTGCATAAGATCTGCCACCTGGAAAAGCACCTGTGGTCTCATGTCTAGTTGGCTGCAGATGAGTCTTACGTAATTCCTGCTTCATCATGCCCATGGCCGGAACAGGGCAAGGACCAAGGAAAAAAGGTTATTTTTAGTCCCAGTTCTCAGTTCAACCAGGGACTTTCACTCTCCAAACTCAGCAGATGGTGGACCAGACAGCTTTGTCTGATGACATAATTAGTTTTCAGCACCTCATTATCACCTCACAATGGAATCTAGAATAAAAGCTTAAAGTGCAGGATTTTAAAGGGCTTATTTGAATGTGGTAAAGTGAGCTCCTTAAGCTAATTCTCTCAGCAGAAATAGGTTTGTCTGCTCAGGAGGCATTGGAATAGAATATAGACTAAGGAGAAAACTGTGAATAAAGTCTCATGTCTCTCCCATGAAAACATTGTCCAAACCATGATGTATATTCTTGATGAAACATGGTAAAACCAGACATTCTGAAATACAAAGAAACTGGGTAAAAAGAGGAGCTGAATTCTAGTTTTATGTCTTAAGCTAATTATAGGAGTAGAGGCAAGGTGAAAGCTCTATTTCCTCATCAACAAAACAAAAACATGGGGATACAAAGATGAATACTACATTCCCCTTCTAAGCCTAAAACTTTAATTTTAGTAACATTTAGATGAGGTCGACTCTGCTGCCTCTATAACACATTTAGAAAAAAATGTAATTTTTTTCAGAGAAAGTAATTTTGAGAATTGCTAGGCAGTAGGAAGCATTATTTTTAAACAGAGCGTAAACTCTGTGGCAGGGCCATCTGTCTCCAGCAACAGTATGCCACCTACCCTGTGCCCAAATGCACTGGCTAAGACAGCAAGGGCCTGGGCCAGATCAACAGAAAGTTGGGGCCAATGGAGGCGAAGTGACAGCCAAGCTTAAGATCTGCAAGACAATAGCATTGAGGAGTGTGGATGTCTGGGGATTCTCAGAGCAGTGTGTTGAGCCTGTTAAGCCTGCGAGAACCTGGCAGAGATGCTGTGGTCTCTGCCTTCAATATGTGGCTTTCACAGAGTGCTTGACAAATGTGCCATAAAAAACATAATACAGAGTACTGCTGCACAGTGTTGAAAATGAATCCAAGATAGACAGTCTTTCCCTGCTGACATCAAAACTTTTTCTGACATGGTAGAAAATCTAATAACACTTTTGAACAGCCAACGTCTTTCTCCTCACTCTATCAACACTCTGGGATGCTCTACCCAATAAGGTAGTCACATGTTTCTATCTAAACTTGCACTACCTACGGCTAGAGGAAAGTTAAAATTCAGATATTCCATTGCACCAGCCACATTTCACAAATGTCCAATATGTGTCTAATGAGCACAGTGCAGAATGATGCAGATCCTATTTCTCCACAAAGTCCTACACTGGTCATCCTTAATTCCATGAGATTACCTTTCGGTATGATTTACAGTATACAACAAATATGCAACCATTTTTTTTTACTTATTGATATTATAAAAGAATGAAAAGGTCATTGGGACTAGGAAGAAATGATTCAGCCTATATCATAGCTCAGCAATTTTTTTTTTCAGTTATCCCTGCAGGATGCCAAGGAGAATTTTACCAAGAAAACTTCAAGATGTACTAATGTTGAAAATAACAGTTTAGATTTAAAAAGAATATCTAGTAAATTAAATGAACTTTTTATTATCCAACAGTATTTCATTAATATTTTTATTTGTGATTTTACTAAAATAATGTGATATTGTTAAAATAAGTAAAATAATTACAATGCCAAGTTCACTTACATGTTTTATGTATTAATCATCTCCATCTTAATTGCAGCTCTGCTTACAAGCTTCTCATCTTATGACACATTGATATGACAATCACAATGTCAGTTAAAAATAAAAACTTTTAAATTTAATTTTCAATCTTTCTAAAGCTAATGCAGTAAAATATTGTCTTGGGCCAGGTAGTGTCTGGGAGCCACAGGTGAGTTACTTGCAATCAGAAGGTGAAACAGCTGATTCTCTGCAGCATGGTATAATGCTAAGATGGGGCGAGACAGAGTCAGCTCCCTTCCCATTAACACAGGTCTTAGCTGTCCTATAATAATAATGTAACAAAAGGCATAAAAATGTATATGTTTAGAGTTTACTCTGAATTAAATCTCTCAGAAAGAGGATTCCAAAGACCAAGGAAGAACTACCTGTATTTACGCTATGCTGAAGCATGGATAGCCGTGTGAAGAAAGACTGGACAAAAAGCAAGGATTCCAACAATACTGAAAAAAGTGGCCTCTCAACTGTGGTATTCTCCTTGGGTCTATGGAGAACTTTGTAGAATAAAATTCTTCTTCACTTACCGCCCAATTACACTAAGAAAGCTGGGAGAATTCAGTCATGCTTTTAGGTTTTCTAGTTATTTTTTGCTGGAAAGAGGCTTTACTGCTTATAGTCTGATTTGGGGAGCAGAAATTTCAGCTTCTATGACTTGTGGGGGTTATGGGGGTTGGAGGAGAAAGTTAAAGGAAAGCATTGCTTCTGAAGATTTCACTTGGTGGCATCACATTCTGAGTCTCAACAGTACATAAATGTATCTTCAATGTGCGATAGTTTCAGTTTACAGTGTGTTCATGGACATGTATGTATTCATATGATATCAAGGGAGCACTTACACACACACACACGCTTTTACTTATACAAGTAGGCCTTGAAATTGTGCCAAAACATAGCAAATGAAGAATATTGGTAATCTGTAATCTCATATTCACTTTTTTCTTTACTTAAAGTATTTATTTCTTTAAGTAGATTTTTTTTAACCATTTAAGAATCTTGACAGATTGTGCCTGCTAGAAAACCAAGTAGGCTTCCCACAGATCTTCCCCCCGCCCACACACACACACATTCCTAGACCCAATTCTCATTCCTAGTGCTGCAAGAGAAACCAGTTATGTCTTTCCTTCCCCATTGGCCCTATTGCCTATGAATTTCACAGACCTTCCACCCTCCTAACCTCGGCCTCCCATTGCTGTATCTCTGTCCCCAACTCCAGCAGTCACCTCCTGCTAAACCATAAGACATGCATACTAGAAAAACAGGTAGGCTGCTTGCAGACCTTCTTCTCTTTCTCTGTTTTTCCAGACCCAATACCCCAGTCTTGTTGCAACAGAACACCAGCTTCAGCCTTTCCTCAGATTTGTCCACATCTCCTGGGGCATCCCCATAAACCATCTCCTTTTATTTCCTCTCCCAACCTGTTGATTTGTCTGAGACCCCAACTCCATTAGGTATGCCCTGCTAGCCCAAGGGCCACTCTTCCCAGGACAAGTAGGCAGCAAAAACAGGAGTACTCACATCTTTCCCAATGCTCATGATATCTTATCACCTGAATCTCATTTCCAGCCCTATAGCAGGAAATCTGTTGTGATATACCTATCTGCTCTGACCTCATCCTCAAGGAATCACAAAGACCTTCTCCATCAACTTTCCATCTCCCAAGTTATCCCAGTATCTCAACCTCCAACAACAGCAGTCATTCCCTATAAACACACCATCTGAGTAGGCCAGGAAAACAGGCAACACACAGCTATCACACTTTCTGAAAATACAGAAAAGGGAAAAAAAATACCAAGGAACAGAACATCCATTCAACAAAATCATGGAAGTAAAATTTCCTAATCTAAAGAAAGGGATGCCTATAAAGGTACCAGAAGCATACAGAACACCAAATATATTAGACTAGAAAAATTCTTCTCACCACATAATAATCAAAACATTAATCATACAGAACAAAGAGAATATTAAAAGATGAAAAGGAAAAAGATCAAGTACCATATAAAGACAGACCTATTTAAATTATGCCTGACTTCTCAAAGGATAGACTCTGAAAACCAAAAGGTCCTGGAAAGATGAGCTGCAGAATCTAAGAGAACAAAGATGCCAGCCAAGACTGCTAATAAAACTTTCAATCACTATATATGGAGAAAATGTCAAATTTTGACAATTTCTGTCTACAAATCCAGTACTACAGAAAGTATTAGAGGAGGACTTTGCAGCCAGCCTTGAAGATACCTGATAAAACAGGATCAAATGAAAGGGGAGGAGGTCCTCCCCTATCAGTGGACTTGAAAGGAGCAGGGAGGAGAACAGGGAGGGAGTTGGGGAGGGGGAGGGAATGAGGGAGCGGGATACAGCTGGGACACAGAGTTAACAAATTGTAACTAAAAAGAAAAATAAAAATTAAAAAAAAAGAAAACAAAAAAAAGCTGTCAAAAAAAAAGTATTAGAAGGAAAATTCCAACTTAAGGAGGTTATCTACAACTCAGAAAACCACCACCACCATAAACAACAGAATAACAGGAATCAACAATCTTGGGTCATTGATATATCTCAATACCAATGGTCTCATTTTCCGAATAAAAACATACAGACTAACAAAATGGGATGGGAAAATGGGATTCATCTTTATCCTGCCTTCAAGAAACATACCTCAATATCAAGGAAAGATAAGGTAAAGTATAAGAGGAAAATATTCCAAGCAAATGGACCCAGGAAACAAGCTATAGATGTTTTAATATCTAACAAAATAGACTTTAAACCAAAACTAATCAAAAGAAATGAGGAGAGGTAGTTCATGTTCAGCAAGGAAAAATCCACCAACACAACATTTCAATTATTAACACCTATGCCTCAAACACAGGGGCACTTAAGTGTATAAAAGAAACACTACTACAGCTTAAACCACATATTGACCTTTACACATTTATAATGTGAGACTTCAATACCACGCTATCACCAGTGGACAGGTCATCTAAACAAAAACTTAACGGAAAAATACTGGAGCCAACAAATGTGATCAGCTCAATGGACCTGATGGACATTTACAGGACATTTCGCCCACAAAATATACCTTCTTTTCAGCACCTTATGGAACTTTTCCCCATATTTACCACATACTCAAACACAAAGCAAGTTTCAACAGATACAAAAAAATTGAAATAACTCCCTGCATCCTATCAAACAACCAATCAGACAACCGTGGATTAAAGCTGGATATGAACAACAACAGTAACAAAAACAACAGTAAGTTTACAAACTCAGAGAAACTGAAAAATTGTCTATAATACAATAAAAAGTGGATCAAAACAGAAATAAGAAAGAAATTAAAACTTTTTAAAATTTAATGAAAATGATTACACAGCATAGCCAAACTTATGAAACATGATGAAAGCCATGAGAAAAGGAAAGTTTACAGCACTAAGTACCTACATTAAAAAATAAATGAGAGACATTGTACTAGCAACTTAACAACACACCTGAAAGCTCTAAAACAATAAGAAAAAAGCACACCAAAGAGGAATAGGTGGTAAGAAATAATCAAACTGACTGCTAAAGTCAGTAAAACAGAAACAAAGAGAACAATACAAAGAATCAATGAAACAAAGAGCTGGTTACTCAAGAAATTCAACAAGAGAACAAACCTGAATCTAAAAGGCAGAGAAAGAATATGCAATTTAATAAAACAGAAACAAAAAGGGGAACATAACAACAGAAACTAAAGAAATCCAGAGAATCATAAGAACAAAATTTTAAAACCTCCACCAATTTGGAAAAATATAAAAATACATATAATGCCTAGCATAATAGAAGCAATTACTAAAAGTATCCGAAGAAAAAAATCTCAGCCAGATGGTTTTAGATCAGAATTCTACCAAAATTTCAAAGAAGAGTTAATGCCAATACTCCTCAAATAATTCCACAAAAATGAAACAGAAGAAACATTGCCCAATTCATTTTATGAGAGCACAGTTACCCTGATACCCAAAACACATAAAGACTCAACAACAACAACAAAAAATAAAAAGAAAGAAAATTACAGACCAATTTCCCTTATAAATAGAGATGCAAAAATACTCAATGACTGGCTCTTTGGCCTCCCCACCCCCCCAAGGGAGGAGCAGTCCTGTTAGGCCACAGAGGAGGGCTTTGCAGCCAGTCCTGAAGATACCTGATAAAATAGGATCAGATGAATGGGGAGGAGGTCCCCCCCATCAGTGGACTTGGAAAGGGGCACAGTGGAGATGAGGGAGGGAGGGAGGGACTGGGAGGGAATGAGGGAGTGGGACACAGCTGGGATACAGAGTTAATAAAATGTAACTGATAAGAAAAAAATAAAATTAAAAAAAATTAAAAAAAAAACTTGTAAACTGAATCCAAGAAAACATAAAAAAGCTAGTTCACCATAATCAAGTAAATTTCACCATAATCAAGTATCATCACTGGGATGATTCAATATATAAAAAGCAGTAAATGGAATCTACTATATAAACAGACTGAAAGAAAAAAAAACAAGCATCTCATTAGATGCAGAAAAGGCCTATGTTAAAAACTAACTATCCCTTCATAATAAAAGTCCTGCAGATCTTAGGGATACAATGAACATACCTAAACATTATAAAGGCAGTTTACAGCAAGCCCATAGCCAACATCAAATTCAACTGAGAGAAATTCAAAACAATTCTACTAAAATCAGGAACAGGACTCTCCATATCTACTCTATATTGAACTTGAAGTTTCAATTAGAACAATAAGACAACTGAAGGAGATTAAGGATACACAAATTAGAAATGAAAAAGTTAAAATATTGTTATTTGTATATGATATGAGAGTATACAGGAGTGAACCTAAAATTTCTATCAGGTAACTCCTACAGCTGGTAAACACTTTCAGCAAAGTAGTTGATACAAGATTGATGTTAATTAACAAACCTATATACAAATGAAAACCAGAAAGAAATCATGGGAAACAACGCATTTCACATTAGCCTCAAATAATATAAAATACCTTGGGGTAACTCTAATCAAGCAAATGGAAGACTTATATATGATAAAAACCTCAAGATTTTGAAGAAAGAAATTAAAGAATATATCAGAAGGTGGAAAGATCTCCCATAGATCAGTAGGATTAACATAGCCAAAATGGCCATGTTACCAAAAGCAATCTACAGATTCAACACAGTTTCCATCAAAATTCCAATGTAATAGTTTACAGATCTTGTAAGAACAAGTGCCAACTTCATATAATGAAACAAACAAACAAACAAACAAAAAACTGGGATAGCTAACACAATCCTGAACACTAAAAGAACTGCTGGAGGTATCCAGCATCCCTTATTTCAGACACTATTACAGAGCTGTAGTGATAAAAACTGCATGGCATTGACTTAAAAATAAGCACATTGATCAACAGAATCAAATTGAAGACCCAGACATAAATCCAAACACATATGAACACCTGATTTTTTATAAAGAAGCCAGAAATATACACTGGGGGACAAAAGAAAGGATTTTCAACATAAGGTGCTGGTCAAAGTAGATGTCTGCTTGTAGGAGAATGCATATAGACCCATATTTGTCACCCTGAATGAAATTCAAGTCCAGACACACTGAACATAGTAGAAAAGAAATGGGGGAATATCTTGGAATATGTTGGCTCAGAAGACAACTCAGTGAACAGAACACAAATACAGCAGTCACTAAGATCAAGAATTAATAAACATGACCTAACTAAACTGAAAGTTTCTATAATGCAAAAGACAATTTAAATTGCACATAGTGGCATCTTATAGAATGGGAAAAGATTTTTTTACCAGCCCCACATCCAATAGAGGATTAATATCCAAAAAAAGAATTCAAGAAACTAGCTAACAAAAAAAAAATGGATAATATAATTTTAAAATGGTACAGTATAGACTTAAACAGAGAATTTGCAATAGAGAAATCTCAAATGGTTGAAAAACAGTTAAAGAATTTTTCAACATCTTTAGCCATCAAGGAAATGTAAACAAAACTACTTTGGGATTCCATACTACACCTGTCACAGTGGTTAACATCAATAACACAAGTAACAGCTCGTGCCGGATCGAGGGGATCTATTACTGATGGATATGCGAACTTGTACAGTCACTATAGATATCAATGTGGCGATTGTGCAGAAAGTTGGGAGTCCATCTACCTCAAGACCCAGCTATAGCACTTTTTGACAAATACACAAAGTATGCTCCATTCTACCACAGGGGCACTTACCCAGGAATGTTCACAGTGACTTTATTTATAATAACCAAAAACTGGAAACAACTTAGATGTCCCTTGACTGAAGAATGGATAAAGAAAATGTGGTCCACTTATACAATGGAGTATTACCCAGTTGTCAAAAACAAAACAAAACAAAAAACAAAAAAAAAAAAAAAAGAAAGACGGCATTATAAAATTTCCAAGCAAATGTAGGGAACTAGAAAATAAAATCATACTGAGCAAAGTAACTTAGATTCAGGAAGATTAATATGATATATACTCACTTATTACTGGATATTAGCCAGTATCTAATAATAAGCAAGCCACAATATGTTAACCCAAGCTACAATCTGTAGGTGCAGAGAGGTTCAGTGAAGAGAAGGTGTCTAAAGGGGATTCATGGACCTTCGTAAGAGAGGAAAAAAAAATAGATTTTATGGGTAGACTAGGGACAGGATCAAGGTGGAAATCAAATGGGGGAAGTGTGATGGACAGAGAGTGTAGGCGAAGGTGGTTGGAATTGGAGGGCATTTGTGAGAATAGCATGGAAACTTGGTGCAATGGAAACTTTCTGGAGTCTATGAAGGTGATATTAATGAGGACTCCTAGTAATAGGGCATATGGAGTCTCATCTGGCAATTATTTGCAATCAGGCAGAGGCTCCAGTGACAGGACTGGTTTGCATTCAATTGAGTTATTGGTGAAGACAGTCCCATTGAAGTCCCTGCCAACCCAACTTTTGCTAAGACAAGGTTGTTCTCTGCAAACTAACAGTGGGGCTTATTGCTGAGGACAACACTCAAACACAACTCATTGAACATGCAGAAGTCAGGCTGGTGCCTCTGTGGAGCCTTCACCCCTATGTTCTAATCTCTGTGGTATGAGAAGGTACTGAAGAAAACATGACACAAACCCAGGCTACTGAGAAAAACATGATACAAATCCAGCTATAAAACTTTTGACCTACAACCTGTCCTGCCTACAAATTATGCTAGGACAATGGTGGCACAGAACTTGTGGGCACAGCCTCTAATGTCCCATGTGTCTTAAAACCCACCCCATAATAAGGAACCCATATCTGACACTGCTTGAGTAACCATGAAGAACCAGAGGCTAGATAACTCAGAGACCTAGGGTGTAACTATACAGGGATGGCCTAAAAATAAAACCAATAAAATGATTCCAAGTAATATTCTGCTTATACACACATATAAGTAGATAAGTGCCTTATCTAGTCAGCAGAGAGCCTTTCTCCTGCCACAGATGAGAACAGATAAAGTGACTGACAGCCAGACATTTTGCAGATAGACAGACTAAGTTGGCGTCTCCATCAAATCCTTCCATTTGAGCTCAGGAAATCCCATGGAAGAGAAGACAGAAAGATTGTAAGAGTCAGAGGGGATGGAGGACACCAGGAAAATGTGGTCCTCTAAATCAACTAAGCAAAGCACATATGATCTAAGAAAGATGGAAGCAGAAAGCACAGTTTCCACCAGGCTCTCTGCATATATATTATAGCTATTAGCTTAGTACTTTGGTGGAATTTCTGACTCTTTTGCTTGCTCTTAGATGTATTTGCCTCCTGTTAGACTTGTCCAACTTTACTATTATAGCTTTTGTTTCATCTTATTATACTTTTTTGTCACATTTAGTTGTTATCTCTTAGAAGCCTGTTCTTTTCTAATGAGAGACAGAAAAGGAGTGGATCCAGAGAGAAATGAAGGTGGAAAGGAAATGGGGGGAGCTTATAGAGGAGAAAAAATTTTGGATATGTTAAATGAGCAGAGAATTTATTTTCAACAAAGGAAAGGAAAAAAGGAAAATGATCAATATGGGGAAAAAAAGAATCTCATACATGCATATAATGCAGTGTTTCTCAACCTGTGGGGCACAACTCCTTTAGGGTCAAATGACCTTTCAAACAGGTGTCATAAGACCACTGGAAAACAGATATTTACATTATGATTCATAACAGTAGAAACTTTACAGCAAATTTACAGTAGTAACAAAAATAGTTTTATGATGGGGGCCACCAAAACATGAGGAACTCTGTTAAAGGGTCACCACATTAAGAAGGTTGAGAATCACTGATATAATGTGTTTTGACCAAACCTGTAACCATTCTTTCCCCTCAAGTTCTTCCACTAACCCCAAACACTGCTTTTCCCTCCCAAATTCATGTGCTCTCTCTCTGTTTTTGAAAACCATGATGTCTACTTAATGATACCTGTTTGTGGAGAAGGGTGTAGAAGCATCTACTGGAGCCTGAGACCCTTACAGAGACCACATCCTTGAAGAAAATTCACTTTCCCTTCAACAGAAGCCATCAACTTCCAAAAGTTCCTTAGATAGAAGTGGGACTTTTTGAGTCCCTTCTTGTTCGTGCTGAGTTTTTTGGCTATCATGGTACTACTGAGGTTTTGTGCATGCATTCAAGGCCACACATGTGTAACATTCCTGTCCTGTGGAATATGGTGGATTTCTGTCAATTTGAAATAAATCTACACAAATCTGGGAAGAAGAAATATCAATTGATGAACTGCATCCATCAGATTGGTCTATAGGCCTGCCTACGGGCCATTTTCTTAATTTCTAGTTAATGAAACAGAGGTTAGCCTATTGTGGGTACTGCCATTTCTGGGCAGGTGGTCATTATTGGTATAAAAAGGCTAGCTGAGCAAGCCAGGGAAAATGGCCAGCAGGCAACATTCCTCCAGGGACTCTGTTTCCGTTTCTGTTTCCAGATTTCTGCTTGAATTCCTGCCTGACTATCCTCAATGATGGACATGGAAATGTAAGGAGAATAAACCCTTCCTCTTCCAAGATGTCTTTGGCCATGGTGTTTATCACAGCAACAGAAAGCATACAAGATCATGTGTCAAATACCTGCAAACAAGCATGACTCCCGGCCTTTACAATTTTTCTGCTCCTTCTGCTATGATCCCTGATACTGGAATGTGTTGAGGAAGTGTGATATTTCTGTCTCATTTAGAGCTGATCAATCTATAGTTCCTTATTCTCTGTATGTTGACCAGTTATGAGTGCCCATATCTATTGTGAATAGAAGTTTCTCTGATGACAGTTAAGATATGCACCAATATAAACATAAAAAGATAAGAACTTAGGAGAAGTTTAATACTATGTCCATGTAGCATAATGATAGTGTTAGGTTCTCCCTAGGGCTAAAGACCTAGCATACCACAAATTTTTGGCTTAAGTCATGATTTCCATCTTTTGGAACAGGTTTACATCCAATCAGAAAATAGTTGATTGCCATCATAATATTCCCACAACATCAATGGTCATACCTTGTCAGGTCAGTCATCAGCTTAAAGGGTAAGATTATTGAATAATTTTCACCTGTGGCAGCATAAATAAATCATTCAAACACTTTGAAAGCTAACCAATATGGAAGAAGTTTCTATATAGTGTCAACCAGGTTGATTTCTCCATGTCCTATGGCTCAAGTACGTAATATAATAAACAATAAGTTCTTACACTCAAATTCTGTAGGGTTAACAATAGTAATAGTAATGATCTGTAATCTTTATAGTATTTATGGAACTCAATTGCTAACAACGACACAACCCATACTAGGCACTGAGAATTTCATTTGATAGTCTATGAAATCCAAAAGAGGCACTGTCCTTCCATTACAGGGGTAACTCCATTAGAATTCCTTTTATATGTGTATATGTATATATTTTAGGAATCTTCTATGGTAATAGCTTTCTAGGTAGCATTTCCAAAGATCTTCAGTGTTATTTACCACTCTCCTCTACTGTCCCCAATTTCTTTTAACAATTCCTGTTATTTTAGTCCATTTTTCTTCTTTATATCACCTACATTCTCCCTCTTTCCCTTAAAAATCTTCCCTACCTAAGGGTCCTTTACTAATCCTCGATTTCTTTTTCTTTTCCCAGATTTCTATTGGAACTAATTTAAACACATGCATCTAAAGATCCAAGGCTAACATCCACACATAGAAAAGAACATGAAGCATTTGTCTTTCTAGGTCTGTGTTATCTTCTTCTTCATCCATCCATCTTCAATTTTCATTTCATTCTCTTTACACATGAGTTGTATTTCACCATGTATATGTACCCATTTTTTAATCCATCCATCAATTGATGGACAACTAGGAGTTGTAGCCCTTCTTGTTATTATGAATAAAGCAACAAAGAACGTGTTTGCACAAGTATCTCTGTAGTCGAATGCAGAGTTCTTTGAGAAAATGACCAGAAGTACTGCAGCTGTATCACATTGCAAACCTCTGTCTAGTTTGTGAAGAACCTCCATACTGACTTCCATAATGACTGCACCAATTAGCAGTTCAATCAACAGTGAATAAGTTTTCCCCTCTCCCTACATCATCACAGCATCTGGTATCATTTATATTTTTGATCTTATCCATTCTGACTGGGATGATATGAAATTTCAGTGCCATCTTGGTTTGCATTTCCCTGATACTAAAGGGTATTTAACATTGTTTTAAATATGTCACAGTCCTTTGTATTTTTACTTTTCAGAATTCTCTGTTTAGTTCCACTTTCCCATTTTTTTATTGTGTCCTCAGTGTTTAGTATTTAGTATATTTTATAAGACAATAAGCCTTTGTTAGATTTACGTAGCCAGTAAAGATTTTTCCCATCCTCTTCACTTGGATTATGGCAGTTTTGCTGTTCAGAAACATTCCAGTTTAATGAGTACCTAAACATCAATTGTTGCTTTCAATATTTGCATTTCTGGGGACCCTGTGTGTAATTATGTGTATATGTATGTATGTCGCTGTGTGAACCTGTTTGTATGTGAGTGCAAGTACTTACAAAGACCAGAGAGAGCATCACATCCCCTGGAGCTGAAGTAACACAAATGTACAGTTGCAGGCCACCGTATATGTGAATGTTGAAAAATCTCCTGTCCTTTTCAAGGGTAGTATGTGCTTTACCATCACTGGGCCATCTCCTCGGCTCCTGTACATTTTTTCCTATTTTAGTCTGTTTTAGGCTTTTTGTTTTAGCTTATGGAGAAACACTGGGTTTTTGTTTGTTTGTTTGTTTGTTTGCCTTCATCACCTTCCCGTTATTATGAACTTTTTATAACCTCTGTACCCCTATTCAAAAGGTTAATTAATTCACAAAAAGATGAATGAACAATGATTGTCCTCCAGAAGCACTTAGATGGCACTGTATTATTTCTTTCCTTTCACCTCTAATCCTTCATCGAAGAATTTTCTTTAGAACACAACAGCATGTACTTCAGTAGCCTCTATTACGTGCAGGGATTGTTGGACATGTCTGCTATTTTCTATGTCTGTGCTTTTGCAGTAAAAACATACTTTTTGAATATTCTCGAATTAGAGTTTTTCTTTATCCTTGGACATACCACAGACTGACACAAAGGACTCCCTGACACATGTGTGTTTTCTTTATTGAGCTTCTGCTCCTCTGCCTAATGCTAGTGCCTGTCCAATTTTCTCCTTAACAGAAGAGTCCATGTACCCCAACAAGACTTGTTTCAAAACAACCACATGGTGATTGGAACCCATGAAAAACACACTGTCTTGTCTGTACAACTTACCCATGGGAGAAAAATAAGGTCAGAGCTACTGCTGTATTCTTTCTCAAACACATAAGCAAAGCATGGAACCAAAGTGAACAGACATGTTTCAATGACAGAAAACTGCAAAATATAGTCAACTTTTGAGCCCTTGAACTCACACAGAATGGCAGTTGATCTCTCTCTGTTCCAGGTACTTTTCTACCTAGAAATATGAAATATCTGAGGAATTCTATTAGAGCTTATTCAGTCCTCTTGAAATGTATCCTAATTTGGCATTTCTTTCAGGCAAATAATTTTTGAAAACTGGCAAATATTTTAACTGAGGTAAATTTGCCTCAAACTGTCCAATTTTTAGTAGCACAGGAAGGCAGTTGTGAGATTCCACTATAATTAATAGCCACATTGTTAAGTGAATTATACAATATTAAAATATCACCAAGGGGACAGCATTGGAGATAAATGTCCTCATCTAAGTTGGACAAGCGCTTCTAAGAGAACCACATTATAAAGTCCTTTCATTAAAAAATTACATTTCCAGGGCCTAATATTGTCAGAAAGACAAATAATCTGCCTTGGTAAGAAATATAGATTTAGAGGATTGTATTAAAGAGCCTAGCACAGTGGCTGTATATCATTGTCAAGCAGAAGGGAGTCAAGCCTTAGAATTTGCATACCTGGATCAACTGTGAGTGTGTTAACAAAAGAGGCATCCTGGAACACTGCTAAATCTGAGTGCTAGGAGTTACCTTCCTGACACATGGCCTGAAGATGCCCCCAGGTAGAGGTGCTATTTTAAGAAGCCAAGAGATCAGTACTTTACACCATTAAGAGATAGATGGCTACGTTCATATCCAAAGGTAAATTATAAATGCTGCACACAGGAGCACAGGGGAGTGCCTGTGTGTCAGGAACTAGAAGGACTGAGAGGAAAACATAGATAGCAGCCTTGATGCTGTCATAACAGGAAGGAATAAATGAGTGAGAATAACAAGACTTAGAGTAAACTTGTTTGAGTAACTCCAATGGCCTCTGCAGCATCTTTATCTGTCTGGAACCTGAACTTGGGTGATTAGGAAAGGTAGATAATGCTGTGAGTGGATAAGCTCATGGCAGAAGGTAGGGTATGGACTCCAGTTTGATTAGCATCTTCATCTATTTAGTATGCTATCATACATATACCATAAGCTGGCAATTTAAACAACAAACAGTTATTTTTCACAATCCTGGAAACTGAGAATTTCAAAATCAAGTTGCCTACAGAACAGAGGGCTGGTGAGAACTCACATTCTGAGGACCATAATCTGCCATGGTCCAGCCCTGAGTGAGGGAGGACAAGGCCTGAAGCAAGGTGGATACAAGAACAATGATTGATGAATATGTCAGATACTGGGATGGCGGAGAGTTTTGCAGCCTGACTGACTGGCAGTCAGAGTGTTTCTTTTCTTACACAGAACTCAGTTGGGGATAGATGTTTGCTGTTTCAAAACATAGTTTTGTTCTTGGACATGCATTTTAACTTCCTCTTGGTCATAAGTTTAGTCATCACAGATAAACCATGGCAGAGCAGAGTTATATTTTACAATCATTTTTCCTCATCAACCCCACAACCCAACTTTTTAAGAATCTTTTGGTTTTTAAGGTCACTAGACAGAAAGAAAGAAATTCCCCCAAAAATTTTAATAGGGCAGATTGTAATGTCCCAAGCAATATATTATCAGCTTTTAATGATCAGAGTGTCAGTTGTTATTAGGCCCAAGAAAAGCCTTCAGGCAGATGCTGCTGTAGTTATTATTCAAGTTATGGCATAATAAAACGCTTATATTTTATCTATTTGTAGAATGTATTTATATGTCTAATCTTGGTATTCTTTTGTTCCTTGGTCATAGGACACCACAGTGGCCCTGCACAAGCTGACTTTTCTAAGAAAGGGAAGTCTTACTATTCTATTCGTTTATCATTTGTCCACACCATTTTGTCTAGCAGTTCTAGAAAGAGGCTTTTAATCATCTGCTCCCATCTTCTATCTTCATTCTTCAACCCACAAAACCTGAAATCCATCAAGAGTATCCTTTTTGTGTGAATTCCACAAATCTGTAAGAAGAAACAAATCTCTCTCGTCCTTTCTTCAAAATCATTCTCAAGTTTCTAATAACAAAGACTACAAAAATGGCTCCATGGCTAAAAGTGCTTATTGCTCTAAATAGATGACCCAGGTGAAGTTCTCAGAAACCACCAGGCAGCTCACAACTATCTGTCCCATTAGTTCCAGGAGATCCAATGTCCTCTTCTGGCATTCAAAGTCTCATTCAGGCATATGCCTGTAAATAATAAAAATAAATATTTTAAAAATAACTAAAGGAATGGCACAATAAACTCCTAATGTGGCTAAATCCCCCTACCATATACATTATCTTCAGGAATCTCTAACACTTTAAAAGACCAATGTTCATGTGAATGCTTATATATCAGAGAACGGATGTTTCTCCTAATCATTTACAGAGTCAGGAAAAGATGAACAGTGCAGCTCTGAGGGAGAAAATGCTTCTCAGACAAAGCTGTTCAAAGACTCTATCTAGTTCCACCTGCCTGAACATCTCTGCCACAAGACACCCAGACTCCACAAAATACCCAGTGAGGACCTGTCCTCTTGTGCTGTATGTGGGCAGAGGAATGGTTCAGTGATCCTGCTGACTGTTCTCACTCTATATACCACTGAAGTTCAGAAACAGAGCTCTCCCCTGTTCTGTAAAACAATTGAACTTCATTATTCATACCCTAGGAGAGCTCAAGAAAACCAGTTATGTAGAATACCTCTTGCAGCATATAGCTTCTTATCCATTTTTCAGCATAAGGGGAAAAATTACAAACAAAAAACAAAAAGAACTATTCTCTCACTTTGAACACACTGTTTCCGAGGGGCTGCGCCATAATCAGAAGCCACAAGCAGATCAAAATGATGCAAAAGCTCATTCACCCAAAGGAAAAGCAGAATGCTGCAGAAGATCAAAGGACATGGTGACCACACTGAGGTCAGGAGATTCAGAGAATTTGTTCTCTGGACTCAGTCTAGATATGCACTGAAATTATTTAAGGGAATACTACAAATTCTATTTACCTGGTGTGGGCAGCAGCTTGGACATTTGGAGTTTGTAGATGAGCCCTGGCAGAATCAGGCCCTGAAAATCAAATTAGGGTACCTGTGGAAATTAATGGTGAGTATGAGGCAGAGATATTTTTGGAAGCTGTGCACAGGCAATCTCCCAATACAAAGCATCCAAACACTACCTGTGTGTGTGCTCCCTGGCAGTGACACACAGACAGTGTAAAGGAAAAACTGCTGGAATGTTATCCCATTCAGCACCAGGCACTGGACAGCGACAGCAGTAACTTTGCAGCACATCACTCTTTACAGCAAGCTTTGGAAAAACAGTTGTTTGATGGTAGAAAAGGGATTTCTTGAAATTGCCCAAGCCACAAAACTGAATGAGTTTTGTGTTAGTTCATTGTACATCGGATTATAGATGGATTTAATGCTTTGACATTTTCAAATTTAAGCCTGAGATATTTCAAAACTTGGACAGTCTGCCAGTGTCCTTTAGGAACCGTCTCCATTAAGATGCATTCATATCCTGAGCACTTATTTATCCTACATACTAATCATTTTCCAGTACCCCCCATAAGTTTTCATTCTCAGTTAATGAGTTCTAGAATTGGCAGAAGGGGTCTGTCAGTGTTTCCACTAATCAGCCAACTGGTTGTCAAACGGGGATTGTTGACCAGAGTAAGGCTGGGCATTCCTTGATAGATCCTTATAAAACCTGGGTCTCTGCTTGGTTCTTATGCTATACCCTCAAAGAGGAATTCCAACACCTATCAGCAGTGATCTTAAAAGAGCAGTTAAACACAGCAAAGCTGTTCCTATGGGGAAGCTATCACGCCTCAAGTCCCGCAAGGTCAAAGCACAACAGAATTTACAACATGGCATTTTCTAAGAAGATGCCTCAATCTTCAAGCTTTTCTAAGAAGCTTTACCAAATCCACTCACAGTATTGTTCCTCTGACCCAATGAAGAGACAACTTGAGTGTGTTAAATTCACCATGCTATCATGGGATATTTTTCTAAGTTTTCACTTTTTTTAATTTTTTATTTAACTTTTATTAATTATACTTTATTCATTTTGTATCCCCCCATATCCCTCCTTCCCTCCTGGTCCCACCCCCCTTTCTGCATGCATTAAAAATAAATAAGAAAAGTTCAGAGAAATCATTCACTTAGGTTCAGTGGATTGCTTCCAAAATATTGTCACCTGCAACAAATCTAAGCTACTTGACCACTCACCACATCTCTCTGCCTAGGATGCTACCTGAGGGATAGACACTGTGCTCCCTGAATGAGCATCAAAAGCTTTAGACGAGTTTGGTGCCACTCTCTCTAAAATATGCTATCATAACTTTGAATGTTGTCCAGCTTTCTGTGACTGTAACAAATACCACAATAATCAAATTATAAATAAATGGGGTTTATTCCTGTTCACAGTTTTGGAGGTTTCCAGTGCAGCATTGGCTCTTACCACTATTTGATACCTATGGTGAGTTAGCACTGCATAGTAAACAGCATGGAAGAGCAGATTAGTAAGCCAAGTAAAGTGAGGAGGGGCTTCAGGATCTCAAAAGATTCTTCAAGGGCACAACACTAATCACCCACGACCTCCCATCAGGCCCTAAACCTCAACCATACCCTCCTAGGAACCACATCTATAAAACATGGGTTTTAGAGGGCATTTATCATCCAAGCTGAAGCACCTGGGCAAGTCAGACTCAGTGAGCCAAAATCTCTTCCAAGAAAGAAACTCAATGACTTTGTTCCATCCAAACAGGTGGCCATAAGAAGAACTGACTGCAGCCTCCACTTCTGCCATTCACTGGGATGTCATAGCCCTACAACTCTGCAGAGTAACTTAATTAAATCTTAAACATAAGCTTTGAGCTTAGTAATAGAGTAAGCAGAAAGAGAGGCTGGCCCAGGGGTTCTGACCACTCCATCTTGTTTCTTCTCAAGGCTTAGTGAGTGTTTATCAAATTATAATAAACATAATGATACAAGTGTCAACATTTGCTCATTCATTGCTGATTTCAATGCAAACATTATTCTAATTTTTTTAATATTAAATTGCAACTTTAGTGTTTACTACCCCACTAGAACACAATAGTTCTGGAAAAGTTAGAAGGTATATGCAGATAAGTAAACAAAAACCCTCTTTTTATTTCTTTCTTCCTTTCTTCCTTCCTTTCTTTCTTTCTTTCTTTCTTTCTTTCTTTCTTTCTTTCTTTCCTCATTTATTTTATTTAATGTGACCCCAGCCCTCTTCCTCCTCTCCTCGTAGTACTGCCTGAACACTTCTCTCTTTCTCCCTTCTTCTCAGAGAAGGAAAGTCCCCCAAAGGGTACTCAGTCCACCCTGGCACCTCAACTCACAATGGACTAAGCACATCCTCTTCCACTGGGGCCTGACAAGGCAGTCCAGGCAGGGGAAAGGGATCCAGAGACAGGCAACGAGTCAGAGACAACCGCTACTCCCATTGTTAGGGGACCCACATGTTGACCATGCTGCACATCTGTTACATATGTGTTGGGGGTCTAGGTCCAGCCCATGGATGCTCTTTGGTTGGTGGTTCAGTTTCTGTGAGTCCTTATGGGCCCAGGTTAGTTTACTCTGTAGGTCCTCTTGTGGTGTCCTTGACCCTTCTAGCTCCCTCTATTCTTCCTCCCACTCATCCACAGGACTCCACAAGCTTGGCCTATTGTTTAGCTGTTCATCTGTTTCCCTCAGCTGCTAGATGAAGTCTCTCATAAGAGAGTTATACTAGGCTGGTTTCTGCAAGCATGGCAGAGTATCATTAATAGTGACATGGATTCTCTCTCTCATATGGAATGTTTCTCAATTTGGGCCAATCATTGGTTTGCCATTCCCGCAATCTCTCCTCCATCTTTTTCATTATATTTCTTGTAGGCAAAACACATTTCAGGTCAAAGGTTTTATGGTAAATGAATCTGGAGGGTCCTCAGAAAATTGTGAATAGATCTACCTCAAGACCCATATCACTCTGGGCATATACACAAAAGATGTTCCACCATACCATAGGATGATTATTCAACTGTGTTCATAGTAGCTTTATTAATAATAGCCATGAACTGAAAACAAACTGGATGTTCCTCAACTGAAGAACAAATAAAGAAAATGAGGCAGGAAATCGGAGATGGGATATCTGCCAGGCACAAAAGATTCTTGGAGAGAGCCAGGCATGGGGATTCAACCAAGATGTAAAGAGGACATAATCATGGTGACTGAGCACAGTTAAACATCCACATGACAGAATGTAAATTAGTATTAGTAGGTTATTTTAAGTTATAGCTAGTCAGAGAAGAGCCTAGATATATGGCCTAGGTATTGTAATTAAAAAAAGAAGAAGAAGAAAAAGAAAATGTGGAACATTCCTACAATGGATACTATTAAAAACAAAGACAGGCAATTTGCAAGCAAATGGATGGAACTAAAAAAGTTCATCGTGACTGAGGAACCCAAACCCAGAAAGACACACATGGAAGTCAAGTAGAGCCCAAGGGAGGTTTCTTGAATCTCACCCAGAAGAGAAAATAAAATAGACATTTGAAGTAGATGGAGGGAGGGAGCTGGATGGGAAAACAGATAAGGAGGATAATGGAGGTAGACATCAGGCTTTGGGGGAGCAGGAGAGAGAACAGAAATTAATGAGAGGCATCTGTAGAAAGGGGGAGCCTCCAGGGAGTCTATGGGGTAACCCTGAGATTTCTAGCAGTAGGGGTGAAGGAGCCTGAAGTCTCCACCTCCTGTAGCTAAGTGAGACTTCCAGTGGAAGGAGGGAGACACCAACCCACCCAAAACACCTTTATCCCAAAATTTGTCTTGCCGGAAGTTCTTTCTTTATGTGAGGAAATCCATGCTCAGGGACAAACACCTGAACACCTGAACTTCTTTCTTACAGGCAAAGTGAAAAAGATGAAAAGACCTGATTAGAGATGAACATTAAGCAAGGTGATAAAAAAGGAGAGAGGATTCAGGAGTCTTATAAAATGCCAAACCCAGAGCCATACTGTGGACTCACAGCTCTGGATTTCTACTCCCACACAAATGGGATAGGTCACCTTGTTCAATAAAAAGTTTGTTTTAAGGCTGGAGAAATGGTTCAATGGTCAAGAGCACTAGCTCCTATACTAGAAGATGCAGGTTTGACTCTCAGCATCCGCACAGTGGCTCACAACCATTTGTAACTCCAGTTTCAGGAGCTCTGACACACATGGATACCAGGACCATAATTAGTTCACTGGCATGCATGAAGGCAAACACCCATAATTTTGAAATTGAAAATCTAAAAGCAATCCCAAATGTTACTTTTGCTCTGTCCCTTGGTCTTCTTTCTTTTTTCTTTTCTTTTAATTTTTCCAGGGTGGTCAGTTCTTTCCCTGTGTGATAGTGTGAACTGAGATAACACCAGAATCACTATTACATTGGAAATTAGATAAAAGTTCATCTGCTAAAAAAACAGAGTCATAGGGTTCATTCCTTGGGAGAGAGAGTGATGGTATAACCTCTATATGAAGGAAAGAATGATCTTGCATGATCAGAGCAAGCATATAATAGCCTAACAGTCTGAATTTGGGCTTTGCATCAAGCCTAAAATATTATCATCTTACTAGATACAAATTTAAATGGCAGCCAGGATGTGAGAACGATATATTTCAAAGCAAAAATGCAGAGAAAAAGGAAATGCTCAAAGAAAGTGTGGGATACCCCCTACAATTCCAACCCTGAGGCTTCAGCTTTCATGGTGGCCTTGGAATTTGTGGCCATCATGTCACTGAGTTCATGCCTGTTCTGTTCTGCACAGCTAGAATGAGAAACAAAAGGCCAGATGATTCTGTTGTCTTTGAGGTCTTTCTTGGGTTTCTTTTTTCTGCCCTACTTCAAATATTGCTTTTGCCTGAAGCTCTCTCCAGGACACTCTTCTCTCATTTTAGATACTCTCACTGGGTGATCTCATTGCTTCTCAGGTTTCATCTAGCTCTAATTTGTATGGTAATATATTCTAAGTAAACACACAACTCCAGACTTATTTCCTGAACTATCAAATGAAAGCATGGCAGCTTTGAGTCTACCTCTATTTAAATGTATTCTTATGTTCTCTACCAAAGGTACAGTCCTCCTCAGCAAGCTCCATCACACAGACATTTATCTAATTAAAGATGAAAGCCTGGCTTCCTTGTTCCTTCCCCCTGCTCCATCTCCCACACAAAATCAATTATCAAAATCATTGGGAGTATTTTATGTCTTTGACCTTCTTAAACTATACTAGTTCAGTCTTTCATATTTTCTTCCTTTGACTCCAACAACATACTTTAAGCTCTTTGCTCTCTTCTAAAGTTTAGCCCAAATGATGTTCTCACTAAATTCCAAATCTACTCTTAAACTCTGTTAGAAATTCTTTTGTGGAACCCAGAGACTTCACAATGAGATTCAATATCATTGGTTTCCACACAGGACGAATTTTTATAATCCCTGTGGTCTTATCTTCACTGTTCCTTCCTTCTACTCTGCAATCTACTTCAGCACATTGACAGAAACATCTTGTCTTGATTCCCTACTCTAAAGGTCCCTTCCTGGTCTCTGGCTAAGCTCTCTTCATCTTTGATTCCTCTCTCCTCACATCTTCATTAGCTTTCCCTGTAGCCAGTGTGGCTTACCCACTGATAAGCAATAAGTGGTTGATAGAACTTCACAAAAGTAAAAATATTCTGTTCTGCGAAAACAACTGTTAATTGATTGAAAAGGCAGCCTACAGAAGATCTTTGTCAGCTATATGCTGACAAGGGATTAGTGTCTAGAATATACAAAGAACTTTTCAAAAAGGAAGCAGAGAATTCTCAAATGAAAGAAAGGGGAGACAGAAAGACTTGGAGAGGACAGGAGTTCCACAAGGAGAGCAACAGAACCAAACTATCTGGGCACAGGGGTCTTTTCTGAGACTGATGCTCCAACCAAGGACCATTCATTGATATAACCTAGAACTCCTGCACAGATGTAGCCCATGGCTGCTCAGTATCCAAGTGGGTTCCATAGCAAGGAGAACAGGGACTATCTCTGACATGAACTCAGTGGCTAGCTCATTGATCACCTCACCCTGAGGGGGCAGCAGCCTTGCCAGGCTACAGAGAACAATGCAGTCAGTCCTGATGAGACCTGACAAGCTATGGTCAGATGAAAGGTGAAAAGGACCTCTCCTATCAGTGGACTTAGAGAGGGGTATGGAAGGAGATGAGAGAGGGTGAGATTAGGAGGGAATGAGCTATAGCTGGGATACAAAGTGAATAAATTGTAATTAATATAAAAAATAATAATTTAATTAAAAAAGAAAAATGACTAGTTATTTTAAAATGTGTCCACCATATTTAGCCATCAGAGAAATTCAAGTTAAAACTAGTTGGAAAGTTCACCTTACCCCAATAAAAATAAGATAAAAAAGGGGGTGACAAATGCTGGCAAGGATAAGAAAAAGAGGAACTCTTGTGCAGTATGATAGAATGCAAGGTGCTGCATCCACCGTTAAAATCATGGAGAGATTTCTAAAAGTATAGAAATAGATAAATACCACATAACCCATATGTACCACTACTGAGCATGTACCCAAAAGACTATATTTCCTGTTACAGAGACAAAAGGATCATTCATGTTTATCACTGACTTAGGACATGAAAACAGCCTAGATGACCATCAGCTGATGAATGGATAATGAAAATGTGGTACCTATACTCAAATGAATATTATTCAGCTATAAGAAAAAATGAAACTATGGATTTTTCAGGTAAATGGATCAAACTGGAAAACATTACAGGGTGTGAGGTAACTCAGGCTGAGAAAGACAAATGTTGCATATTCTCACTCAGGTGTGGAGTCTAGTGCAGAAATTTTAGATTTGTATTTTTAACTCAGAGTTCCTAAAAAAAACAGGAATTTACAAAAGGGTCTATTGGCAAGGAAGGGAACGAAAACTCTTAAGCAAGGTTGGAGTTAGAGTGCAGTGGAACTAAGCAATGATATAAAGGCCAAGTGGAAATAATGGGGAAAGAAGTTTATGTTAGAAGAGAGAAGAGATGGGAGGGCAGAAGGGGGTGTTTGGAAAAGCCATATAGAAATATATTTTACAAGCCATATATGTTATTAACATTGATAATAGATGATGTGGCAGACAGTGGCTGCAGGTTTCTCATATTTTCCATAGGCTTTTGCTGTCTTCTGTTTTGTTTTGTTTTTATTTTTTTAAGGTATAATATATGAGATAAGAATTTTTTTTAAAGATGTTAGATTTTGTTGAGAGCCTTTTTTGAATCTATTAAAGATGATCTTGTAATTTTTGTATTTAAGCCCACTGTGTGATTAATTATATTTATTGATTTAATTTGGTAAGCTATTCATGAATCACTAAAATGAAGTCACCTTGATCATGGTGGATGACCTTTTTTAAATTTTTTATTTTTTTGTATTAATTATAGTTTATTAATTTTTTTTATCCCAGCTGTAGCCCCCTCTCTCATTCCCTCCCAATCCCATCCTCCCTCCCTCATCTCCTCCCATGCCCCTCTCCAAGTCCACTGATAGGGGAGAAGCTCCTCCCCTTCCAAGTGACCCTAGCTTATCAGGTCTCATCAGGACTGGCTGCATTGTCCTCCTCTGGGACAGGAGCTCCACAAGGAGAACAATAGAACCAAAAAATCTGGACACATGGGTCTTTTCTGAGACAGATACTCCAACCAAGGACCATTTATGGATATAACCTAGAACCCTTCTTCAGATGTAGCCCATGGCAGCTCAGTACTGTTCCCTAGTAAGGGGAACAGAGTCTGTCTCTGACATGAACCCAGTGGCTGGCTCTTTGACCTTGATATGGGCTATAAGTTTACAAGTATTATGTTGATAACTTTTATCAGTGTTCATTATGAATATCTCTCTTTTGTTGTGCCTTTATTGTATAGCGTTGTGTCCCTGAAAACACATTACTACCAACTACAGCTCTCTGGAAAGAAGCCGGCTTGGGCTCCAGTTAGCCCAGCACTGCCGCTGAGCTCATTATTCCTTCATACAATACAATCTCTCTGATATCAACTGAGTTACTGAGACTTCTGAAGTTAGAACAGAAGAGATATGAAGCTTCTGTAAGTCTTTAATATTCTACAAATGAGATTTTAATCAAAGTTGGAAAGTAGGCAGACTTTGTAACTAGCTAGTTGAGAGACCACCACATTAGGCAGGCCCAAGTCTCATCCTGGTCAAGGAGGGGGTGATGATGATGGCAGGAATGTGGTGAGGTTAAATGGGAGTTTTGTCTATATCTGTGTTCCAGCAGTCTGTGGTACATAGTGGCTCCAGTGTTATAATTGTGTTTTCCATAGGCTTTTTCTGTGTTTTGTTTTGTTATTTAAGGCAGAGACATTAGTCAATGGACAACAAGCAGCTTCCTCCACTGGTTTTGACCTCAGTCTGTCAGGTGAGAGTGAACTTAGACTAAAGGCTTGCCTCAAAACAAACCACAGGCTTTTGAGCCACTGGCTTGAGAACTATTTTTGCTCTTTTTCTAATATTTTTAGCCAGGACTGTAGGAGGGTGCTTGAAACAGACATGGGTTCCTTTTAGATGGGCTGCAGAGATCAGAAAATTGTTTTTCTCTGTCTAGTTTTCCATGCTGGCCACTCTAATCTGCAAGCTCCCCCAAACTCCATCATCTCCATCTTATTTAACTTATAACTTCACAGCTGAACTGAGGAGAAACAAGACCTTCAGTGCCCTCATCCTTGGGATTGGTCCTCATATACTTAACATAGAGTGTCCACAAAGGGCTTGGTGGTCAGATTGTTTGTGAAAGTAAACAAATTATAAACCTCAAACCTCTCTTCAGATATTAGGAATGGGAAGGTAAGCTCCATCAGAAAACAATGATGAACACAGCCCAGGAGCAGACAACCATGAATGCTTGTCTCTGTACTTAAATAGGAGTGCACTTCTTCCAGGGCACAGCTGCCCAGCCAGGGAAAAGCTAAAGGTATTCTCTCAAAAGAAGGTAGCTCACACATTTTCGCTAGGCATTTTATTTTCTCAGCAAATCAGTAAAACCGTGTTAGACTGATAACTAGGTGATGCCATTTGTGTAAGAGAAGAAGCAGCTTTAGACTACATTAGACAATGTTTATCACTATGACAAAATACCCAAGACACTCAAATTGAATGAAGAAAGATTTATTTTTAGCTCAAAGCTCCATGATTTCAGTCCAAGGTTGGCTCCAATTCCTCATACGCTGTAACAACGGTACATCATGGTGGTGGCAGCACATGACAAAGAAAGTTACTCTGCTTGTGGTAACCAGGAAACAGGAGGTAGAGAGGTACAACTAGGGTTCCAACACCACCTTCACTGGAATGCCCCGAGTAACTTAACTTTGTATTAAGGACCACCACCCCTTAAAGTATATACCCCTCCCAATTGCACCACAAAACTGAAGACCAAGCCTCTAACAAAAGGATTTTAATGACCATTTAAGGGCCAAGACATGGCACAGTCTAAAAATTTTAGAGACATTAGAGTGGTCCCTCAGGAGAAGAGCTATGAATTTGAAGGTGGCTCCCTGATATCTTGAAAGGGAGCACTTGAATCCAGCCTCAATCAATGAACAGCCTTTGAACACACACACACAAACTAGATATAGGTGCTCTGACATGTACCTCAAGTATTCAGAGTATGGAGGAACTAGCTCCTCACTTCAAGAACATGAAAGGCCAGGATATTTTATTGATTTGGATTGGAAATGTTTGTGTTAGCCTTAGAAATTATAGATTTCATGTTTCTCGCTTTGGTGACCCACAAGGTTAAATCTAACAGAAAAACAAAATCCCCAAAGTAGAATAAGAGTTCAAAAGAGTAGCAATGCTGCGATGGAACAACAGATACCCTGCAGGAATACCAGTGCATGGCACCTGCCCCCTGAGTCAGAGAGGCAGGATAGAGCCTGGGGAGTAACAGGATAGTTCCCTAGGCAGGGAATAAGTCTGTGCAGCCTAAATGATGGTCAGAATCACTGCTAGATGTCGAAGCTGTTTATGTGGACTAGTCCTATGCCGTGACCTTGACAAAGAATGATCCTGTGCAAGCAGAAAGAGAACATATAAAACCTGCATTAGGTGTGCTCTCCAGAGGAACAGACCCAATGCATAATGCATGCCTGCTACAGGGGAGTTATTGGATTATTTTAGACTACAGGAGGCAGGGTAATTCAGCAAGGCCTGTCTGCATCCTGCAGAAGTAGAGAGCCCGATCCAGCTCAGTCTAAGAAGCTGGAAATTCCTGATACCAAAGTGGAAGAAGGAATATTGGAAATAGAAAGTTTAAGGTGGTGGTGGGGAAGGACGTAAAAATAAAGGACAGGAAAGAGTGGGGAGCTCAACCAAAATGTCTGATGTGTAATAACGTCATGAGGAAATCTGATACTTTATTGGATAATCAAAAAATAACATTTAACAACAAAGAAGGATTAAAGAGTTTGAATGCAAGTATCCTGTGTGGTCCCAGAAAAATGCAGGTTATTAAATGAAAAGCCCAGTTCCAGCACCGGGTTCTGTTTAAAAAACAAGCAAACGAACACCTGAGCATCCATGCACAGTGAGTACGCTGCTACAGTAGTGGCAAAGCTGTTACAGAATAGCCATCTGCAGCTACCTGCAGCCATCTAACTTTACTTAATGCTCTCTGGGAGGGAATTCCTATCTAGTAATACTAATCCAGTGAAAAGGGTGTGGCCCTATTGCCAAATCTACTGATACTGTTTTGTTAAGCAGATATAATTCCCTTCTAAATACCTATATTTATGTATACAAATTAGTGCTGCTATCTACTTTTGTCAGAGAAGCTTCTTTTTGCAGTAGTCAATAGTGAGAATAGCAATTTATAAGTCAAAGTATTGAGAGTACATGGCCGTTAAATACCTAGCCATAAATCTATATCATGCTGTTCAAAGTTCAGGAATATTTCAGAAGCAGGGGTAGGAAGGGTGGGAGAGATTGAGGGAAGGGGTGCAGCAGTGTGAAATACTGACCTCTGAGTGTGACATGCTTGCCTTACCCTTGAGCTCACAACAGCTGTGGTTACCTAAACAAGATCTCCACAAGATAGGACCAGTTATCATCTTGCTACAGAAGATAGAAAGGCTGATAGAGCCCCACCTTCTCTGAGGGTTAATAAAGTTAACAGCTGATGGGAGAGGAAGAAACAGTTTCTTTATTTTTTAGCCACTGGTAAGGTACTCACACTTCTGCAAACAACCTGTATTAGTTACTCTTCTGTTGCTCTCACAAAATGACAGAAGCAACTAAAGAGAGAAAAAGGAGTATTTTGAGTTATCATTCCTGAGTGTGAAAAAACTTGGAAACATGCAGGGAAGGCAAAAGCAAGAAGCTGCCTGATGACAATTTCATCAACTCACAGGAAGCATGTGGGGATGGGGGGAGGACAGAGGCAGAGAGACAGATTAACAAAAAGTGGAATAAGACTATAAACTCTCAAAGCCAGTACTTAATGAAATACTTCCTCCAGCAATGCTCAGTCTCCTAAAAGTTTCATACCCTCCCCAAACAGTGCTACCAACTGGAGACCAAGTGTCAAAATGTATTAATCTACAGAAGACATTCCTCATTCAAACCACAACCTTCTACCTCTAAACCTCATAGACTCATCAAAATATGTTCAGTTCAAATCAAAAGTCCCCATAGTCTTGAACAATCTCAGCACTGTTCAAAAGCTCAAAAATTCTTCTGAGACTCAAGGCAATCTCTTAACTGTGTCTTCTCAAAAAAATAAAATATATACTTCCAACATACAAAGCCATATTTCCATTCTAAAAGGGAGAAATGAAAGCAAAGTGAGAAAATATTGAACCAAAGCAAGACCAACACCCAGCAGCAAATACCAAATCCTTTACCTTTTGTGTCCTGTGTCTGGGACTTTGGTATGAGAGAATTTATGGCTCCACTGCTTCAGCTCTGCTACCCGAGCCACACATTTCTAACTTGGGCCAGTTCAACTTCTTGTACTCAGTCCTCCTTGGCAGATGTCCAAGAGATATGGCATCTCTGACATCTAGGGATCTCCATCACAATTCATGCTTTCCCACCATGTCCTCACATAATCGCCCCTTTGGGTCTTCCAGCAGGGACTCCAATCCTGCCTTTTGTTGCTTGACCTCAGCAGCTCCCTGAAACTGCTGAGGAAGAATCCATGACCCCTCAATATTTCATTTTCCTTGTCTCTAAAACCAGGACCAAGGGGATTACCCTGTCCAGTTCTGCTGCCAGCTCAAGACAAAGCCATTCCTGATTGGACTACAGTAGCAGCAGCTTTTCTATGCTGAAGCTAGTGAAAACCTGATCTACCTCTTTGCTTTCAGAGAGAGAAAAAAAATGCCTTGAAGTTTTTCCTTTCAAAAATGTGAACTTTAGCTGGGTGGTGTCTTGTCCTGTGGCACCTTTCTTGTTCCACTGCAGAGCTCCCTTGAATAGCACCAATCTCTTTAACAAACACAGCCTCTTGCCAGCATATGACTTCCATCTTAACCTGCTTGGAGTTCTTTTCTCTCCAAACTGCATGTTTTAAATTTTTCTTTCTTTCCTACTCTTTGCTCTTTTTCACTGTAAGCATACAAAAGAATAATTGGTAACAACTATGCCAAAGACCCAATGTTATGCTGTCCTGAAATTTTCTTTGCCAATAAAATCAGTCCATCACATTTTAATTCAGCCTCACACAAGTTCTCAGAATATTTGCAAGGGGCAGCCATATTATTTGCCAAAATATCACATTAATCACCCCTCTCCACTTTCTAACAGATCCTTATTTACAGATGAAAGCTCACAAGCCAGGTCTCTGCTGTCCACTTCTCTCTAGCATCCTTGTGTAGTGCTCTTTTTTAAAAATCAACTTTTGGGGAGGTGTTTAGGCCTCAATCTCCTTTCCAACACCCCAGCCCTTACATGGGAGAGAGAAGGATAGTGGGGAGAGAGGGCCAGACCCCTTTACTTCTACCAGCTGTTTAGGGCCGAAGAGTTCTTTTATGCCAATTTCCATCAACCACAGACACAGCTAGGAGTTTTTCCACGCTGTTGCACCCAGAAGCGTATTTCTCCATCTGTCTGCTCCAAACCACCACACCATCACTGGTCTCTGGTCTCTCCAAACTGCAGCACGCCACACGCCAACACCAAACACCACACCTACTCTTTCTCAGCTCTCATATTTACAGCCTCGGAGTCCTACACCACGCCCCTCTCCATGCAGCACATGGAAGGGCATTACCAGCTGGCAAAAGCCACACGCTGCATGAGATAGTTAATAGGTATGAACAAGCTAAAATTCCACACTTACAAAAACATGTTTATATAACATAACTGAGTTGACAAAGAAGCCAAAACTTACATCCTTATCTTCTAAGTCCCCACTAAAATTATTCTTTAAGCTCTGTTTCCAATACTCACTGGTTTTTCCTACCTAAAGTTCCAAACTCTTCCACAAAATAATCCAAACCACTTTGTAAAGCTTATCTCAGTATATTAGTCAGAGTTCTCTACAGGAACAGAAAAATGGGATGACTATATAAATATATTTATATGTATGTATGTATACATATGAAGTCTACAAGATGATGGCTCATTGGATGGAAGGGGCAGGAAATTGAAGAGATGTGGAATTCTCTATTCAATTTGATGTCTTTCTAAATATCTAAGCAGTAAAATAAAGCAAGTGATTAAATGAATCAGAGGATACAATGGCAATCTATGTTTACTAGGCATGATGGTTGCTCCAAATTGGCCTGTACACACACACACACACACACACACACACACACACACATATGTGTGTGTGTGTGTGTGTATAATACATATATATGTGTAAGTATGTGTTATAATTATATATACACATATGTTATCTTAAACCTGATTTAATGAATTCTTATATACATGTATTTATTCATATGTGTGAATATATGTGTATGTTTATTTGTGTTGTATGTATACCTATATAGACATACATATAAATACATACATATATGTGGATTCATTAAGTCAGCTTTACTATATTAACAATGGCATAATCACACAAAAGCTGAGAACCCAATAGTTAACTTTGGGTTCCTCAGCAGTCAGAGTAGTCCCATGATGGCTATCTCACACTGAGGAGGAAACCTTCAAGCCTGTGGTTGCTCAGTACACAACTCTGGGTATTCTACTCTGGTGCAAGAAGCCAGAAAGTTTCCTATAACCACTAGTCTATAATAAAAGTCTATAATAAAAGCTTAGGAATTCTTCTGATAACAGTGAATCAGCAGCAACAGTAACAACAGGGCAAATTGAATCAGTGGCAAGAGGAAGGCCAAGTACGAAAAAATGTCAGATCTTTCTTTGGCCATATCCTTTTTACGAGGCCTGTTACCAGAGGTGCTGCGCAGAGTTGGGGTGGACCTTCCCACATCATTTAAGACAGTCAGGATACTTCTTCACCTGAAGCTTCGCACTTAGATAGTTCTAACGTGTGGTTCATTGACATTAAAAATAAGCATAACACACAGCAACACTCCAGTTTTCTGGTACCAGTTTCTATTCTAATTTGCTTTCTGTTGTCATAATAAAATGCAATTTAGGGAGGAAAGAGTTCATTTGAACTTAAACTCTCATAGGAATAAAGGCCTCCATGTTGGGGAAGGCATAGTAACAGCAAAAACATGGCAGCAGGAACAGGAAGCCTGCTGATCACTTCATCACCACCACACAGGAAGCAGAGAGAGAGAAGAGGAAGGGAGTCAAGGCTCTAAACTCACAAAGCCCTCCTCCAGTGACATACTGCCTCAAGCGAGACTCTACCATCCGGAACGTTCTAAGACATTGCCAAAAAGTGCCACCAACTGGGTATCAGTGTTCAAATACATGAGTCTATGGGAGATATTTCACATTCATCCACAGCACAATGGCTCATGCATGCTTCTATAATCAACCCTAATGCAAATCACTAAGTCATACAAAAAGAAAGTGAAAATAAATGGGAGGTTAGCTTAGTAAAAAAAGATTAGTAGGAGTGAGGAGACAGAAGAGGATAAGGAGAGATGAGATAAATATCAAAACACATTATCTACATGTATGAAAATGATTTAAGAAATTACATGTGGTTACTTTCTTATGTTTAATTAATTTGTGAATAAAAACATTTAAATAGATGTTATAAAATGAAACGTTGACAAGGTGGTTCAGCAGGTAAAGGTGCTTGTTGCCAAGCCTGGTGACCTAAGTATAACTGAATTCAATCCCTGAGACCAACTTGGTAGAAGAAGAGAATCACTTCTTGCAAGCTGTCCTCCAACCTCCACATGTACACCATACTACACATGCCCACACATACCACATACCCAAAACTACACACTCACATACACATACACTAAATTTAAAAGCTTACATTAAAAAAACTGAAAGCATCAACAGTCCTGCTTCCATTCTGAAGGTTCACAAACTCCATAAATAGAAGCTAGTGTTGAGTCCATGTTGAAAAGTATAACACATAAAAGTTGGATATCACTAGACAATAGCGACAGTATCCTAAATCAGAAACAAAGGTGCTTTTAGGCCTTAACACTAAGCCTTCTCTTACTGATTTCTTTTTCAAGCAGCTGCCTGCCCAGTGGAATGTGCTATCCATACTGAAGGGACCACTTTTCCCTCCCAGATACTGTCCCACTATCAATCCTCTCTGGAAATGCACACAGAAGCAAAAGTGTGTTCCCCAGTCCTAGAAAGTTCTTGACTTTGTTGAGTTGACAGCCAAAACCAACCATCACACTACCATATTTAAATAATTAGAGAGGAACTCTTTAGACATTAATAAACATACTGGGGGAGAAGGAACTTCTAAAGTTAACGGTAAGGAAAGTAAAACTAAAGAATGTCAGAATCTGTGGAGTTGGAAGGACTTTGTTCTTTTTTCTTTTTCCACTTTTTTAGATTTTAATTATTATTATTAATTACAAATTTTTCACTCCATATCCCCGCTGTGACCCCTTCCCTTGTCTCCTCCCAATACCACCCTCCCTCCCTCTTCTCCCCCTATGTCCCTCCCCTAGTCCACTGGTAGGGGAGGTCTTCTGCCCTTCTATTTGACCCTAGACTATCAGATCTAATCAGGACTGGTTGCATTGTCTTCCTCTGTGGCCTGTCAAGGCTGTACCCCTTGCTCCTCAAGGAGAAATGATCAGAAAGTCTGCCACTGAGTTCATGCCAAAAATAGCCCCTGCTCCCTTACTAGGGAACCCACTTGGAGACTGAGTCCATTGGCTACATCTGAGCAGGGAATTTAGGTCCTTTCCATGGATTGTCCTTGGTTGGGATATTTGTCTCTGCAGGGCCCCTAGGTTCCAGGGTTTTTTGTTTGTTTGTTTGTTTGTTTGTTTTTGTTTTTTGTTTTGTTTTGTTTTGTTTTTGGCTCTGTTTGTCTCCTTTTGGAGCTCCTGTCCCTCCAGGTCTTTCTATCTCCTCCTTCTTTTACAAAATTCCATGCTTTCTACCCAAAGTTTAGCTATGAGTCTCAGCCTCTGCTTCGATACCTCAATCAGTAGAGTCTTTCAGAGGACATCTGTGGTAGGCTCCTGTCCTGTTCCCTGTCTTTTCTTGCTTCCAATGTCTATCACATATGCCCTTCTGAATGAGTATTGAGTGGGGTCTTCTGTGTTGTTTAGCTTCTATAGGAATATAGATTTTAGTATGTCTATCTTGTATTATATGTCTATTAACCACTTATGAGTGAGTATACCCTGTGTGTCTTTCTGCTTCTGGGTTAGTTACCTCCCTCAAGATGATCTTTTCTAGTTCCTACCATTTGCATGCAAATTTCATGATTTCCTTGTTTTTAATGGCGGAGTAGTATGAATAAGCATAGCAAAGCCCTATCAATTGCAAAGGGAGTCAAGGAATATCCCGCTGTTCCCACCAGGCAATAGGTGCATAGAATGTGGAAATAGATGCTCACACACCTGCAAAGGAACATCAAGAAAGAAAAGTCTTCTGACATGATCCACTTTTCAAAAATACAAGTAGGAGAGACCTACTGGGCTGGTGACCACAGAGGAGGGCTTTTACAATGTACAGTGGGAAGACTAAAGGGGAGGGCATGAAAAATATAAAGGAAGCCCTGAAATAGATGAGAAAAGAGGACAAAGAGGCTTAAATGACAAAGAAAACTGCACTTCGTAGTCCTCCAGAGACTCCTGAGCTAAAAAAATCTTATACAAGACAGGTAAGTGCTAAAATCCATCCCCAAAATGATGACACCAGGATCAACCAAGGGCTTATCAGCTTGGACTCCATCAGTTGGCATTTTAGGTAAGCTCTTGTCTACACCTTCAGCTTACTAAAATTTAAATGATCAAGGTTTTGGAGGTCACAGAGCCATGATTTTACTTATTGTTTCATAGACAGTTTCCACAGCACTTTTTTCTACATTCTAACGAGTCATTCATGCTATGAAGAAAGCTCCTATTTAATGCAATCAGTTAGGCTGTTACATGGGTAGAAATAATATCTGTTTTTTTTCATATCTTTATCATAGGAACAAGGATATCTCATGCACAATGAATCAATCACCTTTATGGTTTTTTTTTAAACTTCATCCCAATCTGATTTTCAGAATTACCTGCTAAAACAAGACCTGTAAGAAGTGCCATACAGCATTCCTGGCTGAGCTTTTCAAGAGAGCTGCAGCCCTCACTGTTCACACATCCAATCCCACAACACCCACCCACGAGACACAGGGATCTGTCTATTTTTCAGGTAAAAACAAAATGTAAAAACAAAAAAGAACCCTCAATCCAATTGCCCCAAATTATGCTGCTGATGGTTGTCTCCTGGATGCCTGACTTTTTGTCTACACGTTTGTAAGATACAATGCCAAATAAACACTTCCAACAGTAATAAGACATAATAATAAGGCTACTGTCATTTGTGATACAGTTAAAGCACTTGAAAGGGTTAGAAATGACATTAACTTCGGAGAACAAAGTTGGAGTTTCCAGTGTATTGTCGCCTGGCAACACTGCTGGCGCTTTTCATCCCTTCCTTGCCTCTGCACCAGGTGTGGACCCAAGTGATGTTTTTAGAAGTCAAAGTCTGTTCCCCTCTGCCTCCCACAACGACGCTTTCATATTCTCTGGGAAAGCAATAAGATTTCTGAAGATCTGCTTATTTGCAAACAATGTCTTTCCAACCCATTACTGGTATAAGTGTCTCTTTTCATTGATAGGCAAACAATAAAGCTATGTGGCATTTTTCCGGGAGGCTTTTCACTGAAATGAAAAACAAATGCATTCAGAAAGCCCTCATGCAAGAGGCTCATCTTGTAACCATCCAAGATTGTCTGTACCCTCTATTGGGACAGTGACATGGAAAACCACTGAGGCAAAATAACCATTGCCAAAAACGTTCTGCTTTTTCCCTGCACTCTGTCTGGCCACTAACATCACTACAGCTTGCTTTCAGCTGTGGAATCCCACCATTCACATTATGGCCTCCTAAGTCATTATTTTTCTAGGATTCAGTCCTAATTCTCAAACCATATAATTATTTAAGAAACAGTGTTTACAGGATAATTGTGTGAAATCTCTCAGTCACTATCACATCACTGCTTTACCCTCATATTTTGGTAAGAACACCACCAATCCTTAATTGTTTTTGAATGAAATAATAAACAAAAATAAAAGACAAGCAATTATCTGCAAGTGTGGGATTGTGTGATCATGAGATTATCTCTTCATCTGTCATTCTGAACTATGGATAATTTTTTTTTTCTGAAATTCAACTAGATGCTTTCTGCAGGAACTAATACTATGCATGGCACAAAATTGACACTCATTAGGTAGGAATTAGTGCTAACAACAAAATGGGCATGATCAGTATAATAGAGATCTTTCTGCCTCTAATTTAACATGTGGGGCCTGATTTGAGGTTTGCCAGGCAAAGCCAACAGAGGGTATTCTTTGCTTTGAGTTGGCTGCATGTACAGCCCAGGCTTTATGCTTTCAATGCACTAATAATCCCTGTTTGCCAAGCAAATCAGGGGTACAACCATGTAGTTGCAAATGTGTAGTCTCTGTCTTATGGTCACTCTTCATTTCAGAAAAATTCCTTAATCGTTCAACCCATATTTGGACAGTATCCAGTCTCAGCCAGACAAGGTGCTAATCTTTTGATTAGAACAGGTTTTATAGCTTGCTGGGCCTTGGCTTTTTGAGACATAAAATGAGATCATTAGGTTAAACCCTTGTATTAATTTATCTTTTAATTATAATAATCCCAATAAAGTATGAGGTATTTTCACAAATCTTCTTGGTACTCCTACAGGAAAAAAAAAAGTCCATAATGTTAGTGAAAGAGCAAAGTCTGTGCCTTGGCTTCTTCTTGACCATTCCATCACCTGAGTGTGTCGTAGTAGCTCCTCCTGAGTCAAAGATGAAAGGGGCATATTTCTTCTCTCCTTCTGGTCTGGCATCTGGCTAACACTTTCCAGATAGGATGCCATGGGGTTCTGGCTTACATCTCTTGTCAACCCTTTTCCAGTAAAGTATACAAATGGAAAAATCAAAAGAAGAAACTGTTAGGATAAGATTGGCTTGTGTGGATAGTGATGTCACAATAGAAGAGAAGGGAACTATAAAAAAGCCATCCATTCTCCCTGCAACTGGAATGCAGAGTCACTGTGGAAGTCTATCCTTTCCCCCTTTTTTTCTTCTTCCTTAATACTCACTCTACCTCCCATCTTTGATTTTCTATGCTTGGCCTTATTCTTTAGAAAGGTTCTTCCCATGAGTTGGCTACAACAGCTGCTAGTAGCCATATTAAGCCATTATTTCAGCTTCTGTACCCTATTTAATGATATTTATATACATTTATTTAACAAATATATGCTGAATGCCTTTGTTCTGGATGCTTGAGTGGTGCCACTGGAGGACAGGAATTTCTAGGGTGAAGTCTGCGTTTGTGTACCATTGTGAACAAAAAGAGATGGTATAATAAGGAATATACTGTATTTCAAAGAGGATAAGAGAGGAAGAGCACTGGAATCTATAAAGAGGGTGATAAGACAGTTGGAAAACTACAAGAAGGAATAAGTTTCTAGAGCTATGTGGCAGGAGAAAGGAAACAGAAACCTCAGCCAAAGAAAAATCCAAGCAGCCCTGGTGAAAAGATATTGGCAAGGCAATCCTACAGCAGTAAATGCTCATGGTTATTAAAAAAAAAAAAAAAAAGAAACCATCAAATATCACAGGGAGTGTTGGTGAGACAATGATGAGACCAGTATGATTGATTGGATCAGCAATAGAGAGAAAACCTTTTCACTCCCCAAGTCTCAAAGGGCTGTGGCTGGGTGTCATATTGAAAGGAAGTCAACTGTTTGAGACTAAGCTTAATGAGGGGCCAAGAACAAATAACAATCACAAGCCAGGAAACAGAGTTAGTATGGTACTGCCACAGGCTGAGATATGGCTGTGGAATGTTGTTTTGGAGACAAGAGAAAACCAAACAATATGCTGAAGAGTTCAGGGTCAGGAGTCGTGGTTTACATGCTGATATCCTTGGGGGAAAGTGGCAGGTGGGTCAGCCTATGCAGCCACTTATGGGCTCTGAGCTCTTTTGCCCTGAGGACTCCGAAATCTGAAATTCCAGATAGCTGCAAACAATTCATCCCTCCAGCACAGTTTAATACTGAATGAATATTGAAATGACAGTGATTAGTGTTATCTAGACGATATAGTATACAGTGCTATTTCCTTCCCATATCCCCAAAGCACTAGGGCAGGGAAACTCCTGGCTACATCATTAACCACTCAAAAATGTGGGAACAGGGAATTCTTGGGAGTGTGGCACAATCTGCCTGGCACAAAGATAACAAAGTTTATTATGGCCAGGACAGCTGCACCAAATACAGAGAAGTAAAGTAAAAACAGCTCTGCTTTTGTTGACCTTGATTTTCCTTTTTTTCCCTCCTTGTCTGCTCTATGCCATGTGATATTTCTGTAGCGCTGTTCTATAGTCATCGTGCCATGTCACTTGGCTTTAATTTGGTTTTTACCCTATCTCTATATGTGATTTGTTTTGGTGTTGTTGAAATCATAAAAATTTTTTATTCATCATTGAGTGGCAGTGAGGACTGAGTTTTCAAGAATAGGCTGCTTTCTTTAAAAAAAAAAAATAATCCCCAAAAAACCAAGAAAAGATACCCAAACTGATAGATGATGAAATCACAGTATAGAAACACATGTATTTCTTAAGATAAGATTATCATTATCACTTAAAGAAATGTTCAATATCCTTAACCATCAGGGAGATGCAAATCAAAATGACCCTGAGATTTCACTTTACACCCATCAGAATGGCTAAGATCAAAACTGCAAGTGACAACACATGCTGGAGAGGTTGTGGAGAAAGGGGAACATAAACTTGTACAACCACTTTGGAAATCAATCTGGCGCTTTCTCAGACAATTAGGAATACTGCTTCCTCAAGATCCAGCTATACCACTCCTAGGCATATATCCAAAATATTCTCAAGTACACAACAAGGACATTTGTTCAACCATGTTTGTAGGAGCTTTATTCATAATAGCCAGAACCTGAAAACAACCCAGATGTCCCTCAACAGAGGAATGGATACAGAAATTGTGGTACATTTACACAATGGAATATTACTCAGCAATTAAAAACAAGGAAATCATGAAATTTGCAGGCAAATGGTGGGACCTAGAAAAGATCATCCTGAGTGAAGTAGCCCAGAAGCAGAAAGACACACATGGTATATACTCATAAGTGGATAATAGACCTATAAGACAGCATAAAGATACTAAAATCTGTACACCTAAAGAAGCTAAACAAGAAGGAGGACCCAGGGTAAGAAAATCAATCCTTACTTAGAAAGACAAATAGGATGGACATTGGAAGTAGGAGAAAATGAGAAGCAGGATAGGAGCTCTACATAGCTGTGTATCAAAGTAGATTCTTAGACTCATAACCAAACTTTGGGCAGAGTGTAGGGAATCATATGAAAGAAGAGAGAGTTAGTAAGACCCGGAGAGAACAGGAGCTCCACAAGGAGCAAATGTATCTGGGGACAGGGGCTTGTCTGAGACTGATTCTCCAACCAGGGACCATGCATGGTTATAACCCAGAAACCCTGCTTGGATATAGCAGCTCATGGCAGCTTAGTATCCAAGTGGCTTCCCTAGTAAGGGGAACAGGGACTGTCTCTGGCATGAACTCTATGGCTAGGTCCTTGAACTTCCCATTCCCCCATGGGAGAAGCAGCCTAGCTAGGCCACAGAGGAAGAAATTGCAGCCAATCCTGGTGAGACCTGATAAGCTAGGGTCAGATTGAAGGGGAGGAGGACCTCCCCTATAAGTGGACTTAGAGAGGGGCATGGAGAAGATGAGGGAAGGAGGGTGAGATTGGGAGGGAATGAAGAAGGGGGTTACAGCTGGTGCACAAAATAAATAAATCATAATTAATATAAAAAATAAAAAATATAATAAAAAAGATCATCATTATACCTCCAAATGATTAAACCTCAATTTCCAAACCCAAAGATAGTTAAAAGGTTGAAAAGCCAGACACATAATTCAAAAGGCTACTGATAAAGGATAGGCGCTCCAAAAGGACCAAATATATCTGGACACAGGGGTCTTTTCTGAGACTGATACTCCACCAAGGACCATATATGAATATAACCTAGAACCTCTGCTCAGATGTAGCCCGTGGTAGCTCAGTAACCAATTGGTTTTCCATAGTAAGGGGAACAGGGACTATTTCTGACAGGAACTCAATGGCAGACTCTTTGACCTCCCCACACCCCAAGGGAAGAGAAATCATACTAGGCCACAGAGGAGGACTTTGCAGCCAGTCCTGAAGACACCTGATACAACAGGGTCAGATGAGAGGGGAGGAGGTCCTTCCCAATCAGTGGACTTGGAAATGGGCAGGGAGATGAGGGTGGGATTGGGAGGGAATGAGGGAGTGGGATACAGAGTTAATAAAATGTAACTAATAATAAAAATTTTTTTAAAAAATTTTAAAAGTAGTCAATGTAATCAATGACTTCAATGAGGAAACACACAGGCAAATGAATGGAATAAGGAACGCAATTAATTCACAGATATTAAACTCTGAACTGGTAATATGGATGGCAAATTCAGCAAGGAAACAGATCTTGAAAAAACAATGAGTAGAAATGTTGAAAATGAAAAACTCACTGATACAAATAAAAAACATGTTCAAAGGCATCATCACAGACTATCAGGCATAGTAAACAATGACAGTGAAGAAAGACAATGTTGAGGAAATACAGTCCAATAAAAAAATAATGAAGAATAACTTGACCGTAGTATCCAAGAGCCTTGGACATGACAAAGAGATCAAAGACTAAGAAGCCATGGGTAAGAAGGAGCTACGAAAATAACAACAACAACTAAATTCTACAAAATATTTCAATGCAATAAAATTTTTAAAAATTTGCAAAATCTATGGAAAGAGATAGATTCACAGATAAAGCTAACCTTTAGAAATTATGATTTCCTGTCTTCCCCTCTCCAGCCTGGCAGAGCGCTAACTCTTGCTATTGAAGCCAAACACATTCATTTGCTCCTTTCATGTAGCACTGAACTTCACCAAGCTGAACCACACCCAGAGCAGACCAAAGAGTGAACTGACTGCTCAATTCAGGTCAGGTTTCCCAGAAACTCATTCCAAAAGTAGCTGGTTAAATTTCACCAGAGCAAATATAGTAAATATCATTCTACAGCCACCTTTAGGAGTGAACTGAGGTTGAAAATTTCACTTCCTTGTCTGTGCCGTTTGCTACATGAAATAACTCAGACAGAGAAAGAATTCAAAAATCTACCCCACCAAGGAAGAAATAGTGGCTGATGAGATAATTCTTAACATATAATGTGTTTTGTTATGCTTTACTCTTACTGATGGTATAGTGTGATTAATTTTTAATTTTTTGTAACTTTTGGTCTTTTTAGTATAGTCTAACTTTCTTACTTTTGTTCTTCTTTATTCGAGCATTGAGAATTTCATACAATGGATGTTGATCATATTTACCCTCCTTCAGCCAACTCTTACCAGATCCAATTCCTCTTCCCAACCCATCCAACACTGTCTTGTTTCTTTGTTGTTGTTTTTGGTTTTGGTTATAATCCATTAATGCCAATTTGTGCTGCCCAAATATTCTTGTAGAGGATATACTATAAATATTCCATTCGTATCAAAACATATTGTTTTCCTTTTCGGCTTCTTCATCAGTTACGATCATCTGAGTTAATCACTATCTATTGCAAATAAAATTTTCTTTTATGAGGTTTGAGAGATGTATTAATTTATAGGGATGATGATATCATTAGCAATCAATTTAATATTATGTCCATTTAGCAAAATAATAGTAGTAGCTTTTCTCTTAGAGTCTATCACCTCCCTGGACATTAGGTTTGCTAAATAATGGTACTAGATATGGATTTTACCATGTGAAGTAGAATTTAAATAAATCAGAATGTAGCAGTTTACTCCCATGACATTCATGCCACTACTGCACCAGTGGGCATCTTGCCAGGCCAGTCATTATTTTCTCTTCCAATAACATGCATAGCATTCCCAGCGGTATGAAAGAGAGCCAGTGTTGATGAAGCCTCCAAGTCGGTACCAACTTGATTACCCCTTTTCTGTAACTTAAGTATGTCGTGTCTTCAACTGTCTGGTCTTATTGTCAAGTCCTGCAGGGTAAACAAGAATATTGACAATAGTCTGTGCTGTTTGAGAGTCTATGGTGCCTCACTATCCAATAACTCAAAGAAAAACAAACCATTCCTGGCACAGGGCTTTTATGAATCTCATAATGGTTTTCCTTTTATTTGTATTATGCTAGGTTAAATTTCAGGGTTATTCTGTGTATTTCTCCATCCTGTCTACAACTGGGTGCTTTCTACTAGTCTTCTCATGCACAATTAATTCTTATCTCTTTTCCTCATTCTTACTAATATCCATCTGCATACTTCAAATATCCATCTGCATACTTCTTTCCATAGAGTTAAAAATTTCAAAAACCTGTAGCTCTTTTTTCCACCTAGACTTTTTCAAAGTTCATATAATAAACTACTATATCTATCCATTCTTCTTCCCTCCTATTCCTAAGCTAAATTACTAAAATCATGGTTGGTACAGAAAATACTCTTTTTGTTAATTTGTTAATCTTATTAATTTGTTAATTCTTCAATAATTATTGAAACTAAAAGGACCACTGTTGAAAATTGGCTAATATGACAATTGCATAATAGGCATATACACAAACTATGGTTTCTCTCAGAGTTAATAGTCTCTGAAAATGCTGTGCAGTCTGAATCAGGCAATGTTGTTACCTGCCTTAATTACTTTTCTATTGATGTGATAAGATACCATGATCAAAGCAGCTTATAAAGTAAAGAGATTTGGAGAGCTTAAAGTTTCAGAGGATGAGATCATGACCATCATGATGAGTAGCATAATTTCAGCAAGTAGCCATGGTGCTGGAGCAGAAGCTAAGAGCTTACATTTGATCCACAAGCATGCCACAGAGGAATAACTTATTGGGAATTATGTGGACTTCTGAAACCTCCAAGCCTACATTCAATAACACACATCCTCAATAAAGGCACTTCCTACTCTTTATGAAAATAGTTGCCCCAAATGGGGAACAAGCATTCAAATGTATGAGCCTATGGAACCATTGTTATTCAAATCATCAAAGACTGAGGATTTAATTTCTAAACTTCAATTATATGTACATTACTCTTGTGAATACCCAGACCCTAGGCCTATTTAAACATTGAAAATTCTTCAACTTAAAGAATACAGGTTGTGATGATCCAAGATGGCGGCATCTAGAGGACACTGTGTCTGATGAGCAGGACAGCAGTGACTGCACAAGGACCAACAGACTGAACTCTGGGACCTAAAATGCAAGCAATTTTATTTCCCAGGTGACAGGAAACCCCACGGTGCAGGGAAGCAATCTGGTATATTCTCAGGTCACCCAGCTAAACCCTGGAAGATTTCCTGGGTCCCAACAGGCACTTCATTGCCAGCCAAGTGCCACTGCTCTAATCATCATCCCAGACTGAACTGTCAGCCCCACAACATTAGAGACTAGGGTTTCTAGTTGAGTGAAAACCCCACATGAAGGAAGAAATCAGGACCTACTGACTCAGGTCACCCAGACAATCCCTGAAAAAAGTCCTGGGCAGCAGCAGGCACTCAGCCAACAGAGCAGAGGCCCACCTGCATGCTCAACTCACTGTCCCAGGCAGAACTATGGGCCCCAAAACACCAGAGACTTTCCTCCCTGTGAGGAGGAAACCTGACAGTGAAGGAGACATCAGGTCTCACTTCAGAGCTCCAAGCCAAACCCCCAACCCCAACACAAAAAGTTCCTGGGAAAAGTTTCCTGGTTCCTGCCAGCACTAAGACATTTGCCTGTGCCTGTGTGCTTTACTCACCATCCCAGACTGAACTGTGGAACCTAAAATACCACAGATTGGGTCTTCCTTTTGGGAGGAAACCACATGGTGGGAGAAGCATCACGTCTGACCTAAGGTCACCCAGCTCTGGAAAATATTCTGGGTTCCCAGAAACTCCAGGCTCTAGCCTCCTGTCACACCCATGAGTGCTACACTCACCTGCCACTGATTACTGATTGGATACTGGGGCATAGAGTTCCAACCTCAGACTTACAGGAGCCTGGGATCCATGGGATCAACCCACACACACTGCTCCATGGCACAAGCTGTCTCCCTAACTAAACTGACCAAACCCCTGGACTCCATGGTTCTTCAAGAGGGTTACACACAGAAAACACAGTGTAAGAGCAGCAGCAGCTCACTAAATTCAGAACAAGTAACCCAGTGGTAGGGCAGCTGTCTCCAGGACTTCTACTGGTAAGAGGAGAACCCCCCTGACTGCCAACGACCACAGTTACCCCAGATGACCATACACCTTAGGTGAGCTGTGGCAATTCCCTAAGAAGGACTGGCCATTTGGTGACCATACCCCAAAAAGCTAAGGAGCGCTCCTTAGGAAAAACCATCTTCCTGCCAAGAGGATTCTCCCCATCCCAAGATTCCAGAAAAAACCTGAAACTAACAGCCAACAACTGAGACAGGCAGATGGGTAGAGGCCAGGTAAAAGCACAACCAACAAAAGCCAAAGCAATATGACATCTCCAGAACCCAGTTATCCAGGGGCAAGTAGCTCTGGACATTATAACATAAGTGAAATTCAAGAAGATGATCTTACATCTATGCTTAAAGAAGATAATGGAGTAAACCAATAAAATGCATTAAGAAGTAGAGGAAGATAAAGTCAAACAGATTATGGCCATCCATAAAGAAATACAGGAAGATGCACCCAAACTTTGGGGCTTTCAGAGAGGAAATAATTAAATCACTGAAAAAAATTTAAAAAAAAGAGGAATGATCAAACAAAGAGGTAAAAAAATTGAAGGAAAAGCAAGAAACTATAGTCAGACAAGTGAAGGAAATCAACAAAACCATTCTATATGAAGATAGAATTGAAAAAATTAAAGAAAACAAAAATGAAGGAAATCATGGAAAGGAAGAACTGATGGAAGAAAACAGGAACTACAGAGGTAATCATAACCAACAGACTACAAGAGATAGAAGAAAAGATCTCAGGTGTGGAAGCTACAATGGAAGAAATCAATGTATCCATCAAATAAAATGTTAAATCTAAAAAATTCCTGAAATAAACCATCCAAGAAAATGAAGACAACATGAAAAGACAAAACCTAAGAATAACAAGAACAGAGAAAAAGAAGATTTTCTCCTCCAAGGCCTAGAAAATATTTTCAACAAAATCAAAGAAGAAAATTTCCCCAATTGAAAGGAGAGGCCTATAAGCATACAAGAGGCCTACAGAACACCTAATAATTTAGAGTAGAAAAGAAAATCCTCCCACCACATAATAATCAAAACAGTAAGTATACAGAACAAAGAAAAAAATACTAAAAGCTGCAAGGGAAAAAGGTCAAGTAACATGTAGTGGTAAACCCATTAAAGTCACACTTGACTTCTCAACAGAGACTATGAAAGCCAGAGGGCCTAAACAGACATCATGGAGATCCTAAGAGAAAACAGATATCAGCCCAGGCAACTATACCCAGCAAAACTCTCAGTCATCATCAATGGAGAAAACAAGATATTCAATGACAAAAACATGTTTAAACAATACCTACCCACAAATCCAGCCTTACAGAAGTACTAGAAGGAAAAACACAACCCAGGAAAACTAACTACATTCAGGAAAACATAGGAAATAAATAACTTCACTACAGCAAAAATAAAAGTAGCCAAGCACACAAACATACTACCACAACCCACATCAAAATAAAAGGATCTAAGAGCCACTGGTCCTTAATCTCTCTCAACATCAATGGACTCAACTCTTCAATAAAAAGTCAGAGACTAACAGAATGGATGCATAAATGAGACCCAACAATTTGTAGCATACAAGAAACATTACAAAGTCACAAAGATAAGCATTATCTGAGAGGAAAGGGCTGGATGATGGTTTTCCAAGTAAATGGACCCAAAAAGCAAGCAGAAGTAGTCATTATAATATCTAATAATAGACTTTCAACCAAAATTAGTCAAAAGGGATGGGGAAGGTAACTTCATACTTATCAAAGGAAAATTCCACCAAGAAGATATCACATTTCTGAACATCTAAGCCCCAAATATATGGGAACACACATTTCTAAAAGAAACATTGACAAAACTTAAACCAAACATAGATCTACACACATTAAGTGTAAGAGACTTCATCAACGCACTCACAGCAAATGACAGGTCAACAAAACAAAAATTAAAAAAAGAAACAATGTCTCTGACAGAGGTCATGAATCAAATAAACCTAACAGACATCTAGAAAACACCCAAACACAAAAGAATTTATCATCTTCTCAGTACCTTCTCCAAAATATACCACATAGTTGGTCACAAAGCAAGCCTCAACAGATACAAGAAGACTGAAAGAATACTTTGTATCCTATCAGAACACCATGGAATAAAGCTAGACCTCAACAACAGAAATAACAAAAATCATACACTCACATGGAAACTGAACAACTCTCACTAACAGCTGGGTCAGGGAAGAAATTAAAGACTTCCTAGAATTCAATGAAAATGAAAGCACAACGTACCCAAAATTATGGGACACAATGAAAGCAGTGCTAAGAGGAAAGTTCATAGTGCTAAGTGCCGTCATGCAGAAATTCCAAACATCTCATACAAGCAACTTTAAAAGCTCATCTGAAAGGCCTAGAAAAAAAAAAGGAGAAGAAGAAGAAGATACAGCCAAGAGGAGTTGGGGACAAGAAATAATCAAACTCGGGGATAAAAATCAATGAACTAGAAACAAAGGGAAATATTCAAAGAATCAATGAAACCAAGAGCTAGTTCCTTGAGAAAATCAAGAAAATAGACAAACCTTTAGCCAAATTAATTGAAAGGCACAAAGACACAATCCAAATTAACAAAATCAGAAATCAAAAAAAGGACATAACAACAGACACTGAGGAAATCCAAACAATCATTAGGTCTTACTTCAAAAGCGTATATGCTACAAAATAACAAAATCTATATGAAATGGACAATTTTCTTGATCAATTCCACATACCAAAGCTGAATCAAGACCAGGTAAATAAATAAAATATTCCTATATCCCCTAAGGAAATAGAAGTGGTCATCAAGAGTCTTCCATCCAAAAGAAAGCCCAAGGTCAGATGGTTTCAGTACAGAATTCTACCAGATCTTCAAAGAAGAGCTACCTCCAATTCTCTTCAAAGTTCCACAAAATAGAAACAGAAGGAACATTATCAAACTCATTCTATGAAGCCACAGTCACCTTGATACTCAAACTACACTAAAACCCAACAAAGAAAGAGAAATTCAGGCCAACATCTCTTATGAACATTGATGCAAAAGAACTCAACAAAATACTTACAAACTGAATCCAAGAACACATAAAAGGTATAATCCACTATGACCAAGTAAGTTTCATCCCAGACATGCAGGGGTGGTTCAATACATGGAAACCCATCAATGTAAGCCACCACATAAACAAACTGACAGAAAAAAAAAAAAAAACTTGATCCTCTCCTTAGATGCTGAAAAAGCATTTGATAAAATTCAACACTCTTTCATGTTTAAAGTCCTGGACAGGTCAGAGTTACAATGAACTTACCTAAACATAGTAAAGGCAATATACAGCAAGCCTATCGCCAGTATCAAATTAAATAGAGAGAAACTTAAATCAATTCCACTGAAATCAGGAACAAGTCAAGGCTACCCACTCTCTCCATGTCTCTTCAACATAGTTCTGGAAGTCCTTCTAGAGCAAAAGGACAATTAAAAGAGATCAAGAGGATTCAATTCAAAAAGAAGATGTCAGAGTATCACTCTTTGCAGATGATATGATAGTATACATGAGTGACTGCAAAAATGCTTCCAGGATTTGGCTACAGCTGATAAACAACTTCAGCACAATTGCTGGATACAATATTGACTCAAAAAAAAAAAATCAGTAGCCCTCTTGTATACAAAAGACAAATGGGCTGAGAAAGAAATTAGGGAAATAACACCCTTCACAATAGTCACAAAGGATATAAAGTACCTTGGTGTAACTCTAACCAAGCAAGTTAAGACTTGTTTGAAAAAAAACTTCAAGTCTCTGAAAAAAGAAATAGAAGAAGATATAAGATGGAAAGATCTCCCATACTTATGGCTCAGCAGGATTAATATAGTAAAAATGGCCATCTTATCAAAAGCAATCTACAGATTCAATGAAATTCCCATTAAACTACCAACACAATTCTTTACAGATCTTGAAAGAAAAATTATCAACTTCATATGGCATAATTAGAAACCCAGAAAAGCTAAAACAATCCTCTACAATAAAAGATCTTCTGGATACCTGATAAGCTAGAGTCAGATGGAAGGGGAGGAGGACCCTTATCAGTGATCTTGGAAAGGGGCAGGGAGTAGATGAGGGAGGGAGGGTGGAATTTGGGGAGAATGAGGGAGGGTAAAATGGCTGGGATACAAAGTAAATAACCTGTGATTAATATAAAAAATAAAAATTATAAAAAAAAGATCTACTGGAGGTATCTCCATCGCTGATCTCAAGGTGTACTATACAGCAACAGTAATAAAAACTGCATGGTACTGGCATAGAAAAAGAGTGGTGGATCAATGGAAGTGAATAGAAGACCTAGAAATAAACCCACACACCTATGCACATTTGATTTTTGACAAAGATGCCAAAACCATACAATAGAAAAAGAGATGGCATCTTTAACAAATGGTGCTGGTCTAATTGGCTGTCTACATGTAGGAAAATGCAAATAGATTCATATTTATTACCATGCACAAACATAATGCCTTAGTAGATCAAAGACCTCAATATAAAACCAGACACAGTAAACCTGTTAGAAGAAAAAGTGGGGAAGGACCTTAAACTCATTGGCATAGGAGACAACTTCCTGAACAGAACAGAACCAACAGCACAGGCTCTAAGATCAACAATCAATAAATGGGACCTCATGAAACTGAAAAGTTTCTGTAAAGCAAAGACAGTGTCATCAGAAATAAACAACAGCCTACAGACTGACAGAGGGCTAATAATATCCAGAACATATAAAGAACTCAAGAAGTTACAAAGTAACAAATCAAGTTATCTAATTTAAAAAATGGGGTACAGGGAGAAAACAAGATATTCAATGACAAAAACAAATTTCAACAATACCTACACACAAATCCAGCATTACAGAAGACACTGGAAGGGAAAATACAACCTAAGAAAATTAGCTTCTATCAAGAAAACACAGGAAATAATTAACCTTACTACAGTAAAACAAAAAGCAACCGAGCACACAACCTTATGAACACAGCCAACATCAAAATCAAAGGATCTAACAGCCACTGGTCATTAATCTCTCTCAACATCAATGGACTCAACTCTCCAGTAAAAAGACACAGATTAACAGAATGGATACGTAAACAAAACCCAGCAATCTGTTGCATAAAAGAAACACACCTAAGGCACAAAGATAGACATTACCTGAGGGTAAAAGATTGGAAGACGAATTTCCAAGCAAATGGACCCAAGAAACAAGCAGGAGTAGCCATTCTAATATCTGATAAAATAGACTTTCAACCAAAATTAATAAAAAGAGATGAGAAGGACACTTCAAACAAATCAAGGGAAAATTCCACCAGGAAGACATCACAATCCTGAACATCTATGCCACAAATACAAGAGCACCCATATTTGTAAAAGAAACATTGATAAAATTTAAACCACATATAGATCTCCACACATTAATAGTGGGAGACTTCAACACCCCAATCTCAACAAAAGACAGGTCAACAAAACAGTAATTAAAAAAAGAAACAATATCTGACAGAGGTCATGAATCAAATGGACCTCAAAGACATTTACAGAACTTTACACCCAAACACAAAAGAATTTACCTTTTTCTCAGCACCTCATGGAAACTTCTAAAAAATAGACCATATAGTTGGTCACAAAGCAAGCCTCAACAGATACAAGTAGACTGAAATAATCCCTTGTATCTTGTCTGATCACAATGGAATAAAGCTGGACTTCAACAACAACAGAAATAGCAAAAAGCCTACACACCCATGGAAACTGAACAACTTGTTGCTAAATGACAGCTGGGTCAGGGAAGAAATAAAGAAATTAAAGTCTTCCTAGAACTCAATGAAAATGAAGACACAACATACCCAAACTTGTGGGACACAATGAAAGCAGTGCTAAGAGGAAAGTTCATAGCACTAAGTGCCTTCAAGAAGAAATTTGAGACAGCTCATTCAAGCAACTTAATGGCCCACTTAAAAACCCTAGAAAAAGAAGAAGCAGACACACCAAAAAGGAGTAGACAGCTGGAAATAATCAAACTCAGGGCTGAAATCAATCAATTAGAAACAAATAAAACAATTCAAAGAATCAATGAACCAAGAGCTGGTTCTTTGAGAAAATCAACAAGATCGACAAACCCTTAGCCAAGCTAACTAAAAGGCAGAGAGACACCACCCAAATCAACAAAATCAGAAATGAAAAGGGGGACATAACTACAGACACTGAGGAAATCCAAACAATCATTAGGACTTACTTCAAAAGTCTATATGCCACAAATTTGAAAATCTAAATGGACAATTTTCTTGATCGATTTGACTTACCAAAGCTGAATCAGGATCAGGTAAATCAATTAAATAGTCCTATATCCCCCAAAGAAATAGAAGCAGTCATCAAAAGTCTCCCACCCAAAAAAAGCTGAGGACCAGATGGCTTCAGCGCAGAATTCTACCAGACCTTCAAAGAAGAAGTAACTCCAATTCTCTTCAAACTATTCCATAAAATAGAAACAGAAGGAACATTACCAAACTCATTCTATGAAGCCACAGTCACCTTGGTACCAAAACCTCACAAAGACTCAACAGAGAAAGAGAATTTCAGGCCACTCTTCCTTATGAACATTGATACAAAAATACTTACCAAAATACTTGCAAACCGAATCCAAGAACACATCAAAGATATTATCCACTATGACCAACTAGGCTTCATCCCAGGTACCTAATTAACAAACTGAAAGAAAAAAAAACACATGATAATCTCCCTAGATGCTGAAAAAGCATTTGACAAAATCCAATATCCATTCATGTTTAAAGTATTAGAGAGATCAGGGATACAAGGCACATATCTAAACATAGTAAAGGCAATATACAGCAAGCCTATAGCCAACATCAAACTGAATGGAGAGAAACTTAAATCAATCCCACTGAAATCAGGGACAAGACAAGGCTGCCCACTCTCTCCATATCTCTTCAACATAGTGCTGGAAGTCCTTGCTACAGCAATAAGACAGTTGAAGCAGATCAAAGAAATACAGATGGGAAAGGAAGAAGTCAAATTATCACTATTTGCAGATGATATATGATAGTATACATGAGTGATCCCAAAAACTCTACCAGGGAACTCCTACAGCTGATAAACACCTTCAGCAAAGTGGCCGGATACAAAATTAACTCCAAAAAATCAGTAGCACTCCTGTATACAAAAGACAAAAGGGCTGAGAAAGAAATTAGAGAAACAAAACCCTTCACAATAGCCACAAATGACATAAAGTACCTTGGTGTTACACTAACCAAGCAAGTCAAAGACTTGTATGAAAAAAATTTCAAGTCTCTGAAGAAAGAATTAGAAGAAGATATGAGAAGATTGAAAGATCTCCCATGCTCATGGCTTGGCAGGATTAACATAGTAAAAATGGCCATCTTACCAAAAGCAATCTACAGATTTAATGCAATTCCCATCAAATTGCCAACACAATTCTTTACAGACCTGGAAAGAAAAATTCTCAACTTCGTAAGGAATAACAAGAAACTGAGAATTGCTAAAACAATCCTCTACAATAAAAGATCTTCTGGAGGCATCCATCCCTGATCTCAAGCTGTACTATAGAGCAACAGTTATAAAAACTGCATGGTACTGGCATAGAAACAGAATGGTCGATCAATGGAACGGAACAGAAGACCTAGAAATAAACCCAAACACTTATGGACACCTGATTTTTGACAAAGATTCCAAAACCATACAATGGAAAAAAGATAGCATCTTCAACAAATGGTGCTGGTCCAACTGGATGTCTACATGTAGAAAAATGAAAATACATCCATACGTATCACCCTGCACAAAACTGAAGTCCAAGTGGATCAAAGACCTCAACATAAAACCAGACACATTAAATCGGCTAGAAAAAAAAGTGGGGAATACCCTAGAACTCATTGGCACAAGGGACAACTTCCTGAACAGAACACCAACAGCACATGCTCTAAGAGCAACAATCAATAAATGGGACCTCATGAAATTGAAAAGCTTCTGTAAAGCAAAGGACACCGTCATCAAAACAAAGCGACTGCCTACAGATGGGGAAAGAATCTTCAGCAACCCTATATCTGACAGAGGACTCATATCCAGTATATATAAAGAACTAAAGAAGCTGAAAAGCAGCAAACCAAGTAATCCACTTAAAAAATGGGGAACAGAGCTAAAGAGAGAATTCTCTGTAGAGGAATATAGAATGGCAGAGAAGCACTTAAAGAAATGCTCAACCTCATTAGCCATTAGGGAAATGCAAATCAAAACAACCCTGAGATTTCACCTTACACCCATCAGAATGGCCAAGATCAAAAACTCAAGTGACAACACATGCTGGAGAGGTTGTGGAGAAAGGGAAACCCTTCTCCACTGCTGGTGGGAATGTAAACTTGTACAACCACTCTGGAAATCAATCTTGCGCTTTCTCAGACAACTAGGAATAGCGCTTCCTCAAGATCCAGCCATACCACTCCTAGGCATATATCTAAAAGAGGCTCAAGTACACAAAATGACATTTGCTCAACCATGTTTGTAGCAGCTTTATTTGTAATAGCCAGAAGCTGGAAAAAACCCAGATGCTCCTCCACTGAAGAATGGATGCAGTAATTGTGGTACATCTATACAATGGAATATTACTCAACAATGAAAAATAAGGAAATCATGAAATTTGCAGGTAAATGGTGGGACCTGGAAAGGATTATCCTAAGTGAGTTGTCCCAGAAGCAAAAAGACACACAAGGTATATACTCACTCATATAAACATACAGCATAGAATAAACCCACTAAAATCTGTACATCTAAACAAACTAAGTAAAAGAGAGGACCCTAACTAAAATGCTCAATCCCCATCCTGAAAGGCAAAGAGGATGGACATCAGAAGAAAAAGAAAACAGGAAACAATCTAGGAACCTGCTACAGAGGGCCTCTGAAAGCCAGAAGAAGAAAACAGGAAACAACCTCGGAACCTGCCACAGAGGGCCTCTGAAAGCCTCTGCCCTGCAGACTATCAAAGCAGATGCTGAGCCTGATGGCCAACTGATGGGCAAAGTGAATGGAATTTTATGAAAGAAGTGGGAAATAGTAAGAGCTGGAGAGGACAGGAACTCCACAAGGAGAGTAACAGAACAAGAAAATTTGAACACAGGGAACTTCCCAGAAAATCATACTCCAACCAAGGACTATCCATGGAGATAACCTAGAACCCTGACAATGCAGCCACTTCTGATGAGAACTGATAGACTAAGATCAGAAAGAAGGAGAGGAGGACCTCCCCTATCAGTGGATTTGAGAAGGGGCATGCATGCAAAAAGGGGGGGAGGGTGGGGCCGGGAGGGGGGAGGGAGGGGCTTATGGGAGGATACAAAATGAATAAAGTATAATTAATAAAAATTAAATAAAAATTTTAAAAAATGGGGTACAGAGCTAAACAGAGAATTCTCAATAGAGGAACATTGAATGGCAGAGAAACACTTAAAGAAATGCTCAACATCTGTAGCCATCAGGGAAATGCAAATCACAACGACCCTGAGATTTCACCTTACGCCCATCAGAATGGCTAAGCTCAAAAACTCAAGTGACAACACATGCTGGAGAGGATGTGGAGAAAGGGGAACCCTCCTCCATTGCTGGTGAGAATGTAAACTTGTAAAACCACTTTGGACATCAATCTGGCTCTTTCTCAGAAAATCAGGAATAGCACTAACTCAAGATTCAGCTATACCATTCCTAAGGCATATATCCAAAAGACACTCAAGCATACAAGGACATTTGCTTAACCATGTTCATAGCTTTATTCATAATAGCCAAAATCTGGAAACAACCCAGATGTCCCTCAATTGAGGAATGGATACAGAAGTTGTGGTACATTTACACAATGGAATACTACTCCGCAATTAAAAACAAGGAAATCATGAAATTTGCATGCAAATGCAAAGATCATCCTGAGTGAAGTATCCCAGAAACAGAAAGACCCACATGGTATATACTCACTTATAAGTGGATATTAGACATATAATAGAGTATAAACATACTAAAATCTGTATACCTAAAGACACTAAGCAAGAAGGAGGACCTTGGGTCAGATGCTCAGTCTTCTCTCAGAAGGGCAAACAGGACAGACTTTGGAAGAGGGAGAAAACAAGGAACAGGACAGGAGCATCTGAAAAGCACAGAAGGCCTCTGAAAGACTTCCCAATAGGGTATCCAGGCAGATGGCTGAGACTCATAGCCAAACTTTGGGCAGAGTGCAGAGAATCTTATAAAAGGTAGAGATAGAAAAATCTGGGCATTACAGGAGCTCTACAATGAGAGCAACAAAACCAAATAATCTGGGCACAGGGGTCTTTTCTGAGACTGATATTACAGCAAAGTACCATGCATGGAGATAACCTAGAACCCTAGCTCAGATGTAGCCCATGGCAATTCAGTCTCCTAGTGGGTCCCTAATAAGTGGTACAGGGGCTGTCTCTGATATGAACTCAGTGGCTAGCTCTTTAATCAACTTCCCCTGATGGGGGGGGGGCAACCTTATCAGGCCACAGAGGAGCACAATGCAGCCAGTCCTGATGAGACCTGATATGCTAAGGTCAGATGAAAGGGGAGGAAGACCTCTCCTATCAGTGGACTGGGGAAGGGGCATGGGAGGAGAGGAAAAGAGGGCAGGACTGGGAGAGAATGAGGGAAGGACCTACATCTGAAATACAAAGTGAATAAATTGTAATTAATAAAAATAAAAAAATGCTGTGAAAAAATAATACAGGTTGCTTTTTAATCTAAGCAGTAAAATAACCCCAGTTACATAAATACAATCACAGTTATAAAAAGATCATAAAAATACAAAGCAACATAAATCTTCCAAAAGTTACTAATTCCTCTATAATGGCCTCCAGTGAGAGCGAATTAGATGTCATCAAAACAAGTAAAATGATTATTACAAACAAGTCCAAACAAATCAAGTTTTGAAAATCAATATTGAATAAATCCCAAGAGAATATATACAAAGACACATGCATGAGTGTGCATGCATGCACTCAAAAATAGTCAAATAGAATCAGGAAGTAGATACAGAATATAAAAGAGGAATTCAATACTAAGAGATTGAAGAAAAAAACAAAAAATGGTGGAAATGAAAGACATAATACATCAAACAAAAAGCTCTACAAAATGTTTCAACAACACAGTGGATTATAGAATAGAAAGTGTTGGTATAATGTTCTTTTGGAATTTATATACACTTTACCCTTATTCATTCAAATGCTGATTTCTCTCCCCCACTCTCTGGTTTCAATCTTGACATTATACTGTGATACTTATTCTAAGCACCACCTGTCTCAACTTTGTGTAAACATGCCAAAATAAAGCAACTAGCCACAATGTTGAGCAAGGGAAAGGAAGCAGGAAGAGAGGGAGGAGCCAGAGGACAGGAAGCAGTGGGAGGCAGAAAGCTGGGGAAACAGAGGCAGGAGAGAGACCTTTGAATAACATAGATGCAGAGAGATGGGCTGGACCTAATATATCACTAAAAGCAAGTATAATGTAGGAAATCTAAATGTTAGGAAACTATGAGGGCTTGGAGATTTAGGATGAAGTAACTATTGCCCAGCATTGTGTTCTAGGTTAATTAAATAAATCATAGTCTCTGTGTGATGATTTGGTTATATAGCTGTTTAAGACTAACAGCAGCATTACTGAAAGATAATTAATAGTAAATTTTAACAGCAACCTACAACAAGAGAGAATTCCAGAGCTTAAGGATAAGCTAGAATGTTCAAGCAAGGATCAAGATAAAGTTAATAACAAACTAAGATAGTTTGGAAACTCTAAAAAGTAAAATAAAATGAAGAATCATAAGCATAGAAGTAGAAAGCTTTTATTTTAAAGGTATAGGAAAATTTTTCAACAACATTATTTTTTCTTCACAAAGTAGGGAAAGAAGCAGCAATCCCAATGCAGCAGGCATTTAGAACATAAACATAAAAGACCCTCCTCTTGTCATATTATAAATAACCCACTAACTATACAGAACAAAAAATTGGAAATAAAGAAGCAACCAAATAAGCCAGGCATAATTGTAAGATCATCAGGATGAGAGCAGCTTTCTCAATAGAAACACTAAAAGCCAAAAAAGCTTGGAAATATGCATTTGACTTCTGAAAACCAGAACAACCCATATTGTACCAAGCAGGTTTCTGTTATAATAGGAAAAAGAAAAAAAAAATCCATGACATAAATTATGACTGAAGACATGTATGACCACTAAACTAGCTACACAAAAGAGTCTTGAAGCTTTTTGAATGAAGATGAATGAATATTCATTAGGTCACAAGGAAGAATAAACAGCAACTTGAATAATAATTAAGCAAGACATGAATAGAAAAACACCAAACACTACAAAATCACAGGAAATAACACACCTTTGAATATTAACTCAGAACATAAATGGTCTTAATTTTCTAATCAAATCACACAAACTGGCAGAGTTGATTAAAAGGTAGGTCATAAAAACACAAGACAACATAAGTTTGACACTTTAACAAAGGGTGATAAATTAGAATACATAAGAAATGGTCTTTATATTTTTTTTTTAATGCAGTGACTTTTAGAAATGTTTACAAGGGACAGAATAGTACTGGAGAAATGACTCAGCAGTTGATAGTACTTGCCACTCTTCTAGAGGATCCAAGTTCAGTTCCCAGCTCACAATGGTCTGTAACTTCAACTGCAAAAGATCCAATTCCCTCTTCTTGAGTGTGTAAGCACCAGCACTGAAAAAAAAATCTCTCTGTCTCTGTCTCTGTCTGTATGTCTCTCTCTCTCTCCCCCTCAAACACACTCAAATGAAGATAATAAAAATGAATATTTTTTTAAAGTTTCATATAGAGACCAATCTAATAAAAAAATATGACCAAGGTCTATTATGCAAGTGTCTTTCAATGCCAGCTTCCCTTACCAACGATAATGGTTGTTTACTGTCTCCCTTATGGGACAGAGAAAAGAGAGTCTGATGGATGTCCATAGGGGTGACAAAAGGCTCTTTTGTGTTGATTTTTAACTATACTCAGCACAAAGCAACCATAATGCCAAAGTGGCATCAGCCTGGTGTCTTCAATGCCAATGTTACTGATCAAGTATCAGGACTAGAATGTTCACGTGGGAGACAGCTAACAAAGCGCGGGTGCTGAAGTAACACTGCTATCATCTATGTAATCCCACAAGCTTTGACACTGCTGGAAAAGTGTTGCAAATAAAGGATAACAACACAACCACTAGAGGGAAATTAAAATTCTCCACAGGGTTTTACATTATTCTTTTGCTAAAGTAAATCTTAACCTCCTAATCAGATCATAACTCGCACTCTTCCCAACTAGTGCTAAAGAAATGAGGCTGCACCCTCATGGAGGGGAATCTTTTTATTTTTTTTCTAACTCTGATTCTTTTCTGCAGACATAGTATGCTTTCATGGTCTGATTCTCTCTCGCCCTTTTGTTATCTCAGTAGACCAACCAGGTCCCAGCAAGACAATTCTGTTTTCAAACGTTCAACTGCTCCTGGAAGTCTGTGTTCAAAGGAAAACCCTGTATCCATGCTTCCCAATACAACATTCACAGTTTGCAAACCTTAAAAATGGCCTGAGAGGGGAAAGCAGACCTACCTGCACTTCTGACTCAGGTCCACCTGCCTTTGAAGTGCAGCTGAAACAAAACAGTAGCAGCTCTCCACTGCACACTGGTTCTTCCTCAGAACCAAAATCAGTCAGGTGATATAGGAAAGAATTAGTCATGCAAATCACCACCAAGGCACAACTCTGAGTAAGCATGCCATGCAGCCACAGGCCCTGCCCAGAGCTCACCCCATCCACTCTGTGAACACAAGACACGGCCTCAGGGTCACACCCATGCTCACCAAAGAACCTTTGCCAAAGAACATGTGTTCACTAAACTCTGCCACAAAGAAAATATGAAAAACAACTTTGTCTCAGTATTTTTGCTTCTTTGTTTGTTTGTTTTGAGGTGTTGTTCTGTTTTGTTCTATTTGTATTAACATTAGTTCTCCAGTAGTTAGTCTACAAGATCTATTTAATTTCTCAGGCAGAAAAAAAAAACTGTCAGTAAATAATTTCTTCCTGAAACAACTCCCACCCCTGATACCCAGTTGCTGTCTTCTTCATATCACCACCTCAATCATTTAGATCTATGTCTCTTTTCTTGTGTGTGTATTTGACAAACTTTGTTTTCATTGGCTACAACATATTGGAATCATTTCACCAGCCAAATAATGTTACCTTCATTTCTCTACAATTAATCTGTTTGTTATGAGACTGGGATCACTAGTTTTCATGGATACATTAGATAACAAGATGGAGGAGGAAACAGAGTTGGCAAAAAGTAACCTTAGTAGACAACTAGGGAAAGGAACTATATCTGCCAAAAGCCACCTTGCATATTTTCATGGGAAGGGTGCTAAGAAGCATGAAAGAAACCTATTTAGCCAGCATTTTCTTGAATTAACTGAATAAAGATACACCTTTTGATTTAATAATTCCTGCAAAAAGAGGCACCACTACAGGCCATTCAATAATAGAAAATTGACACTGGCACCAGGGACTCCAGGTAAGACCCCACTCTGTGCCCTATCCACCAATTTCCCTTAAAGCAAACCTAATAGCTGTAAACTGCACCTCCTCCCCTGGGCTCCAGGTTCCAGCCCACAATTCTGCCTGCCTTCTCAAAGGCATGCCAAGGAACCCAAGTAAGACAACACCACCCTATGCCCTCTGGCTGCCAAATTCCCTTAAAGCACACCCAACAGTGGTAAACCGCATCCCATCAGCTGGGCTCATGTTCTGGCCCAGAAATTCCCGGAGGCCACACCAGAGGTGATCTTAGCACCTAAAACTGCAGAGGACATGTAGGCCACAAAAAAAAAACCGGTGGAGACACTCTACTGGGTATAAAGACCATCCAGTGACCAGAGACCCCCAGGGCACTCAGGCAAGAAGACCAGAGAAGAAATTGAAACTAAAAAAAGAAAAGAAAAGAAAAAAAAAGAAAAGGAAGAAAGAAAAGAAAAGAAAAGAAAAGAAAAACTACCATCTAACAAAGATAAACTCAGAAATCAGCACGTAAGCTTATAGGAATCCAAAGACCCAAATGACTAGAGGCCAGCATTAGAGCACAATCAACAAAAGCCAGGATAATATGGTACCACCAGAGCCCAGCTATTTCTGGATATCCTAATACATCCAAAGCATGCCCTTAAAGAAGATGACCTTAAATCCAATTCTATAAAGATGGTAGAGGACTTTAAAGAGAAAATTAATGAATCCTTTAAAGAAATACAAGAAAATATCATCAAACAGGTAAAGGAAATGAATAAAACTGTCCAATGCCTGAAAATAGAAGCAATAAAGAAAATACAAATTGAGGAAATTCTAGAGATAGAAAACACTGGCAAGTTAACAGGAACTACAGACATAAGAATCACCAACAGAATATAAGAGATGGAAAAGAGAATCTCAGCTGTAGAAGAAATGTTAAATCTAAAACTTTCCTGACACAAAACATCCAGGAAATCTGGGACACTACAAAAAGACCAAATCTAAGAATAATAGGAATAGAAGAAGGAGAAGAATTCCAGCTCAAAGGCCCAGAAAATATTTTCAATAAAAGCATAGAAGAAAAATTTCCTATTCTAAAGAAAGAGATGACTTGACTACAAACATACAACAGAACATCAAATAGATTGGGCCAGAAAAAAACAAATACCCTGCCATACTGTAAGTACACCAGCTTGCTTCTTAGTTCCATTTGCTTGGAAAGTCTTTTTCCAAACATTTACTCTGATAATATCTATTTTTGATGTTGAGGTATGCTTCTTTTATGATGTAGAAAGATGGATTCTGTTTTCACATACATTCTTTTAACCTGTATCTTTTTATTGGGGAATTGAGTCCACTGATGTTGAAAGATATTAATGACCAACGATTGTTAGTTTCTGTTTTTTTGTTGTTGTTGTTGTGGTGGTGGTGGTTGTGTGTGTGTTTGTGTGTGTGTGTGTGTGTGTGTGTGTGTGTATCTGTGTGTTTCCCTTCTTTTGGCTTTGCTTCTGTGAAATTATTTATTTCCTGTGAGTTTTATTTTTTGGGGGAAGGAATGTAGTTAACCTCCTTGTATTGGGGTTTTTCTTCTAGTATCTTCTGTTGGGCTGGATTTGTGGATAGATATGTCTAAATATGATTTTGTCATGGAATTTTCCCAGGTCTTTCTGGTTTTTAGTATCTCTGTTACTTGGTCTTTTTTCCTTGCAGCTTTTAATAGTCTTTGCTCTGTACATTTAGTGTTTTGCTTACAGTATGGCAAGGGATTTGTTAGATATTAGCCATTCTAATATCTAACTTTAAACCAAAGTTAATCAAAAATGATATGGAGGGACATTTCATACTCATCAAAGAAAAACTCCACCACGCTAATATCTCAGTTCTGAATATCTGTGCCTCAAATGCAAGGGCAACCCTATTTGTAAAAGAAATAATACTAAAGCTTAACTCGCATAATTGAACCCCAATATTAATACTGGGAGACTTTAACACCCTACAAACTAACATTGAACAGGTCATCCAGACTAACAGAAACTAAACAGAAAAATAATGGACCCAGCAGAATGTTATGACTCAGATGGACCTAACAGATATCTATCAATGCAGTTGACCATGTAAACAAACTGAAAGAAAGAAAGAAAAAAAAATGATCATCTCATTAGGTACTTAAAAATACTTTAACAAATCTAAGACTTTTTCATGATAAAAAAAATCTTGGAGGCATCAGGGATACAAGACACATACCTAAACATAATTAATGCAATTTACATCAAGCCAATCGCCAACACTAAATAAAATGAAGAAAAATTAAAGGAATTACGCTAAAATTAGGAACAAAACAAGGCTATCCACTGTCTTAATATCCATTCATTAGAGTACTTGAAGTTCTAGCTAGAGCAATAAAGCAACTAAAGGAGATTAAGGGGATACAAGTTGGAAAGGAAGAAGTCACAGTATCACTATTTGCAGATGCTGATAGTATAAATAAGTAACACTCAAAATTCTACCAGGGAACTCTTACATCTAATAAACATCTTCAGTAAAGTAGCTGGATACAAAATTAACTCAAAAATTCAGTAGCCCTCCTATATACAAACAGTAAATGGGCTGAGAATCAATTCAAGGAAACAGCACCCTTCACAATAGCCACAAATAATAAAACATCTTGGTGTAACTCTAACCAAGCAAGTGAAAGACCTGTATAACAAGAACTTCAAGTCTTGAAGAAAGAAAAGGAAGAAAGTATCAGAAAGAACTCCCATACTCATGGATTGGTAGGATTAACATAGTAAAAATGGCTATCTTATCAAAAGCAATCTACAGATTCAACACAATTCCTATCAAAATTGCAACACAATTCTTTTAAAACCTCGAAAGAACAATACTGAACTTCATACAGACAAACAAAAATCCCAGGATATCTAAAATAATTCTGTACAATAAAAGAACTTTTGAGGTTATCACCATCCCTGATTTCAAGCTATTCTACAGAACAATAGTAATAAAAATTACTTGGGATTTGAAAAAAAAAAAAAAACAGGCATGTTAATCAATGAAATAAAATTGAAGACCTAGCAGTAAATCTACACACCTATGGATACTTGTTTTTTGGGTTTTTTTGTTTTTTTTGTTTTTTACAAAGAAGCCAAAATTATACAATGAAAAATAAAGAAAGTATCTTCAACAAAGGTCTGCATGTAGAAGAATACAGATTAATCCATATATATCACTCTCAAATCCAAATGGATCAAAAATCTCAACATAGAACCAGGTACACTAAATCTAATAAAGTGCAAGTGGGAATCAGCCTTGAATGTACTGGCACAGGATACAATGTCCTGAACAGAACACTAACAGTTCAGACACTAAAATTAACAGAAATAAATAAATGGGACCTTACATAACTGAAAACTTCTGTAAAGTAAAGGATACCATCAAAAAGACAAAACAGCAGCCTACAGAATGGGAAAGTTCTTCACCAACCCCACATCTGACAGAAGGCTGATATCCAAAATATATAAAGAATCAAGAAACTGGGCATCAACAAACTAAATGATCCAATTAAAAAATGGGATACAGAAACTGAGGAGGCGGGGCAAGATGGCGTTGCCGGGAGGACTCTCATTCTGAGGAGCAGCACAGCAGGATTGGCACAGTGACCAGCAATCAGAACTCCAGGACATAAAACACAAGTGGTTGTGTTTCTCAGGTGAGAGGATACCCCACGGTGGGGGATTCAATCAGCTTTAACTCACCCGGCTAAACCACGGAAGAGATCCCGGTTCCTCCAGGTGCTTGGTCACCAGCCCAGAGCTACCCGCCAGCGCAATCTGGTCACGGTCCCAGACTGAACTGTGGACCCACAACACCATAGACTGGATTTCCCAGTCGAGAGATAACCCCACGGAGCAGGAAACAATTGGGACCGACCTCAGGTTACCCAGACATCCCCTGGAAAAGACTCGGGTTCCGCGGGTGCCCCATGAGCCAGTCCGGACCCAGAGCTGGGACCCAGGCACCTGCACGGAGCCCTGCCTGCGCGCCTGATTCACCACCTCAGACAGAACTGTGGCCACCAGGGCGCCAGGGCACCAGACTGCATGTCTCTGGCAGGAGGAAACCCCCAGCGGAGGGGGTCAGCAGCTCTAACGCTTAGGACACCCAGCACCAAAACACTTCCTGGACTGACGCAGACCCTAGAGCAGGCAGGAGCACTGTGCTCTGCCGCCATTATTGAGTTCCCCTAGGGCACTGGGACACACAGCTGCATCCTCAGACCTACAAACGCCAGAGAGCCATTGCAGCAGCCCTCAGATACTGTGCCAAGGATCAACCAGTTATTCCTAGCTAGACTGTCAAAACTGTGGGAATCCCTGGTCCTTCAAGAGGGCTGCACCCACAGCGTCTGGACCAGAGCAGTGCCTGCAGCCGCCATCCCAGACAGAGACACACAGCTTCTGGTCCAGAGTGAGGCACCCAGCCTCCAGACCAGAACAGTGCCCCCAGGCGCCAACTCAACCTAGGTGCACATTCTCCAGGTCCAGAGCGGAGCAATCAGCCTCTGGCCCAGAGACTTGCTGAGTGCACCTCCCACTTTCCCTGACAGAACTGTGTGCCCCAGGATAACAGACTGAGTTTCCCTGTTGGGAGAAAACCCAACAGCTAGGGAATCAGCAGTTTCTTCAAGAGGACTGTACATGGAAATTTAGTGAGCAGCAGCACACTAAATTTATAACAAGAAACCCAGCAGTGGGGCAGCTGTCTTGAGAAATTCTATGGGTAAGAGGAGATACCCCCCTGCCTAACATAGACCACAGCTACTACTCAAGGCTATAAACCTGAGGTGAGCAGTGGCAACTCCTGAGAAACACTGGCCATACAGTGACCATAACCAAAAAGCAGAGAAGGACTCCTTCAGGAAAAATCATCTTCCGGCCAAGGGGATACTCCCTACCTCAGGACTCCAGGAAGCACAGAAACTAACAGCCAACACCTAAATCAGCCCAATGAGTAGAGGTCAGCGTAAAGGTTCAACCAACAAAAGACAGAGCAATATGGCATCTCCAGAACCCAGCCGTCCAGGGGCGAACAGCCCTGAACAATGCAGCATAATAGAAAATCAAGAAGATGACCTTACATCTATGTTGATGAAGAGGATAATAGAAGAAACAAATAAAATTCGTAAAGAATTAGAGGAAGATAAAACCAAACAGATCATGGCTATCCGTAAAGAAATGAAGGAAGATAAAGACAAGCAGATTAGGGCCATCCGAGAAGAAATACGGGAAGATGCAGCCAAACAGCTTGTGGCCTTCAGAGAAGAAATAATTAAATCACTGAAAGAAATCAAAGAGACAGAGTTGAAGGAACTAAAAGAAAAAGAGGAAAATACAAGCAGACAGGTGAAGGAAGTAAACAAAACAACTCAAGACCTGAAGATAGAACTAGAAAAATTAAAGAAAACACAAATGGAGGAAATAAGTGAGAGGAAGAATTTAGGGAAGAAAACAGGAACTACAGAGGTAAGCATAACCAACAGAATACAAGAAATGGAAGAAAGAATCTCAGGTGTAGAAGATACAATGGAAGAAATCAATGTATCTGTCAAAGAAAATGTTAAATCCAAAAAATTCCTGACACAGACCGTCCAAGAAATCCAAGACAATATGAAAAGACAAAACCTAAGAATAATAGGTAGAGGAAAAAGAAGACTCCCTTCTCCAAGGCCCAGAAAATATTTTCAACAAAATCATTGAAGAAAAGTTCCCCAAGTTAAAGGAGAAGCCAATAAGGATACATGAGGCCTACAGAACACCCAACAAATTTGACCAGAAAAGAAAATCCTCCTGCCACATAATAATCAAAACAGTAAGTATACAGAACAAAGAAAAAATACTAAAAGCTGCAAGGGAAAAAGGCCAAGTAACATATAACGGCAAACCCATTAGAATCACACCTGACTTTTCAACAGAAACTATGAAAGCCAGAAGGGCATGGACAGATATCATGCAGACCCTAAGAGAACACAGATGTCAGCCCAGACTACTATACCCTGCAAAACTCTTAGTCCTAATAGACGGAGAAAACAAGATATTCAACGACAAAAACAAATTTCAACAATACCTACACACAAATCCAGCATTACAGAAGACACTGGAAGAGAAAATACAACCCAAGAAAATTAGCTTCTATGAAGAAAACACAGGAAAAAATTAACCTTACTACAGCAAACCAAAAAGCAACCAAGCACACAACCTTATGAACACAGCCAACATCAATATAAAAGGATTTAACAGCCACTGGTCATTAATCTCTCTCAACATCAATGGACTCAACTCTATAGTAAAAAGACACAGATTAACAGAATGGATACGTAAACAAAACCCAGCAATGTGTTGCATACAAGAAAAACACCCAAGACACAAAGATAGACATTGCCTGAGGGTAAAAGATTGGAAGACGACTTTCCAAGCAAATGGACCCAAGAAACAAGCAGGAGTAGCCATTCTAATATCTGATAAAATAGACTTTCAACCAAAATTAATAAAAAAAAGATGAGGAAGGACACTTCATACTCATCAAGGGAAAATTCCACCAGGAAGACATCACAATCCTGAACATCTATACCCCAAATACAAGAGCACCCACATTTGTAAAAGAAACACTGATAAAATTTAAACCACATATAGATCCCCACACATTAATAGTGGGAGACTTCAACACCCCACTCTCAACAAAGGACAGGTCAACAAAACAGAAATTAAACAAAGAAACAATATCTCTGACAGAGGTCATGAATCAAATGGACCTCACAGACATTTACAGAACTTTACACCCAAACACAAAAGAATTTACCTTCTTCTCAGCATCTCATGGAACCTTCTCCAAAATAGACCATATAGTTGGTCACAAAGCAAGCCTCAACAGATACAAGTAGACTGAAATAATCCCTTGTATCCTGTCTGATCACATGGAATAAAGCTGGACTTCAACAACAACAGAAATAGCAAAAAGCCTACACACACATGGAAACTGAACAACTTGTTGCTAAATGACAGCTGGGTCAGGGAAGAAATAAAGAAAGAAATTAAAGCCTTTCTAGAACACAATGAAAATGAAGACACAACATACCCAAACTTGTGGGACACAATGAAAGCAGTGCTAAGAGGAAAGTTCATAGCACTAAGTGCATTCAAGAAGAAATTTGAGACAGCTCATTCAAGCAACTTAATGGCCCACTTAAAAACCCTAGAAAAAGAAGAAGCAGACACACCAAAAAAGGAGTAGACAGCTGGAAATAATCAAACTCAGGGCTGAAATCAATCAATTAGAAACAAATAAAACAATTCAAAGAATCAATGAAACCAAGAGCTGGTTCTTTGAGAGAATCAACAAGATCGACAAACCCTTAGCCAAGCTAACTAAAAGGCAGAGAGACACCACCCAAATCAACAAAATTAGAAATGAAAAGGGGGACATAACTACAGACACTGAGGAAATCCAAACAATCATTAGGACTTACTTCAAAAGTCTATACTCAACAAAATTTGAAAACGTAAATGAAATGGACAATTTTCTTGATCGATTTGACTTACCAAAGCTGAATCAGGACCAGATAAATCAATTAAATAGTCCTATATCCCCCAAAGAAATAGAAGCAGTCATCAAAAGTCTCCCATCCAAAAAAATTCCAGGACCAGATGGCTTCAGCGCAGAATTCTATCAGACCTTCAAAGAAGAGCTGACTCCAATTCTCTTCAAACTATTCCACAGAATAGAAACAGAAGGAATATTACCAAACTCATTCTGTGAAGCCACAATCACCTTGCTACCTAAACCTCACAAAGACTCAACAAAGAAAGAGAATATCAGGCCAATTTCCCTTATGAACATCGATGCAAAAATACTTAACAAAATACTTGCAAACCGAATCCAAGAACACATCAAAGATATTATCCACTATAACCAAATAGGCTTCATCCCAGGTATGCATGGGTGGTTCAATATATGGAAATCCATCAATGTGATCCACCTTATTAACAAACTGAAAGAAAATAACCATATGATAATCTCCCTAGATGCTGAAAAAGCATTTGACAAAATCCAACAGCCATTCATGTTTAAAGTACTGGAGAAATCAGGGATACAAGGCACATATCTAAACATAGTAAAAGCAATTTACAGCAAGCCTATAGCCAACATCAAACTGAATGGAGAGAAACTTAAATCAATCCCACTGAAATCAGGGACAAGACAAGGCTGCCCACTCTCTCTATATCTCTTCAACATAGTGCTGGAAGTCCTTGCTAGAGCAATAAGACAGTTGAAGGAGATCAAGGGGATACAGATGGGAAAGGAAGAAGTCAAATTATCACTATTTGCAGATGATAAGATAGTATATATGAGTGACCCCAAAAACTCTACCAGGGAACTCCTACAGCTGATAAACACCTTCAGCAAAGTGGCCGGATACAAAATTAACTCCAAAAAATCAGTAGCACTCCTGTATACAAAAGACAAAAGGGCTGAGAAAGAAATTAGAGAAACAACACCATTCACAATAGCCACAAATGACATAAAGTACCTTGGTGTAACCCTAACCAAGCAAGTCAAAGACTTGTATGAAAAAAATTTCAAGTCTCTGAAGAAAGAATTAGAGGAAGATATGAGAAGATTGAGAAGATGGAAAGATCTCCCATGCTCATGGCTTGGCAGGATTAACATAGTAAAAATGGCCATCTTACCAAAAGCAATCTACAGATTTAATGCAATTCCCATCAAATTGCCAACACGATTCTTTACAGACCTGGAAGGAAATTCTCAACTTCGTAAGGAATAACAAGAAACTGAGAATTGCTAAAACAATCCTCTACAATAAAAGATCTTCTGGAGGTATCTCCATCCCTGATCTCAAGCTGTACTATAGAGCAACAGTTATAAAAACTGCATGGTACTGCATGGTACAAACATGGTACAAACCATGTTTGTAGCAGCTTTGTTTGTAATAGCCAGAAGCTGGAAACAACCCCGATGCCCCTCAACTGAAGAATGGATGCAGAAACTGTGGTACATCTATACAATGGAGTATTACTCAGCAATGAAAAATAAGGAAATCACATGAAATTTGCAATAAATGGTGGGACCTGGAAAGGATCATCCTGAGTGAGTTGTCCCTGAAGCAAAAAGAAACACATGGTATATACTCACTCATATAAACATACAACATAGAATAAACCCACTAAAATCTGTACATCTAAGCAAACTAAGCAAAAGAGAGGACCCTAACTAAAATGTTCAATCCCCATCCTGAAAGGCAAAGAGGATGGACATCAGAAGAAAAAGAAAATAGGAAACAACCTCGGAACCTGCTACAGAGGGCCTCTGAAAGCCAGAAGAAAACAGGAAACAACCTTGAAACCTGCCACAGAGGGCCTCTGTAAGCTTCTGCAGTATAGACTGTCAAAGCAGATGCTGAGCCTGATGGCCAACTAATGGGCAGAGTGAATGGAATTCTATGTAAGAAATGGGAAATAGTAAAAGCTGGAGGGGACGGGAACTCCACAAGGAGAGCAACAGAACAAGATAATTTGAACACAGGGAACTTCCCAGAGACTCATACTCCAACCAAGGACTATTCGTGGAGATGACCTGGAACCCCTGCATAGGTGTAGCCCATGGCAGTTCAGTGTCCAAGTGGGTTACATAGTGATGGGAAGAAGGACTGCCTCTGACATAATCTGATTGGCCTGCTCGTTGATCACTTCCCCCTGAGGGGGGAGCAGCCTTATCAGGTCAATGCAGCCACTTTTGATGAGAACTGATAGACTAAGATCAGAAAGAAGAGGAGAACCTCCCCTATCAGTGGACTTGGGGAGTGGCATGCATGCAGAAAGGGGAGGGAGGGTGGGATCGGGAGGGGAGGAGGGAGGGGCTTATGGGGGGATACAAAATGAATAAAGTGTAATTAATAAAATATTTAAAAAAATACCAAAAAAAATGGGATACATATCCAAACACAGAATTCCCTACAGAGGAATCTTTAATGGCCAAAAAGCACTTAAATAACTGCTTAACATTCTTAGCCATCAGAGGAATGCAAATTGAAACAACTCTGAGATTACATCTTGCTCACATCAGAATGGCTAAGATCAAAAACTCAAGGGGCAGCACATGCTGGCAAGGATGTGGAGCAAAGGAAACACTCCTACATTGCAGGTGGGAGTGCAAACTTGTACAACCACTTTGGAAATCAATCTGGTGGTTTCTGAGAAAAATAGGAATAGTTCTACCTCAAGAACCAGTTATACCACTCTTGGGCATATACCCAAAAGACGCTCCACCACACCACAAGAACACTTGTTCAAGTATGTTTAGTATAGTATAGTATACTATACTATAGTAAAGTATAGTATCTTTATTCATAATAGTGAGAAAATAGAGACAACTTATATGTCCCTCAACAGAAGAATGGATAAAGAAAACATGGTACATTTATATAATGGAATACTACTACTAAAACAATGACATCATGAAATTTTCAGGCAAATTGCTAGAACTAGAAAAGATTATCCTGAGTGAGGTAACCCAGACCCAGAAAGATAAACATGGTATGTGCTAACTTATAAGTGGGTATTAAGCATAAAGTACAGGATAATCAGGCTACAATCCCTAGAGCCAAAGAAGCTAAGAAACAAAGAGACCTGAGTAAGGGGTGTGTGTGTATGAATTTCACTACAAAAGGGAACTAGAGTAGACATTGTGGGGCCATCAAGGAGACAGTGGAGCAGGGGTATGGGAATGGGAAGTGGAGGGATCAGGTCAAGGGAGGACAGAGGTAGAGAGTACTTAGGGAGACAATTGGAGTGGGGGGAGGCTTACTCTGCGGTAAGCTAGAAACCTAGGGCAATGGAAACTTCCAGGAATCCATGAGGGTGACCCTAGCAAAGACTCCTAGCAATGGGGGATATGGTGCCTGAACCAGTCATCTCCTGTGACCAGGCAAGACTTCCAATGGAGGGACTGGGATACCAACCCAACCACAAAGCCTGTAACCTACAATTTGTTCTGCCTACAAGATGTGCAGGGATAAAGAGGGAGTAGAAATTGAGGAAATGGCCAACCAATGGCTGGCCCAGCTTAAGACCCATGACATGAGAGGAAGCTGACTGCTGACACTGTTAATGATATAGTTCTATACTTGCAGACAGGAACTTACCATAGCCATCATCAGAGAGAGGCTTCACCAAGCATCTGGTGGATGCAGAGACCCATAGCCATTAAGTGGAGCTTGGAAAATCCTGTGGAAGAGGGAGAGGAAGGACTGAAGGAGCCAGGGGGGCCAAGAACACCAGAAAGAAACCTACAGAATCATCTTACCTGGGCCCGTAGAGGTTCACAGAGACTGAACTGCCAACCAGAGAGCATGCAGGGATTGGACCTAGGCCCTCTGCACACATGTAACAGTTGTGTATCTTGGTAATCATGCGGACTCCTAATAGCAGGAAGAGGGGCTGTCTCTGATTCTGTTGCCTACCTTTGTTACTCTTTCCCTCTACTGGGCTGTTTTTTGTAGCCTCAGCAGGAAAAATGAACCTAGTCTTACTGAAACTTGATATGTCAAGGCTGCTTGATATCCATGGGAGAACTCCCCTTTTCTAAAAAGGAAGGGAGGAAGAGTGGATGTGGGTGAGGAGAGGGCTGAGAGAAGAGGAAGGAGAGGAAAAGTGAAGTTAATTAATTAGTTCAAATAGTAATAATAAAATAGAAAATCATTTATTCTTTAAGGGAAGTGTCTTCATCTGTTCTTATACAGAGGAAAACACAGTCAGGAGTTTAGAGAAATTGTCCTGGAAAGAAGCAAAACCTCTGAGGAATCTTTGTAGCCTCGTGGCTATGTAGAACAATGGGGTCCTTTTAAAATACATGTCTTCCTCTCTTCTTTTCATTGTCTCTATTTTTAAAGCACAGTCTCACTGGATATGCCCTGTGTCAACTTTCCCTGTGAATATACCGGCAACTGTCTATTGAAGCCAGAAAATTATACAAGGAGGAAAAGTAGGGAGTCCTGGAATTTGATGGAGACTTTTTTCACTTAGGATCACAGTTAGCTGTGCTCCAGGATAATCAAAGACCACTAAAGTCACCCTGGTCTCATAGGCTAGGAGAATGAATTTAACAGAAGACAGGAGAGTAAGCTTTAGAAAGCATTTATTATAGGCTTGTAGAAGAGAGGTAACAGAAAGAACACAAACAGAGCTTCCACCTGTCAGAAGGAAGTTCCCAAGACAGATTGTCACTGAGAGTGTGAGGTGAAATAAGGCTTTACTGATAGAAATGTGGAGGGATGAGCTAGTCAGTCCAATTATCCCACCTACAGCATGTTCATGTCCTCTTCATGGGCTGAAATTTCACTCAACCCATACATACATATATATATATATATATATATATATATATATATATATATATA